>NC_052069.1:3440000-3794355 GCF_015852505.1 Tachyglossus aculeatus | reverse complement strand
GGGGAGAACAGGGGTCTGTCATTTTTGGAGGAGGAAGGGCATTCCAGGCCAGAGGTAGGATATGGGCCAGGAGTTGGCGATGAGACAAGCAAGATCGAGGTTCGGTGAGCAGGTTGGCTTAGAGAGGAGCAGAGTGAGTGGGCTGGGTTATAGAAGGAGAGAAGCGATGTGAGGTAGGAGGGAGGCCTCATCATGCTTCCCTTCTAGTACTCTCTTTTACCGATTTGAAGATGATTGTTTGGTCATTCAGTCAGTCTTATGTATTGAGCACTTACTATGTACAGAGCACTGTACTAAGTAGAGTGTGGATGGTGGAGGCCTTCCCAGACTGAGCCCCCCTTTACCTCTCCTTCTCCCCATCCCCACCGCCCTACCTCCTTCCCCTCCCCACAGCAACTGTATATATGTTTGTACAGATTTATTACTCTATTTTACTTGTGCATATTTACGATTCTATTTATTTTGTTCATGATATGCATTCAGCTTTAATTCTATTTGTTCTAATGACTTGACACCTTTCCACATGTTTTGTTTTGTTGTCTGTCTCCCCCTTCCAGACCGTGAGCCTGCTGTTGGGAAGGGACCGTCTCTATATGTTGCCAACCTGTACTTCCCAAGCTCTGCACACAGTAGGCGCTCAATAAATACTATTGAATGAATGAATGAATGCATGAATGGATGGTGATGATGAGAAGCAGCAAGGCTTAGAGGAAAGAGCCTGGCCCCAGAAATCAGAAGAACCTGGGTTTTAATACCCACTCCACCCCATGTCTGCTGTGTGATCTTGGGCAAGTCACTTCACTTCCCTGGGCCTCAGTTATCTCATCTAGAAAATGGGGATTAAGATTATGGGACAGGGACTGTGTCCAACCCAATTTGCTCGTATCGACCCCATTGCTTAGTACAGTGCCTGGCACATTCATTCATTCATTCAATCGTATTTATTGAGCACTTACTGTGTACAGAGCACTGTACTAAGCACTTGGAAAGTACAATTTGGCAACAGATAGAGACAATCCCTACCCAACAATGGGTTCACTGTCTAGAAAGGGGTGACAGACAACAAAACAAAACAAAACAAAGCAAGTACACAGTCAGAGTAAGCGCTTAACAAATTCCACAATCATAATTATTATTATTACCACAGAAAAGCACAACTAGAGACCAAGCTCTGTGCTAAGTGCAAGGGTGAGTACAAGATAATCAGATGAGTCCCAGGCCCTGTCCTATCTGGGGCTCAGAGTCTAAGAAGAAGGGAGAAGAGGGATTGAAGCCTCATTCTACAACCGTGATGTGGTCAATCTAAAAGTTACCTAGACATTGTTTGTGGCAGGGAAAAGCAGGGTCAAGGACAAAATTCCTCAGAGAAGTGGGAAGCAGTGTTGCCAAGTGGATAGAGCCCGGGCCTGGGATTCAGAAGGACCTGGGTTCCAATCCCCGCTCTGCCTCTGGTCTGCCGTGGGATCTTGGGTGAGTCACTTCACTTTTCTGGGCCTCAATTACTTCATCAGGAAAATTGGGGTTTAAGGTTGTGAGCCCTTTGTGGGACATGCAATGGATCAAACCTGATTAGCTTGTATCTATCCCAGAGCTTAGTACAGTGTGTGGCACATAATGAGCACTTAATAATAATGATAATAATACTTAATTATTATCAATATTAATATTATTGAGTGCTCACTGTGCCACACTCTGTACTATTATTATTATTATTATTATTATTACTATTATTATTATTATTATTATTATTATTATTATTATTAAGTGCTGGGGTAGATACAACGTAATCAGGTTGGACCCAGTATCCCACATAAGGCTCACACAATTAATCCCCATTTTACAGATGAGGGAACTGAGGCCCAAAGAAGTGAAGTGGCCTGCACAAGGTTACACAACAAACATGTGGCAGTGCCGATATTAGAACCCAGGTCCTTCTGACTCCTGGGCTTGGGCTTTATCTGCTAAGCCAGGCTGCTTCTAGTACCACAGACAAACAAACAAAAGAAGTGACCAGGTTTCAGTGGAATATGCTCAGAACTCCTGACAAGCCTAATCCAGGTAGAAACAACAAATGAACATACAGCTCATTGTGGGCAGAGAACATGTCTGTTTGTTGTTGTATTTTACTCTCCTAAGTGCTTAGTACAGTGCTTTGCACACAGTAAGCACTCAATAAATAGGACTGAATGAATGAACATGTCTACCAACTCTGGTGTAGTGTACTCTCCCAAGTGTTTAGTAATGGTGGCGGTATTTGTTAAGCACTTACTATGTGCCAAGCTGGGTTAGATACAAGGTAATCAGGTTGTCCCACATGGGGCTCACAGTCTTAATCCTGTATTACAGATGAGGGAAGTGAGGCACAGAGAAGTGAAGTGACTTGCCGAAGGTCACACAGCAAACAAGTGGCAGAGTCGGTATTTGAACCCACAACCTCTGATTCCCAAGCCCGTGCTTTTTCCACTGAGCCACATTGCTTCTCTAAGCATCTGCACTGTTAGTACAGTGCTCTGTACACAGTACCTGCTCAATAAATATCATAGATGGATAAATGTGTTTAGAATTAGGGCTTTCCTTCTGCGAAGCTCAAGGCTCTGCCAGCAGACCTAATAACAAATTCTGAAAGCAGATAGATTTACAGACTGGACACGTCTTGTCGAATAACCAGTGCGTCATTCCAACAAGGCAATCATGGCTCCCAGCAGGCCAGAGAAGAGGATTCTGGGCTGCCAGATATGTTGGCCACAGTGGGGTCAGGATGACATATGCAAGATAAACAGCATCCCCCGCCCTATCTCCTTCCCCTCCCCACAGCACCTGTATATATGTTTGTACAGATTTATTACTCTATTGATTTTACTTATACTATTCTATTTATTTTGTTAATGATCAATCAATCGTATTTACTGAGCACTTACTGTGTGCAAAACACTGTACTAAGCGCTTGGGAAGTACAAGTTAATGATGTAAATGCACATCAAGTTAATGATGTGCATTTAGCTTTAATTCTATTTGTTCTGATGACTTGACACCTGTCAACATGTTTTGTTTTGTTGTCTGTCTCCCCCTTCTAGACTGTGAGCCCGCTGTTGGGTAGGGACCGTCTCTATATGTTGCCAGCTTGTACTTCCCAAGCGCTTAGTACAGTGCTCTGCACAGAGTAAGCACTCAATAAATACGACTGAATGAATGAACAGAGCCTGGGCCTGGAATTCAGAAGTTCATGGGTTCTAATTCCGGCTCCGCCACATGTCTGCTGTTCGACCCTGGGCAAATCCCTTCAATTCTTTGGCCTCAGTTCCCTCATCTGTAAAATGGGGATTGAGACTGTCCCTAAGTGGGACAGGGGACCGTGTTCAATCCGATTTGCTTGGATCTTCCCCAGTGCTTAGTGCAGTGCCTGGCACACAGTAAGCGCTTAATGAATACTATAGTTATTACTATTATACACAGTAAGTGACAGAAAACTGCTCATGGACAGTGGCTTTCTGTCCGAGTCTCAGCTCCCTCTGCAATAATCACTGGCTGTCTAGACAAGCCCCACATATCCTGACAGGATCTGAGAAGCAGTCTGGTCTAAAAGAAGCTATGTGACTGCTGTGTAACCTTGGTCAATTCATTCGAATTCTCTGTGACTCAGTTTCCTCATCAGAACAATGGAGTTTCCACACCTTTTCTCCCTCCTACTTAGACTGTGAGCCCCAGGTAGGAGAGGGACTGCATCTGACTTGATGATCTTGTATTCATTCATTTAATCATATTTATTGAGTGCTTACTGTGTGCAGAGCACTGTACAAAGCACTTGGAAAGTACAATTTGGCAACAAATAGAGACAATCTCTGTCCAACAATGGGCTTACAGTCTAGAAGCGGAGAGACAGACAACAAAACAAAGCAAGCAGATGGGCCTCAACAGCATCAATATAAATAAATAGGATTATAGATATATGCACATCATTAATAAAATGAATAGAATAATATCTACCTTGGCGCTTAGTACAGTGCTTGGCACATACTAAGCAGCAGAAGCATTGTGACTTAGTGTATGGAGTCCTAGCCTGAATGTCAGAATGGTCTGGGCTCTCATCCCAGCTCTGCCGCATGTCTTCTGTGTGACCTTGGGCAAGTCATTTCACTTCTTTGGGCCTCAGTTACCTCATCTGCAAAATGGGGATTAAGAGTGTGAGCTCCATGAGGGACTGGGACTGTGTCCAACTTGATTAACCGGTATCTACCTTGGTTCTTAGAACAGTGGTTGGCACATAGTAAGTACTTAAATGGGTACCATAATTATTAAGATAGAGATTATGTCCAACCTGATTCGCTTGTATCCTGCACAGAACATAGTAAGTGCTTAGCAACTACCTTAATCATTACTAGTAGTAGTAGTAGTGGTAGCAGTAGTAGTAGTAGTAGTAGTAAGTGCTAAACAAATACCCCAAATATTAGTATAAAGATGAATGGTGGCCTTGGCCTTGCTTGGACCTCTCTGCAGGGACTTTTGGGAGAAACGTGTGGATCAGACCAGAATTCCAGAAGAATTCTGGGGAAAAATTGTCCATCCATTTGCCATAGATCCCTTTGGTCAAAGACAGACTCAGTAGTTCTTCCTAACCCTCTCCAACCTTCCTCTCGTTACAGTCCTCCCTTCCATTCAGGGCAGCAGCGGACCTCCAGCCTGCTGTGTGACCTCGGCCAAGTCATTAAACTTCTCTGGGCTTCAGTTTGCTCATTTGCAAAATATGATAAGGTCACTCCTATGTAGCCCTCCAGGGACTGGGCGTGATCAGCTTTATGTAACAGATAGAGCCAGGGAGTCAGAAAGTCATACATTCTAAACCCGACTCTACCACTTGTCTGCTGTGTGACCTAGGGCAAGTCACTTCACTTTTTCGTGCCTCAGTTATCTCATCTGTAAAATGAGGATGAAGACTGTGAGCCCTATATGGGACATGGACTGTGTCTGACCTGCCTAGTTTGTATCTACCCCGGCACTTAGAACAGTGCTTGGCACAGAGTGAGTGCTTAACAAATACCACAATTATTATTATTATTATTACATCTATCCCAATGGTTAGCACAGTGTTCAGCGCATCATAAGCCCTTAACAAATACTAACCAATAAATACTCTGATTCACGATGTACTAAAGCACCCAGATCTTCACAGAGAAATAATCCTAGTTTCAAGGAAAGTAAGCAAAACATGAGAGAAAAATCCTAATTGTCAGGATGATTGCTTTGACAGCAGGGAACCCAAATTCTTCCAGGTTGAATCATGTTGCTTTGTTTCATATCCAGATGAACCTCAGAGTGATTTTTTAAAATGGTATTTATTAAGTGCTTACTCTGTGTCAATATCAGCTTTTTGTTGAAGGAGACGGCAGTAACCCATCCTCAGCCTCTAACCAAGACCTTTATTTCCCTTCTTGGGGGGATTTAGTTATAAAATAGTCTCTTGAAATCAGGCTGGGAAGTCTGGTGTTCTCAGCTAAAGAGAGATTGGTCAGTTACGTGTTAGCCAGTAGCAGCACTTCTCTCCCGTCATCTTTATTACTACTACTAGTAATAAATAAGAATAGTACTTGTTACATGCTTACCACATGCCAAGTACTTTTCTAAGCACTGGGGTAGATACAAGGTAATGAGGTTGAACACAGTCCCTATCCCACATGGGGCTCACAGTCTTCATCCCCTTTTTTCATGAGGGAACTGAAGCTGAGAGAAGTTAAGTGACTTGACCAAAGTCACACAGCAGACATGTGATGGAGCTGGGATTAGAACCCAAGTCCTTCTGAAGCCCAGGCCCATGCTCTGGCCACTAGGCCATGCTACTTCTCTAATACTCACAGATAGTTGATGTGGGGTGGCACTGGGGCTCCCAGCATATTAAATGATCAACGTTATGTATGGGCACTTACTGTGTGTAGAGCCATCATGGCTCAATAGAAGTCAGAGGTAAAGGGTTCAAATCCTGGCTCCGCCAATTGTCAGCTGTATGACTTTGGGCAAGTCACTTCACTTCTCTGGGCCTCAGTTACCTCATCTGTAAAATGCGGATTAAGACTGTGAGCCCCACGAGGGACAACCTGATCACCTTGTAAACTCCCCAGCACTTAGAACAGTGTTTTGCACATAGTAGGTGCTTAATAAATGCCATCATTATTATTATTATTACTGAGCGCTTGGGAGAGGACAGTACAAAAGAGTTGGTAGGCACACTCCCCGCCCACGATGAGCGTACAGCCTATAAAGGGTGGGGAGATATGAAGAGGAAGGGAGTGATCGTCTGTCTTGTCGCCGACCCCTAGCTCTCCATCCCCTCGTCCCCTCCTACCTCACCTCCCTTCTCTCCTTCTCCAGCCGACCCCGTACCCTCCACTCCTCTGCCGCTAATCTCCTCACCGTGCCTCGTTCTCGCCTGTCCCGCCATCGACCCCTGGCCCACGTCATTCCCCGGGCCTGGAATGCCCTCCCTCTGCCCATTTGCCAAGCTAGCTCTCTTCCCCACTTCAAGGCCCTAATGAGAGCTCACCTCCTCCAGGAGGCCTTCCCACACTGAGCCCCTTCCTTCCTCTCCCCCTCGTCCCCCTCTCCATCCCCCTCATCTTACCTCCTTCCCTTCCCCACAGCACCTGTATATATGTATATATGTTTGTACATATTTTTTACTCTATTTATTTATTTATTTATTTTATTTGTACATATCTATTCTATTTATTTTATTTTGTTAGTATGTTTGGTTTTGTTCTCTGTCTCCCCATTTTAGACTGTGAGCCCACTGTTGGGTAGGGACTGTCTCTATATTTTGCGAACTTGTACTTCCCAAGCACTTAGTACAGTGTTCTGCACACAGTAAGCGTTCAATAAATACGATTGATTGATTGATTGATTGATTGATCCTGCCTCTGGCCTGGAATGCCCTTCCTCCTCTAATCTGACAGACAACCTCTCTCCCCCACCCTTCAAAGCCGTATTGAAGGCCCATCTCCTCCAAGAGGGCTTCCCTGATTTAAGCCCCACTTTTCCTCATCTCCCATTCCCTTCTGCATTGCCATGACTTGCTCCCTTTGTTCATCCCCCTTCCAGCCCCACACCACTTACATCCATATCTCTCATTTACTTATTTCTATTCATGTCTGTCTCCCCTACTCTAGACTGTAAGCTCGTTGTGAGCCAGGAATTTCAGTGTTTATTGTTGTATTGTAATTCCCAAATGCTTAGCACAATGCTCTGCACACAGTAAGTACTCAATAAATATGATTGATGAATGAATGAGTGGGTAGATACTGACTGAACCTTTCATTTTTTTTTTTTAAGAAAAATGAACCAGCAACTAGAGTTAAGTTAGGACTGGAGAGGGGAGAGAGAAGAGGCAGGGAGATCAGCGAGGAGGCTAGTGCAGTAATCAAGACGTGAGGCTGTTGTTGGGTAGGGATCATCTCTTTTGCTGAATTGTACTTTCCAAGCACTTCATACAGTGCTCTGCACACAGTAAGTGCTCAATAAATACGATTGAATGAATGAATGAATGGAACTGCGAGAGAGTTTGGATGGAGAGGAAATCTCACATTTTAAAGACAACATATAGACAGAAGTCAAAGTATTTGGGGACAGATTGTACTTTCCAAGTGTTTGGTACAGTGCTCTGCACACAGTAAGTACTCAATAAATATGATTGATGAATGAATGAGTGGGTAGATACTGACTGAACCTTTCATTTTTTTTTTAAGAAAAATGAACCAGCCACTAGAGTTAAGTAAGGATTGGAGAGGGGAGAGAGAAGAGGCAGGGAGATCAGCGAGGAGGCTAGTGCAGTAATCAAGATGTGAGGGTGTTGTTGGGTAGAGATCATCTCTGTTGCTGAATTGTACTTTCCAAGCACTTCATACGGTGCTGTGCACACAGTAAGTGCTCAATAAATACGATTGAATGAATGAATGAATGGAACTGCGAGAGAGTTTGGATGGAGAGGAAATCTCACATTTTAAAGACAACATATAGATAGAAGTCAAAGTATTTGGGGACAGATTGTACTTTCCAAGTGTTTGGTACAGTGCTCTGCACAGTAAGCACTCAATAAATAATAATAATGATGGTATTTGTTAAGCGCTCACTCTGTGCCAAGCACTGTTCCAAGCTCTGGGGTAGTTACAAGGTAATCAGGTTGTCCCATGTGGGGCACACAGGCTTAATCCACATTTTACAGATGAGGTAACTGAGGCCCAGAGAAGTTAAGTGACTCGCCCAAAGGCACACAGCTGACAAGTGGCAGCTGGGCTCTTTATAAGAGAAACAGCATGGTTCAGTGGAAAGAGCATGGGCTTGGAAGTCAGAGGTCTTGGGTTCAAATCCCATTGCTGCCAATTGTCAGCTGTGTGACCTTGAGCAAGTCACTTCACTTCTCTAGGCCTCAGTTCCCTCATCTGTAAAATGGGGATAAGACTGTGGGCCTCACGTGGGACAACCTGATCACCTTGTATCCTCCCCAGCGCTCAGAACAGTGCTTTGAGCATAGTAAGTGCTTAACAAATGGTATTATTTGTTGGGGGATGTAGCTCAGTGGTAGAGCGCATGCTACACATGTGTGAGGTCCTGGGTTCAATCCCCGGCAACTCCAGGAAGCTGATATTTTAGTACTTTGCATTATTTTCCCCCACCTTACCTCCTTCCCCTCCCCACAGCACCTGTATATATGTATATATGTATATATGTTTGTACATATTTATTACTCCATTTATTTATTTTATTTGTACATATTTATTCTATTTATTTTATTTTGTTTATATGTTTTGTTCTTTTGTCTGTCTCCCCCTACTAGACTGTGAGCCTGCTGTTGGGTAGGGACCGTCTCTATATGTTGCCAACTTGTACTTCCCAAGCGCTTAGTATAGTGCTCTGCACACAGTAAGTGCTCAATAAATATGATTGAATGAATATTATTATTATTATTATTTCTACTAAATCAAGCTGCTTCTCATCTCTCATTCACTCATGGAGGGACTATAAAAGGTTGCAGAAAACGACTTTCCCCCTGTTCAAAGCCTTATTGAAAGCCCATCTCCTCCAAGAGGCCTTCCCTGACTAAGCCCTCCTTTCCTCTTCTCCCACTCCCTTTTGTGACACCCTAACTTGCTCCCTTTATTCACCTCCCTTCCCAGCCCCACAGCACTTACATCCATATCTGTAATTTCTAAATTTATATCATTAGTAGTACTACTAATAATAATTGTGGTATTTGTTAAGTGCTTACTATGTGCCAGGCACCGTACTAATCTGTGGGCTGGATACAAGCAAATCGGTTTGGACACAGTCCCTGTCCCATGTGGGGCTCACGTTCTTAATTGCCAATTTACAGATGAGGTAACTGAGGCCCAGAAAAGTGAAGTGACTTGCCAAAGGTCATGCAGCAGACAAGTGGCAGAGCCAGGATAAGAACCCATGACCTTCTAACTCCCATGCCTGTGCTCTATCCACTATGCCATGCTGCTATTAATGTCTAGACTATAAACTTGCTGTGGGCAGGGAATGTTTCTGTTATATTACTGAGTGGTACTCTCCCAAGAGCTATCTACAGTGCTCTGCACACAGTAAGCACTCAATGAATATGACGGATTGATTGGTTGAATGATCCAATCTGATGTATCTCTTGAGCTCTAAATATCTCTCCTGTTGTGTCCTCTCCTAAGGAATGGGTCCTAGTGTCCAGCAGGGAAAATTAAAACCAGAGTGGAATTTGACCTCGGCATGGAACAAATGGTTTTTATCAAGGCACTCTACGTGATGCCAGGAGTTATGCTGAGTAGATTTATCATTATCTAGTGCTAAATTAGAAACAGCATGGCCTAGTGGAAGGAGCACAGGCCTGGATTCCTTCAATTCATTCAATCATATTTATTGAGTGCTTACTGTGTGCAGAGCACTGTACTAAGTGCTTGGGAAGTACAAGTTGTCAACATAAAAGCACCACATCAATCCAGGCTCCACTATTGACTTGTCTGTTCTGTGACCTTGGACAATTCACTTCACTTCTCTGTGCCTCATTTACCCCATCTGCAAAATGGGGATTAAGACGGTGAATCCCATGTGGTATTGGGGTCCAACCTGATCATTTGGTCGCTATCCCATCATCATCATCATCATCAGTGGTATTTATTGATTGCTTACTGTGTATAGGGCACTATTTCATTAAAAAACAAATTGAAATGGGTTTTAATCACTCTCTTTGAGTTAATCAAAATACTTCAAAGTGGGGCAATGTGTAAGCCAAGGTGAACCTTTTAATGTTCTTCCTGGGAACCCCAGTGCTTAGAACAGTACATAGTAATAATGATGATAATAATAATAATAATAATAAATAGCATTTGTTAAGCACTTACTATGTGCAAAGCACTGTTCTAAGCACTGGGGAGGTTACAAGGTGATCAGGTTGTTCCATGGGGGCTCACAGTCTTAATCCCCATTTTACAGATGTGGTAACTGAGGCACAGAGAAGTTAAGCGACCTGCCTAAAGTCACACAGCTGGCAATTGGCGGAGCCGGGATTTGAACCCATGACCTCTGACTCCAAAGTCTGTGCTCTTTCCACTGAACTGCGCTGCTTCCTACAGTAAGTGCTTAACAAATACGATTTTTATTACTATCATCAAGACAGATACAGTTTCTGTTGCCCATAGGGTTCAGAAACTACTAAGGGGAGAAAAAGCAGAGATCTCCCCATTTTACAGAGGAGGAAATTGAAGCTCTGAAAAGTTCCAGGGAGGATGGACGATAGTTGGATCAGTAAGTGGGTCCCAGGATTCTAGGGAGGATGGATGACTGTCAGACCAGGTGATGTCCCCCAGGGTCTAGGGATGATGGATAACTGTCAGATCTGGAAGCACATCCCAGGATTCTAGTTGAAACAAATGATGGTTGGGCCAAGAAGTGAGCCCCAGGATTCCAGGGAAAATGGATGATAGTTGGGCCAAGAAGTGCACCTCAGGATTATAGGGATTTTGCGTGAGAGTCAGACCAGGTGATGCACCCCAGGATTCTACAGAGGATGGATAATAGTCGGGCCAGGAAGTGCGCCCCAGGATTCCAGGGAGGATGGATGACTGTTGGTCCAGGATTCTAGCTGAGACGGATGATGGTTGGCCCAGGAATTGTGCCCCAGGATTCCAGGGAGGTTGGATGACTGTCAGAGCTGGAAGTGCACCCCAGGATTTATGGTGAGCCCATGACAAGCTGCCTTACAGGTGACTGCTGGTGATCATTCATTCATTCAATCGTATTTATTGAGCGCTTACTGTGTGCAGAGCACTGTACTAAGCACTTGGGAAGTATAAGTCGGCAACATGTAGAGACAGTCCCTACCCAACAACGGGCTCACAGTCTAGAAGGTCCCGTGAACAAAAAGAAGGAAAAGACTGGCGAAGGCCGTGATGGGCTCTACGTGAGACAGGTGATTTGCTGTGAGGACTGAGCATGGAGGGAGGCAGGACCTTCTCTTCCTGCTCAACCCCGGTAACGGGCCAGGAACCATCAGTGACTGCCACATAGGGTCACAGCCAGATAAAAGGCGCTTGCTCTGAATGGCGGAGGGTATGTAAAGGGAATACAAAGAAGCAGAATGCAGAGGAAGAAGCACCTGGAGCAGAAGCAGCAGGAGGGCAGCAGTGGAAAGCAGCAGAAGGCAGCAGCGCTTGGAAGCAGAAAGAAGAAGCATGGGCAGAACGGGCTCCCTTGACCAGCAGACAGGTATCAGACCCCCTGTGGAATGGACTAAGTGACTCTGTGTGTGTGTGTGTGTGTGTGTGTGTGTATGTGTGTGTGTGTGGGTGTGTGTGTGTGACCCTGTAGGTTGGGAAAACCAAGTAAAAACTTTCCCCAGCAACCTTGGTGATCAGAGGTGTGATTTAGCTTTAATTCTATTTATTCTGATGACTTGACACCTGTCCACATGTTTTGCTTTGTTGTCTGTCTCCCCCTTCTAGACTGTGAGCCCATTATTGGGTAGGGGCCATCTCTGTATGTCACCAACTTGTACTTCCCAAGCACTTAGTACAGTGCTCTGCAAACAGTAAGCACTCAATAAATACAATCGAACGAATGAATGAATGGTTTGACTTTGCTACGTGTCACCGAGGCTCCCCTGGTCCAGAAAGGTCCTGTTTGGTATATGCCAGGGGGGCTCGCAACAGGATTCTTGTGGAGACAGATGACGGTTGGGCCAGAAAGTGTGCCCCAGAATCCTAGGGAGGAGGAATGATGGTCTAAATGCGCCCCAGGATTGTGGAGGTTTGCACCCAGAACCTCATTCCTCAAACTGGCACCTCCCTCTCAGCTCTGTACCCTGGGGGAAGACATTGAGAAGGATCTGTGGGTATATACTAATATATTATTATTGTTATTAATTATCATTATTGTTATTATTGTTGTTATTATTATTATCATTATTACCATGCCTTCCCACCCCATCCAACCCCCTGACTTTCTCTCCAGCCCCCTGACTTTCTCTCCTCCCCCCACCCCCCCTTGACCCATTGGCAATCACAACGATGAGGGTCCATGATGCCCTGATTATGATCATCATCACGGGCTTTGGAGTCAGAGGTCATGGGTTCAAATCCCGGCTCCACCAATTGTCAGCTGTGTGACTGTGGGCAAGTCACTTCACTTCTCTGTGCCTCAGTTACGTCATATGTAAAATGGGGATTAAGAATGTGAGCCCACCGTGGGACAACCTGATCACCTTGTAACCTCCCCAGCACTTAGAACAGTGCTTTGCACATAGTAAGTACTTAATAAATGCTGTTATTATTATTATTGTTATTATTATTATGGTACTTAAGTACTTATTATGTGCCAAGCACTGTTCTAAGCACTGAGGCAGATACAAGTTCATCAGGCTGGACACAGTTCTTGTCCCACATGGGGCTCACAGTCCTAATCCCCATTTTACAGATGAGGTCACTGAGGCCTAGAGAAGTGCCCATGGTCACACAGCAAACATATGGCAGAGCCAGAATTAGAATCCACGTCCTTTTGACTCCCAGGCCTGTGCTCCTTCCATCCGAATCCAAGCTCCTCCACTTGCCTGTTGTGTGACCTTGGGCAAGTCATTTCACTTCTCCGTGTCCCAGTTTCTTCAGCTGTAAAATGGGTTTAGATGGCTCAATGGAAAGAGCACAGGCTTGGGACTCAGAGGTCATGTGTTCTAATCCCAACTCTGCCAATTGTCAGCTGTGTGACTTTGGGCAAGGCACTTCACTTCTCTGGGCCTCAGTTATCTCATCTGTAAAATGGGGATGAAGACTGTGAGCCCCACGTGGGACAACCTGATTACCTTGTATCTACCCCAGCGCTTAGAACAGTGCTTGGCACATAATAAGCGCTTAACAAATGCCATCATTATTATTACTATTATATCTGTCGTCCCACCTACTTAGACTCTGAGCCGTATGTGGCATGGAGACTGAACTCTATCTGATTAATCATCAACTATGGTATTGATTGAGTGCTTACTATGTGCAGAGCATTGTACTAAGCACTTGGGGGAGTACAATTCACAGCAAGCTCTGAAGTGCATCTACCACAGTGCGTGGGATATAGTAAGTGCTTAACACATCTCTGTAGACTGTGAACCCGTTGTTGGGTAGGGACCATCTCTATATGTTGCCAAATTGTACTTCCCAAGCACTTAGTACAGTGCTCTGCACACAATAAGCTCTCAATAAATACGATTGAATGACTGAATGTCACAATTATTATTTTTCTTATAATCATTTTTATTTTATCCTTTATTTCTGCTCCACTTTCCTTATCCTTTCTTTAGGCTCACTCTGCCTGTAATAATAATAATAATAATAATAATAATAATAGTAATAATAATAGTAATAATAATAATAATAATAATGATAATGGTGCTTGTTAAGCACTTACTCTGTTCCAGGCACTGTACTAAGCACTGGAGTAGGAACAAGCAAATCGGGTTGGATGCATCACTCTCCCACGTGGGGTTCACAGTCTCAATCCTCATTTTACAGATGAGGGAACTGAGAAGTGAAGTGACTTCCCCAAGTTTACACAACAGACAACTGGAGGAGCAGGATTAGAACCCATGACCATCTAACTCCCAGACCCTGGCTCTAGCCACTACACCATGCTGCTTTACTTTCCACTTCTAGGCCTACTCTACTAATCAGGACACTTCACTTTGATTCATTCATTCATTCAATCATATTTATTGAGCGCTTACTGTGTGCAGAGCACTGTACTAAGCGCTTGGGAAGTGCAAGTTGGCAACATATAGAGACGGTCCCTACGCAACAGTGGGCTCACAGTCTAGAAGGGGGAGGCAGAGAACAAAACAAAACGTATTAACAAAATAAAATAAATAGAATAAATATGTACAGATAAAATAAATAAATAGAGTAATAAATACATACAGACATATATACATATATACAGGTGCTATGGGGAGGGGAAGGAGGTAAGGCAGGGGGGATGGGGAGGGGGAAGAGAGGGAGAGGAAGGAGGGAGCTCAATCTGGAAAGGCCACCTGGAGGAGGTGAGCTCTCAGTAGGGCAAATGAGTAGGGGAAATGGATTGTATTTCTATAAAATTAACCGGTGGTTTTCAGACTGAAGGGCAAAAATGTTTGGAACTACTACACATGATTTGATTAAACCACTCCGGTTTAACAAATAATTGTACTAGCCCACAATTTCCTTTGCTTAAACCCATAGGCATCTGTGTACGTGTAGTTTGTAGTTTGTGTGTTTTTATGTTTATTTGTATTATGAGATTTGAGGTAAGTGCATTTACTTTCCCAAGACATTGCCCGTTCTCCCTGATTTTGGTAATTTCAGCGAAACCCAGTGTTTAAAGAGTTGGTGTTCACCTCCGCTTGGCCAAAAGCCATTTTCTGTTTTGATTTTTTTATGTTTTGTTTTTTAAATGAACTTTAAAGATTTCTCATGAGTGGCCCCGAGAATTCTTGGAAGGAAAATGGATGTTATTAAAGAACATATTTTGATGATCACTACAAATGAATGAGAAACATATGGATTGCATTTCTATAAAATTAACCAGTGGTTTTCAGATTGAAGGGCAAAAATGTTTGGAATCACTACACATGATTTGAGGCTGATTGTGAGCATAGTATGTGTGCATAGTGTGGGGTGTAATATGTGTGTACGAAGTGTTTATGGGTATGGAGTGTGTAGGGAAGCAGCCTGGTCTAATGGATAGAGCACAGGCTTGGGAGTCAGAAGGACCTGGGTTCTAAACCTGGCTCCGCTATTTGTCTGCTTTTTGTCAAGTCACTTCACTTCTCTGGGCCTCAGTTACCGCATCTATAAAATGGGGGGTACTGTACTAAGCACTTGGGAGAGTACATCACAACAATAAACAGACACATTCCCTGCCCAAAACAAGATTACATTGTAGAGGCGGGGAGACAGATATCAGTACAAATAAATAAAATATAAATATGTCCACAAGTGCTTTGGTGGTAGGAGGGAGGAAGAGCAAAGAGCAAACAAGTCAGGGTGATGCAGAAGGGATCAGGAGAAGAGGAAAGGGGGGCTTAGACTGGGAAGGCCTGTTGGAGGAGATGGGCCTTCAATAAGGCTTTGAAGGAAGGAAGAGTCATTGTCTGTCAGATTTGAGGAGGGAAGGGTCTTCCAAGCCAGAGGCAGGACGTGGGCGAGAGGTCAGTGGTGAGACAGGTGAGATGGAGACACAGTGAGAAGTTTAGCGGCACCAGAGGAAATGAATGTGTGGGCTGGGATGGAGAAGGAGAGTGACGAGGAGAGGTAGGAGGGGGGAGAGGAGATTAAGTGCTTTATATCCAATGGTAAGGAGTTTTTGTTTGAGGCTGAGATGGATGGGCAACCACTGGATCTTTTGAGGAGCTGGGTGATATGTCCTGAACATTTTTTATAGAAAAATGAATCCGGGCAGCAGAGTCAATAATGGGCTGGAGGATGGAGAGACAGGAGGCTGGGAGGTCAGCAAGGAGGCTGATACAGTAGTCCAGGTGGGATAGGATGAGTGACTGTATTAATGTGGTTGCAGTTTGGATGGAGAGGAAATGGAGGATTTTAGCGATGTCGTGAAGGTGGGACTGACGGGATTTGGTGATGAATTGAATATGTGGGTTGAATGAGAGGAGTCAAGGATAACACCACGGTTACAGCTTTGTGAGATGGGAAGGATGGTGGTGCCAACTTACAGTGATGGGAAAATCACAGGGAGGATTGGTTTGGGGTAGGAAGATAAGGAACTCTGTTTTGTACATGTAAAGCTTGAGGTCAGGAGAGGACATCCGAGTAGAGATGCCTTAAAGGTAGGAGGAAATGTGAGACTGGAGAGAGAGAGAGAGATCAGGGCTGGAGTTGGAGAATTGGGTATCATCCACACAGAGGAGGTAGTTGAAGCCATGGAGCAAATGAGTTATCCAAGGGAGTGAGTGTAGATAATAATAATAATAATAATAATGGCATGTATTAAGTGCTTACTATGTGCTAAGCACTGTGGGGATTCAGAACTGAGGCTTGAGGGACCCCCACAGTTAGGGGGTGGGAGGCAGAGGAGGAGCCCACAAAGGAGACAGAGAATGAGCGGCCAGAGTGATAGGAGGAGAACCAGGAGAGGACAGTGTCAGTGAAGCTGAGGTTGGATAATGTTTCTAGGAGAAGGGGGTGATCCACAGTGTCGAAGGTAAGTGAGAGGTGGAGGAGGATTAGGATGGAGTAGAGGCCACTAGATAGTAGAGCACTTAGTACAGTGCTCTGCACACAGTAATCCCTTAAATAAATATGATTGAATAAATTCACTGAATACTTACTGTATGCAGAGCACTGTACTAAGCATTTGGGAGAGCACATTTAGTAGACATGAGGAGCTGACAGTGTTAATCTAATATTCAACAGGTGGACATAAATTAGGCAGGCAAAAAACTCCACTTGTCTGCCAGGGATAGAGGTTTAAACCAGTCACCACTGCCCTCTGGTCTCAACCTGACCCTGGATGGAGAAATTGGATTTCAGCGACTCTGCGTCCTTGTGGTTTCCCTCCCCGCTTCGTCACAGAGGTGTCTGGCCTTTTCACAGCCCTGTCTGCTGTCAGAATAGCAACACGTATCTGATCTGAAGCAGCGTGGCTCAGTGGAAAGAGCCCGGGCTTGGGAGTCAGAAGTCGTGGGTTCTAATCCCGGCTCCGCCACTTATCAGCTGTGTGACTTTGGACAAGTCATTTAACTTCTTGGGGCCTCAGTTACCTCATCCTGGAAAATGGGTATTAAGAATGTGAGCCACACCTGGGACAGCCTAATAACCTTGTATCTCCCCCCACCCAACCCTCCGACTTAGAACAGTGCTTGGCACATAGTAAGCACATAACAAATACTATTATTATTATTATTATTATTATTATTATTATTATTATTATTATTATTATTATTATGCCTTGGCCAAAAGCCAGCCACTGGCTTCAGTCCAAGCTTACAGAGAAGCAGCATGGCATAGTGGATAGAGCACGAGCCTGGGATTCAGAAGGTCATGAGTTCTAATCCCAGCTCCACCACTTGTCTGCTGTGCAGCTTTGGGCAAGTCACTTTACTTCTCTGGGCCTCTGTTCCCTCATCTGTAAAATGGGGATTGAGATTGTGAGCCCCAAGTGGGACAGGGATTGTGTCTATCCCGATCTGTTTGTATCCACCCGAGCGCTTAGTACAGTACCTGCCACATAGTAAGTGCTTAACAAATACCATTATTATTACTGCCCATTTCAGAAGTCACCTCCCTTCTCCCTTCTTTGCAAAATGGGGATTGAGACTAGGCTTTCCATGTGGGACATGGCCTTTGTCCAATTTAACTTGCTTGTCTACAACTGTGGCTTCTTAAATCACCACAAGTCTATCCACACTCCTATACAATGTGGCAGGAAGATATGCTACCATGCACACTCACAAATACTGCTTTTCTCTGTGTTCCTACATTCATTCATTCAGTCATATTTATTGAGCACTTAACGGTGTGCAGAGCACTGTACTAAGTGATTAGGAAGTTTGATTCAGCAGCAGAGACAATCCTTACCCAAAATCAAGGAATACAGGAAACAAGGTCATGGGTTCTAATCCTGACTCCACCCCTCATCTGCTGTGTGCCCTTGGGCAAGTCACTTCACTTCTCTGAGCCTCAGTTCCCTCACCTGTAAATGGGGATTAAGAATGTGAGCCCCATGTGGGACAGGGACTTTGTACAACTTGATTTACGCTGATTACCCCAGATCTTAGAACCGTACTGGCACATAGTAAGCACTTAATAAATACTTCAATTATTATTATTATTATTGTTATCATCATCATCATCAACACCCTCTAATTTATCACACATCATCACCCCATTAGTTCCTTTGTTTCCATTAATTGATCAATAATTTATCGGTATTTATTGGGTGCTTATTATATACAGTGGGACAACCTGATTACCTTGTACCTACCCCAGCACTTAGAACAGTGCTTGGCACATAGTAAGCACTTAACAAATACCAACATTATGACTATTATTATTATTATCATTATTATTATTATTACAGAGCACTGTACCATATGCTCAGGAAGTGCTCAATGAAAATGATTGAAAGAATGAATGCATGAAATGTATAATCTCCAGACCGGAATCCCAGGAAATGGAAATCTCACTTTCATTCATTTGGTCATATTTACTGAACGTTTACTGTGTGCAGAGCACTGCACTAAGTGTTTGCTAAGTACAATTTGGCAACAGATAGAGAAAATCCCTACCCAACAATGGGCTCACAGTCTAGAAGGGGGAGACAGACAACAAAACAAAACAAGTAGACAGGCATCAGTACCATTAAAATAGATAAATAGATGTATACACATAATTAATAAAATAGAGTAATAAATATGTACAAATATACACAAGTGCTGTGCGGAGGGGAAGTGGGTAGAGCAGAGGGAGGGAGTCAGGGTGATGGGGAGGGGAGGTGGAGCAGAGGAAAAGGGGGGCTCAGTCTAGGGAAGCAGTGTGGCCTAGTGGAAAGAACAAGAGTCTTGAGGTGACAAGATCTGGGCTCTAATCCCACTTCTGCCATGGTCCTGCTGAGGGCAAGTCATTTCACCTCTTCTGACCTCGGTTTTTGGGAGGAGATGTGCCTTCAATGAGGCTTTGAAGGAGCAGAGAGTCATTGCCTTCACTTTTCATTCATTCAATCGTATTTATTGAGCGCTTACTGTGTGTAGAGCACTTTTCTAAGCACTTGGGAAGTACAAGTTGGCAACATATAGAGACGGTCCCTACCCAACAGTGAGCTCACAGTCTAGAATTCTCTGGACCTCAGTTACTTCATGTATAAAATGGGGATTAAAGCTGGGAAATCCATGTGGGATGGAGAAATACAATACCTGCTCTCTCCCCATTTATGATTTCCACACTTCCTGTTGTCTTTTACACTTTAGGTCTGTGTCCCTTATGCACCTTGATACTCACCTCATGTGGGAAAGGGACTGTTTCTGACCCAATTACCTTGTATCCACTCCACTGGTAATCACTGTACTTGGCACTTAGTAAACCGTTTATTATTATATTAATAACGATTATGGTATTTGCCTGTTTATACTTGGCACTTAGTAAACCATATGATAATAATAAGAATAAGAATAATAGTAATAATAACTATTATGGTATTTGCCTGTTTACTTGTTTTTATGTCTGTCTCCCCCCATCTAGACTGTGAGCCCATTGTGGGCACAGATTGTCTCTGTTGCTGAATTGCACTTTCCCAGTGCTTAGTACAGTGCTCTGCACAGAGTAAGCACTCAATAAATATGAGTGAGCGAATGATGAATATTTGTTGAGCGCTTACTATGTGCCAGACACTATACTAAATGCTAGTGTACAGCGCTCAATAAATGCGATTGAATGAATGAATGCAAGCAAATCGGGTAGGACACAGTCCCTGTCTCATGTGGGGCTCACAGTCTCAATCCCCATTTTACTGATGAGGTAACTGAGGCCCAGAGAAGTGAAGTGACTTTCCCAAGGTCATGCAGCAGACAAGTGGCAGAGCTGGGATTAGAACCCATGACCTTCTGTCTCCCAGGTCTGGGCTCTGTCCACTATGCCATGCAGCTTCATTAATGCCTCAGTTATTATAATCCATCAATCAATGATATTTATTGAGCACTTACCACTTGCAAAGCACTGTACTAAGTACTTGAGAGAGTTCTCTACAACAGAGTTGGTAGACACACTCCCTGCCCTCCACGAGCTTACAGTGTAGAGGGGGAGGCAGCCCCAGCCCACGTCCTCCCCCTGGCCTGGAAAGCCCTCCCTCCGGACATCTGCCAAGCTAGCTCTCTTCCTCCCTTCAAAGCCCTACTGAGAGCTCACCTCCTCCAAGAGGCCTTCCCAGACTGAGCCCCCTTTTTCCTCTCCTCCTCCTCATCCCCACAATCCTACCTCCTTCCCCTCCCCACAGCACCTGCATATATGTTTGTACAGATTTATTACTCTATTTATTTTACTTGTACGTATTTACTATTCTATTTATTTTGTTAATGATGTGCATCGCAATCAATCAATCAATCGTATTTATTGAACACTTACTGTGTGCAGAGCACTGTACTAAGTGCTTGGGAAGTACAAGTTGGCAACATATAGAGACAGTCCCTACCCAACAGTGGGCTCACAGTCTAAAAGGAGGAGACAGAGAACAAAACCAAACATACTAACAAAATAAAATGATTAGAATAGATATGTACAAGTAAAATAAATAAATAAATAAATAGAGTAATAAATATGTACAAACATATATACATATATACAGGTGTTGTGGGGAAGGAAAGGAGGTAAGATGGGGGGATAAAGAGGGGGGCAAGGGGGAGAGGAAGGAAAGGGCTCAGTCTGGGAAGGCCTCCTGGAGTAGGTGAGCTCTCAGTAGGGCCTTGAAGGGAGGAAGAGAGCTAGCTTGGCGGATGGGCAGAGGGAGGGCATTCCAGGCCCGGGGGATGACGTGGGCCCGGGGTCGACGGCGGGACAGGCGAGAATGAGGGACGGTGAGGAGATTAGCGGCAGAGGAGTGGAGGGTGCGGGGTGGGCTGGAGAAGGAGAGAAAGAAGGTGAGGTAGGAGGGGGCGAGGTGATGGACAGCCTTGAAGCCCAGGGTGAGGAGTTTCTGCCTGGTGCGCAGATTGATTGGTAGCCACTGGAGATTTTTGAGGAGGGGAGTAACATGCCCAGAGCGTTTCTGGACAAAGATAATCCGGGCAGCAGCATGAAGTATGGATTGAAGTGGAGAGAGACACGAGGATGGGAGATCAGAGAGAAGGCTGATGCACGAGTCCAGACGGGATAGGATGAGAGCTTGAATGAGCAGGGTAGCGGTTTGGATGGAGAGGAAAGGGCGGATCTTGGCAATGTTGTGGAGCTGAGACCTGCAGGTTTTGGTGACGGCTTGGATGTGAGGGGTGAATGAGAGAGCGGAGTCGAGGATGACACCAAGTTTGCGTGCTTGTGAGACGGGAAGGATGGTAGTGCCATCAACAGAGATGGGAAAGTCAAGGAGATGGCAGGGTTTGGGAAGGAAGACAAGGAGTTCAGTCTTCAACATGTTGAGTTTTAGGTGGCGGGCAGACATCCAGATGGAGATGTCTTGAAGGCAGGAGGAGATGCGAGCCTGGAGAGAGGGGGAGAGAGCAGGGGCGGAGATGGAGATCTGGGTGTCATCAGCGTAGAGATGATAGTTGAAGCCGTGGGAGCGAATGAGGTCACCAAGGGATTGCGTGTAGATCGAGCATCTAGCTTTAATTCTATTTGTTCTGACGACTTGACACCTGTCCACATGTTTTGTTTTGTTGTCTGTCTCCCCCTTCTAGACTTTGAGCCCACTGTGGGGTAGGGACCGTCTCTATATGTTGCCAACTTGCACTTCCCAAGCGCTTAGTACAGTGCTCTGCACACAGGAAGCGCTCAGTAAATATGATTGAATGAATAAATGAATGAATTAGTATGAATCAATAAATTACAGATATGTGCCTAAGTGCTGTGGGGATGATATGATGACCGTTGCAAAATAGTTATAAAAGCTGCATGTAGAGAAATAAATTTGTGCTGAGAAACCAGGAATCGATTAATTAAGTAATGGTAATTTTGGAAAGCTTACCACGTGCAGAGTGCAGTACTAAACACTTGGGAGAGAACAATACAGACTGGTTGGTAAGCCGAGAACTCACAGCGTAGTGAAGGAGAGAGGTGACAAAATACATTTGGAAAGAGGAAGAGGCAGAGTTTAAGGATACATACCCAAGTGCAGTGGGGCTAGGGCAGAGTGAGTATCAAGGTGCTTCATTCATTTGTTCATATTTGTTAAATGCTTACTGTGTTCAAAGGACTGTACTAAGCCCTTGGGAAAGTACAATACTATAATAAATAGTGACAATTCCTGCCCACAATGAGCTCGGAACCAGGTGCTTAGGTCACATGAAGAATGGAAATATAATTCCATTGTAGAATAATAATAATAATAATGATGGCATTTATTAAGCACGTACTATGTGCAAAGCACTGTTCTAAGCACTGGGGAGGTTACAAGGTGATCAGATTGTCACACAGTCTTCATCCCCATTTTACAGAAGAGGTAACTGAGGCCCAGAGAAGTGAAGTGACTTCCCCAAAGTCACACAGCTGATAACTGGTGGAGTCAGGATTTGAACCCATGACCTCTGACTCCAAAGCCCGTGCTCTTTCCACTGAGCCACACTGCTTCTCTATGGCCTAGTGGAAAGAGCACGGGCCTGTGAATCAGAGGTCCTGAGATCTAATCCTGGCTCCACCACTCATCTGCCATGTAACCTTGGGCAAGTCACTTCACTTCTCTGGGCCTCAGTTATCTCTTCTGTAAAATGTGCACTTCCAAAGCGCTTAGTACAGTACTCTGTGCACAATAAGTGCTCAATAAATACGACTGAATGAATTAATTGAATGAAAGAGGTATAAGATTTAATGAATGAGTCCCACAAGGGACAGTGACTGTGTCCAGTCCAATTTGCCTGTAGCTACCCCACTACTTAGTAACTTAGAACAGTGCCTGTCACATTGTAAGGACTTAACAAATACCGTTATTATTATTATTTTTTTATTACTTTAACTGCAGTGTACATTTTCTTCCTCTATCCCAGACTAATCCCCAACTGGCTCAAAGTGACAATAAGGGACGCTTGATCGTCAATTTATTTACTGTTCAAGTGGGTCAAATGAGGCTATTTGACTCCCTCATGTCCTTGAGACTAAGCCACCTCACTGGACTCCAGAGATGATAAGGCTGAGGGTAGTCTTCAACAACCCGGCTGTCCCGAAGTAATAGAGGAGGTGTGGGAGCTGGCGGGAATCCGAAAGGAAACTCTGCCCAAGTCCTTTGAAGAGTCATAAAATTCCACTTATGCGTGCCGGCTTACAGATGATATTGGAATCGGCTATATGGTCGAAAAGAACGCAGAAGGGAATTTGAAATGGAGATTTGAAACCACTAGCAAAAATGAAAACCAGGAAACCCCCAAATGGATCGCGGCCTGCATTTCCATCAATTTAATGAAGGGTTAGCACAGTATGAGAAGTAGCATGGCCTAGTGGAAATATAATAATAATGATGACATTTATTAAGTGCTTATTATGTGCAAAGCACAGTTCTAAGCACTGGGGAGGTTACAAGGTGATCAGGTTGTCCCACTGGGGGCTCACACTCTTAATCCCCATTTTACAGATGAGGTAATTGAGAAGTTGAGTGACTTGCTCGAAGTCACACAGCTGACAATTGGCAGAGCTGGGATTTGAACCCATGACCTCTGACTCCAAAGCCCGGGCACTCTTCCACTGAGCCACACTGCTTCTCTATCTTGGGCTTGGGGGTCAGGAGGACCTGGGTTCTAATTTTGGTGCTTCTACCTTTCTTCTTTGTGATCTTGGGCAAGCCCTTAGCTTCTCTGTGCTTCAGTAACCTTAGCTTTGAAATGGGGATTAAGACTGTGAGCCCCATGCGGAACCTAGACTCTGTCCCACCTGATTATCTGGTATGTACCTCAGCGCTCACTACAGTTCCTGGCACATACTAAGTGCTTAACAGATACCACTTTAAAAAAAAAACAGATAGAGGCTTCCAGTAGAAGCAGTGTGGTCTAGTTGAAAAGCAGCATGGCTCAGTGGAAAGAGCCTGGGCTTTGGGGGCTCAGTCTGGGAAGGCCTCCTGGAGGAGGTGAGCTCTCAGTAAGGCCTTGAAGGGAGGAAGAGAGCTAGCTTGGCGGATGGGCAGAGGGAGGCCATTCCAGGCCCGGGGGATGACGTGGGCCGGGGGTCGACGGCGAGACAGATGAGAACGAGGCACCGTGAGGAGATTAGCGGCAGAGGAGCAGAGGGTGCGGGCTGGGCTGGAGAAGGAGAGAAGGGAGGTATCTACCACAGCACATCGTAAGTGCTTAACAAATACCTTAAGTATTATTAATCTTATTATATTATTATTATTATTATTATTATTATTATTATTATTATTATTATTATTATTATTATTATTATGTGCTTTGTCCCCTGCCCACAAGAAACTTCCACGCTTAGGGAGGAGACAGAGAAATTTGTAAAGTCGTGAATCAGAATAAATCATTAAACGGATCATTTTCCTTCACTTCCAATTCAGGGTTAGCTTGGGTGTTTCAACGACCCCAGATGTAATAAGAAAACGCCTCAAGTCCAAGTCGAAAATCATTTCGGACTTCTTGGGTTAAAGTCTTAAATTTGGAGCCAAAAATTAAATTAAACTAATCCTAATCGTCCATTTAGTGAGACAGAGCCCTGAGTAGTGAGGTTGATTGAGAAAAATTATATCTTAACATCTCCTGCTCAGTGAGCTATTGAAAGGGGCTAATAAAATTTCACTTTCAGTTATTTCTCATTTACAGAGAGAATCACAAGTAGCCGGAAAGCAAGCTACTCCAGTAATAGAAAACAAATGTAATAAAAAGCACCAGTGAGAGAGAAAGCCACCCAACTCAGAATGAAATTAGGGCTAAAATAAGAACATAAAGTCCTTGCTCGAATTTGACTGGTGGTGTTTCTAGATGTTTCTAGAAGGTGTGGGGAAGAGAGAGAAAGAGAGAGAGAACCTCTTATCTCACTCATCTCCTTATCCCTCTTGTTTTCAATCAGACGATTCTTCCCACAACTAGTGGACATAATAATAGTAATAATAATAATGATTGCATTTGTTAAGGGCTTACTATGTGCCAGGCACTCTGTGCTCTGGGATGGATACAAGCAAATCGGGTTGGACACAGTCCCTGTCCCACGAGGGGCTCACTGTCTCCATCCCCATTTTACAGATGGGGTAATTGAGGCACAGAGAAGTGAGGTGACTTGCCCAAGGCCACAAAGCAGGCACATAGCAGATCTGGAATTAGAACTCATGACTCCTTGCCCTGGGCTTTATCCTCTACATGAAACTACCTCACATAAACCAAATATTTAGTTTGAGACAGCAGTCTATATGAATATACTCATTTCACAACTGTCAATAATAATTGAATTTACTGTAGCTCAATTGTGCATGGAGTAATAACAAGAATTATTATTATTATTACTATTAATTATTATTATTATTGTACCTTTTTAGTGCTCACTATGTGCCATGCACTGTTCTAAGCTCTAGGATAGATACAAGTAAATCAGATTGGACACAGTCCCTGTCCCTGTTTACACTCTCAATCCTCATTTTTTACTGATGAAGGAGCTGAGGCACAGAAAAGTTAAGTGACATGCCCAAGGTGACGGAGCAGACAAGTGCTTGAACCAGTCACCTCACTTCTCTGTGCCGCAGTTTTCTCATCTGCAAAATGGGGATTCAATAATTGTTCTCTCTCCTGTTTAGACTGTGAGTCCCAAGTGGGACAGGGAATGAGTCTGAACTGATTCTTCTGTATCTACTCCGATGCTTAGCACAGTGTTTGGCACATAGTAAGTGCTTAACAAATGTTATGACTAAGACTATGATTATTATTAGGGTGGCAGTGGTGGTTGCTTAGCTTCAGTCCATCAATCAATCAATGGTATTTACAGTGTGGAGGGTACTGTATAAATGCTCGTAAGCTCATTGTGGTCTGGTCATGTGTCTGTTTACTATTCTGCTGTACACTCCTGAGCGCTTAGTACAGTGCTCTGTTCTAAGCACTGGTGTGGATACAAGGTAATCAGGTTGGGCACAGTCCCTGTCCCACAAGGGGCTCACACTCTTAATCCCCATTTTATTAATGAGGTAATTGAGGCTCATAGAAGGTAAGTAATAATAATAATAATAATTATGGTATTTGTTAAGCACTTACTACGTGCCAAGCACTGTTCTAAGCACTAGGGTAGATACAAGTAAATTCATTCATTCATTCATTCATTCAATCCCATTTATTGAGCGCTTACTGTGTGCAGAGCACTTTACTAAGCACTTGGGAAGTACAAATCAGCAACAGAGATAGTCCCTACACAACAATGGGCTCACAGTCTAGAAGGGGGAGACGGACAACAAAACGAAACAAGTAGACAGATGTCAATACTATCAATATCAGGTGTTAATACCTACTTTAATGGTAGGAGGAGTGTTTCATTCATTCATTCAATTGTATTTATTGAGCGCTTACTGTGTGCAGAACACTGGACTAAGCACTTGGGAAGCACAAGTTGGCAACATATAGAGACGGACCCTACCCAACGGCAAGCTCACACTTCCTAAGTGCAGAGTAAGGTATTTAGCACCAACAATTGCCTCGGAGACAAAGGAGGGAGTTGGAACTGGAAGTCTAAGTCAGGAGTTGAAAGTCCATAGTAAATGGTGAAGGCGCTAGGCTTGGGAGTCCATGATTGAGGGGAATCATTGTCACTGAGCAGAAGAGAGAAACTGTCCCCCATGGGGCTCACAGTCTTAATCCCCATTTTACAGGTGAAGGAACTGAGGCACAGAGAAATTAACTGATTTGCCCAAGGTCACACAGCTGACAAGTGGCAGAGCTGGGATTGGAACCCAGGTTCATTCATTCATTCATTCAATCGTATTTATTGAGCACTTACTGTGTGCAGAGCACTGGACTAAGCACTTGGGAAGTAAAAGTTGGCAACATATAGAGACGGTCCCTACCTGACAGCGGGCTCACAGTCTAGAAGGGGGAGACAGACAACAAAACAAAACATATTAACAAAATAAAATAAATAGAATAGTAAATATGTACAAGTAAAATGGAGTAATAAATCTGTACAAACATATATACAGGTGCTGTGGGGAGGGGAAGGAGGTAGGGCGGGAGGGATGAGGAGGGGGAGAGGAAGGAGGGGGCTCAGTTTGGGAAGGCCGCCTGAAGGAGGTGAGCTCTCAGTAGGGCTTTGAAGGTCCCTCCGACTCCCAGGCCAGGGTTCTATCCACTCAGGCACACTGCTTCTAACGGATGGACACAACTGCTGTGGGGCTACTGTGTCAAAGTAAATGAGCAAAGTGCATTGATGGTATTGATGCAGCATACTTCATGCTGCTGCCCATACTTCATGCTGCTGCCCGGATTGTCTTTGTCCAGAAATGCCCTGGGCATGTTACTCCCATCCTCAAAAATCTCCAGTGGCTACCAATCAATCTGTGCATCAGGCAGAAACTCCTCACCCTGGGCTTCAAGACTGTCCATCACCTCGCCCCCTCCTACCTCACCTCCTTTCTCTCCTTCTCCAGCCCAGCCCGCATCCTCCACTCCTCTGCCACTAACCTCCTCACTGGGCCTCAGTCTCACCTGTCCTGCCGTCGACCCCCGGCCCACATCCTCCCCAGGGCCTGGAATGGCCTCCCTCTGCCTGTCCGCCAAGCTAGCTCTTTTCCTCCCTTCAAGGCCCTACTGAGAGCTCACCTCCTCCAGGAGGCCTTCCCAGACTGAGCCCCTTACTTCCTCTCCCCCTCGTCCCCCCTCCACCCCCCCATCTTACCTCCTTCCCTTCTCCACAGCAACTGTATATATGTATATATGTTTGTACATATTTATTACTCTATTTATTTATCTTGTACATATCTATTCCATTTATTTTATTTTGTTAGTATGTTTGGTTTTGTTCTCTGTCTCCCCCTTCTAGACTGTGAGCCCGCTGTTGGGTAGGGACTGTCTCTATGTGTTGCCGACTTGTACTTCCCAAGTGCTTAGTACAGTGCTCTGCACACAGTAAGCGCTCAATAAATACGATTGATTGATTGATTGATGGCTGTCTACTTGTTTTGTTTCGTTGTCTGTCTCCCCCTTCTCGACTGTGAGCTCGTTGTTGTGTAGGGACTGTATCTGCTGCCAAATTGAACTTTCCAATCAATCAATCAATCGTATTTAGTGCGCGCTTACTGTGTGCAGAGCACTGTACCAAGCACTTAGTACAGTGCTGTGCACACAGTAAGCGCTCAATAAGTACGATTGACTGAATGAATGAATGAGGGGTGCATAGCCAAAGGCATAGTAAATACAGAGGTCACGGAGACTATCATGGGGTACTGGATAGAACATGGGCGTGAGAGTCATAAGGTCATGGGTTCTAATCTTTAATCTAGAGATACTGTGAAAGTAAAGCTAGGAGGATTTCATGACAGTTTGAATGCGCAGGTTGAAAGAGAGAGATGAGTTGAGAATCATGCAAAGTTTATGGGCTTGTGAGAGAGGGAGGATAGAGTTGAGAAGAAAAAATATTTGTAGTAATGTGAGCCAAGTTATGGGTTCACCTCCCCGGAGATGGAGGAAAATAAGATTGTTCGGTCTGCAAATAGTTTCCAAAAATCATTGCCAACAAGAAAAAGAAAACGGTTTAGGAAAATCCTAGAAAAAAGCCTTTGGGACTTAGCCCTATTCAGCCATCTTCCAGACTGTGAGCCCGTTGTTGAGTAGGGATTGCCTGTATTTGTTGCCGAATTGTACTTTCCAAGCACTTAGTACAGTGCTCTGGACACAGTAAGTGATCAATAAATACAATTGAATGAATGAATCCTCACAGCTTCCTCCTGCCCCATGATTCCTTCAAGAAACTATTTTTTTTAAATTGTACTCGGTAAACGCTTACGATGTGCCAAGCACTGTACTAAGTGATGGGGTAGATATAAAAGGAGAAGCACTGCAGTCTAGTGGAAAGAGCACAGGCCTAAGAATCACAAGGACCTAGGTTCTAATCCCGGCCTTGCCACTTGTCTGCTGTGTGACCTTGGGCAAACCACTTAACTTCTCTGTGCCTCAGTTACCTCATCTGTAGAATGCGTACCATGTGGGACAACCCACGTCACAAGCCCGCAACCTTGGTGTCATCCTCGACTCCGCTTTCTCATTCACACCTCACATCCAAGCCGTCACCAAAACCTGCCGGTCTCAGCTCCGCAACATTGCCAAGATCCACCCTTTCCTCTCCATCCATACCGCTACCCTGCTCATTCAAGCTCTCATCCTATCCCGTCAGGACTACTGCATCAGCCTTCTCTCTGATCTCCCATCCTCGTGTCTCTCCCCACTTCAATCCATACTTCACGCTGCTGCCCGGATCGTCTTTGTCCAGAAACGCTCTGGGCGTGTTACTCCCCTCCTCAAAATTCTCCAGTGGCTAACAATCAATCTGCGCATCAGGCAGAAACTCCTCACCCTGGGCTTCAAGGCTGTCCATCACCTCGCCCCCTCCTAATAATAATAATAATAATGGCATTTATTAAGCGCTTACTATGTGCAAAGCACTGTTCTAAGCACTAGGGAGGATACAAGGTGATCAGGTTGTCCCACGTGGGGCTCACAGTCTTAGCCCCCATTTTACAGATGAGGTCACTGAGGCACAGAGAAGTGAAGTGACTTGCCCAAAGTCACCCAGCTGGCAAGTGGCAGAGCCGGGATTTGAACCCACGACCTCACCTACCTACCTCACCTCCCTTCTCTCCTTCTTCAGCCCAGCCCGCACCCTCTGCTCCTCTGCCGCTAATCTCCTCACCGTACCTCGTTCTGACCTGTCCCACCATCAACCCCCGGCCCACGTCATCCCCTGGGCCCGGAATGGCCTCCCTCTGCCCATCCGCCAAGCTAGCTCTCTTTCTCCCTTCAAGGCCCTACTGAGAGCTCACCTCCTCCAGGAGGCCTTCCCAGACTGAGCCCCTTCCTTCCTCTCCCCCTCGTCCCCCTCTCCATCCCCCCATCTTACCTCCTTCCCTTCCCCACAGCACCTGTATATATGTATATATGTTTGTACATATTTATTACTCTATTTATTTATTTATTTATTTATGTTACTTGTACATATCTATTCTATTTATTTTATTTTGTTAGTATGTTTGGTTTTGTTCTCTGTCTCCCCCATTTAGACTGTGAGCCCACTATTGGGTAGGGACTGTCTCTGTATGTTGTCAGCTTGTACTTCCCAAGCACTTAATACAGTGCTCTGCACATAGTAAGCACTCAATAAATACGATTGATGATGATGATGGTCCCTGTCCCACATGGCCTCACAGTCCAAGCATAGATATGATAACTGGGGCAAAAAATGAAGTGACTTGTCCAAGGTCACCCAGCAGCAACTGGGGGAGCCAGGATTAGAACGCTGACGCTTTGCTCTTTCCACTAGGCCATGCTGCTTCCTTAATTTCCTGATCATTAATTCCCGCGTAATAATAATAATAATAATTATGGTATTTGCTAAGGGTTTACCAGGGCTTGTCAGGCACTGTACTAAGCACTGGGGTGGTTACAATCAAATCCGATTGCACGTGGTCCCTGTCCCTCATGGGCCTCACAGTTTCAATCCCCGTTTTACAGATGAGGGAACTGAGCCCAGAGAAGTGAAGTGACTGGTCCAAGGTCATGCAGCAGACAAATGGCAGAGTAGGGATTGGAATCCACTGCCTCCTGAGTCCCAGTCCCATGTTCTATCCGCTCCCCGATGCTGCTGCAAACCAACCCCAGACCCACCCTCAGCTATCCAACTGTTCCTTCAGTCATTGACTGAGTGATTGCAACCTGACACAGTCTTCATACTACCTCCTGCATCATTGTTCTTCCTTCCCTCCCACTATTTGTGATTCATTTGTGCCCTCCATTTTTCTCATTCAACCACATATTCAGTCTATCACTAAATCCTGTCAGTTCAACCTTCAGATCTTCGCTAAAATCCATTCTTTCCCTCCACCCAAATTGCTACCACGTTCATACAGTATCACTCATCCTATCCCACCTGGATTGCTTACATCGGCCTCCTTGCTGGTCTCCCAGCCTCCTGTCTCTCCCCACTCCAGTCCATACTTAACTCTGCTGGCTAGATCATTTGTCTACAAAAATGTTCAGGCCATATTTCCTCACTCCTCAAGGACCTCCAGTGATTTTTCCATCCACCTCCAAATTCATTCATTCATTCATTCAATCGTATTTATTGAACACTTACTGTGTGCAGAGCACTGTACTAAGCCCTTGGGAAGTACAAGCTGGCAACATATAGAGACGATCCCTACCCAACAACGGGCTCACAGACTAGAAGGGGGAAACAGACAACAAAACAAAATATATTAACAAAATAAAATAAATAGAATGTCCTCTATCCACTGAGTCACGCAGTAGAGTTGCTAGACATGATCCCTGCCTATTAGAATATTGCAGCAGAGAGAGGGGAGATAGACACTAAAATAGATTACAGTTTGGGAAAACATCATCGTATAAGAATAAGTACATAGTGCTGTGGATGGGCCATGGGAGTCCGAAGGTCATGGTTCTAATCCTGGCTGTACAATCTGTCTGCTTTGGGATCTTGGGCAAGTCACTTAACTTGCAAGTCACTTAACTCCTCAAAAATCTCCAGTGGCTACCAATCAATCTGCGCATCAGGCAGAAACTCCTCACCCTGGGCTTCAAGGCTGTCCATCACCTCGCCCCCTCCTACCTCACCTCCCTTCTCTCCTTCTACAGCCCAGCCTGCACCCTCTGCTCCTCTGCCAGTAATCTCACCATGCCTCGCTCTCACCTGTCTCGCGTCGACCCCCGGCCCACGTCATCTCCCTGGCCTGGAATGCCCTCCCTCCCAACATCCGCCGAGCTCGCTCTCTTCCTCCCTTCAAGGCCCTACTGAGAGCTCACCTCCTCCAGGAGGCCTTCCCGGACCAAGCCCCCTCCTTTCTCTCCCCCTCACCCCCCCTCCATCCCCCCGTCTTACCTCCTTCCCTTCCCCACAGCACCTGTATATATGTATATATGTTTGTACATATTTATTACTCTATTTATTTATTTTACTTGTACATATCTATTCTATTTATTTTATTTTGTTAATATGTTTGGTATTGTTCTCTGTCTCCCCCTTCTAGACTGCGAGCCCACTGTTGGGTAGGGACTGTCTCTATATGTTGCCAATTTGTACTTCCCAAGCACTTAGTACAGTGTTCTGCACACAGTAAAAGCGCTCAATATGTACGATTGATTGATTAACTTCTCCATGCCTCAGTTACCTCAGCTGTACAATGGGGTTTGAGATCGTGGGCCCAATGTGGAACAGAGACTGTGTCTAATCCAATTTGCTTGTATCCTCCCCAGTGCTTAGAGAAGCAGCGTGGCTCAGTGGAAAGAGCACGGGCTTTGGAGTTAGAGGTCAGGGGTTCAAATCCCGGCTCCGTCAACTGTCAGCTGCGGGACTCAGAAACTCCTCCCCAACAGTTTTAAAGCTGTCCATCACCTTGCCCTCTCCTACCTCACCTCACTATTCTCCTACTACATTCCACCCTACACATTTTGCTCCTCTGTTGCTAACCTTCTCACAGTTCCTCAATCTCGTCTTTCTCACCACCAACTTCTGGCCCACGTCCTGCCTCTGGCCTGGAATGCCCTCCCTCCTCAAATCTGATAGACAATGACTCTCCCCACCTTTAAAGCATTATTGAAGAACCGTCTCCTCCCAGATGCCTTCCCTAACTCTTCATTTCCTCTTTATCCACTCCCTTCTGTGTCATCCAGCCAACAGCCCTTTTATACATGGCCATAATTTCTTTATTTCTATTAATCTCTGTCTCCCTCTCTAGATTGTAAACTTGTTGTGGGCAGGGAATGTGTCTACCAGCTCTAATACACTGTACTCTCCCAAGTGCTAAGTACAGTGCCCTGTAAGTACATAAACATGCTGAAGGTGCTTAATAATAATAATAACAGTATTTGTTAAGCACTTTCTATGTGCCAGGTACTGTACTAAGCGCTGGGGTGGATATAAGCGCTTAGTATAGTATAATCAAGCGCTTAGTACAGTGCTCTGCACATAGTAAGCACTCAATAAATACGATTGATGATGATAAGGAAATTGGGTTGGACACAGTTCCTGTCCCACGTAGGGCTCACAGTCTCAATCCCCATTTTACGAATGAGGTAACTGAGGCCCAGAGAAGGGAAGTGACTTGCCCGAGGCCACACAGCAGCCAAGTGGCTGATAGGGGATTGGAACCCATGACCTTCTGACTCCCAGCTCCAGGTTCTATCCACTACGCATTATTGGTTGGTTGATGGAAAGAGGAAAAAAGGTTCTGACTTGTTTCAAATCTTCCTTGTTAGGTAAATCGATTAGGGGAGTAGTGAGATGGTAGTTAAATCTACTGTTTCTGAGGTGTACAAATTTGGAACTGCATTGGACCAAGGGAGAAGCTGAGAAAGGGTTGAGTCAGGGCAACCGAGGCAGGCCAAATAGCCTCTCCCACAGACATACCCGACTGGGCAGTCTAAAGGGAAGGGGATTTGGACCTAGAGGGGCTAGGAGCCTGGAAAATGGCTTCCAATCCTAGCTCTGCACCTGGCCTGCTGGGTGACCTTGGGCAAGTCACTTAACCTCCTTGGCATCATTTCCTCAACTGGAAAATGGGGAAATCTTCCCTGAGTAGGCTCTCATTTCTCAGTCAATCAGTGGTATTTATTGAGTACTTTCTGTGTGCAGAGCACTGTACTAAGTGCTTGGAAGAATGTGATATGACAGAATCATTAGTTCTTTCTCTGCCCAGGATGAGCTTACAGTCTAGAGAGGGAGACAGACATATAAATTTAATTTATGGATGTGTACATTTCTCCCATTCTACCTCCCCTTTGCCTCTGTACTTGATGCTAAACTTGCTATTTACTTGATATTCAGTGTTTAGTACAGCCCAGGCCCATAGTAAGCACTTAACAAGTACTATTAAAAAATAGAGACCCACCCATCTCTATCTCCGTATATTGAGAAGCAGCATGATTTGATGGATAGAGCCCGGGCCTGGGAGTGAGGAGGTCAAGGTTCTAATCCCGGCTCTGCCACTCACCTGCTGTGTGACTTTGGGCAAGACACTTCACTTCTCTGGGCCTCATTTACCTCATTAAAAATGGAGATTGAGACTGTGAACCCCATGTGGGACAGGGACTAAGTCCAACCAGATTTGTGTGTCTCTACCCCAGCGCTTAGAACTGTGCCCGGCACATAGTAAGCATTTAACAAATACTAACAGGTCCAAAACAGTTAGTTTCTATCTTTCTTGTCCCCATCCCTGTCCAGCTGTGACAGGACAAAGAAGGAATTAGGCATTTCTTCCAGGTACCAGATCAACTGTGATATTTATTGAGCACTTACCAAGTGTTATACACACTGGACTGAGTACCTATGACATTACAAAAGAAACAAAGGCAAGCAAAGAGCTCAATCCCTGCCCTTGAGTGGCTTCCTTGAATAACAATAATAATGATAATAATGATGATATTTGTTAAGCGCTTACAATGAGCCAAGCACTGTTCTAAGCATTGGGGTAGATAAAGGGTAATCAGGTTGTCCCACTTGGGGCTTTCAGTCTTAATCCCCATTTTTACAGATGTAGTAACTGAGGCACAGAAAAGTTAAGTGACTTGCCCAAGGTCACTCAGCAGACAAGTTGCAGAGCCGGATTAGAACCCACGTCCAATGGATGTCCTAATGTTCTAATGGATGTTTTAATGGATGTCCTATTAGCCAAGGAAGAGATTCACCAAATGGAACAGAATTCTTCACTGGTGGTCAGAAGCTGCTAATAGACATTGACTATTCATTAATAATTCTTCTTCTTCTTCTTCTTATTATTATTATCATTGTTATTCATTAGAAGGCTAGCCCCCAGAGAAGGTGTGCAGACTAGTAGAAAGAACAGAGGCCTGGTTGTCAGGAGACCTGGGTTCTAATCCTGCCTCTTCCACTTGACTGGTCTCTGACTTTGGACAAGTGACTTAACTACTCTGGGTTTCAGTTTCCTCATTTGGAAAATGGGGATAAAATACTGGTTCTTTCCCCCTTAGACTGTGAAGTCCACGTGAGACAGGGACTGCATCCACTCTGACTATCTTGTAATAATAATGATAATAATAGTGGTATTTGTTAAATGCTTATTATGTGCTGGGCGCTGTACTAAGTGCTGGGGTGGATATAAGCAAATCGGGTTGAACATAGTCCCTGTCCCTCATGGGGCTCCCAGTTTTAATCCCCATTTTATAAATGAGAGAACTGGGGCACAGAGAAGTGGGCAGAAATGTGGCCTGCTGGGATTAGAACCCACGTCCTTTGACATCCAGGCCCATTCTCCTTCCACTAGGCCACGCTGCTTCTCTACCCCTGTGCTTAGCACAAGGTAAATCCTGAACCAATACTATAATTATTATTTTCCTGAAAGCAGGGGACAGTGTCTTTGTGTTCTATTTTACTCTCCCAAGAGCAAGCTCAGTACTGTGCTCTGCACATCATAGGCACTCAGTAAATACCATTGACTGATGGATTGCCGCATGTTGTCTCAAGAGGAGAGTGGAGATGGTTTTGATTCGTGATCTGACCAAAATAGCGAAAATTTCTGCCAAACCCCAGAGGACACAGGAGAAGATTTACAGTGCGCCATAGAAGTTCTGTGTTTGTTTACAGACAGATGGAGCGATTTTCAAGATCTCATTCCTGAACAATGGTGCTGTCTTGGTGGGGTGAGAAACGCAATGAATCAACAACTCCGTGGGTGATTTTTATCTAACTGACCACAGATTGTTTCTCATGTCTTGAAATTTTCCATCCTTCCCCCTGGCTACCTTCAGACCACATCCTGTCCCCTCCTGTCTCCCTTTTTCCACTCTCCACCCCCTTTCCCTTAGGGAGAAACTCATACCAAAATGGGGTGAGAGACAGAAGGCACTGGAATGCTCCTGAAAATTACCTCAGTTTCCCCACTTCACTCTACCTGTGAGGGAGCCTCACTGAACAGGTTTGTTCATGACCTCTGATCTCACTGAGAGCTCACCTCCTCCAAGAGGCCTTCCCAGACTGTGCCCCCTTTTTCCTCTCCTCCTCCCTATCCCCCCTGCCCTACCTTCTTCCCCTCCCCAAAGAACTTGTATATATATAATATATACATATATATATATATATATATATATGGATAGATTTGTACAGATTTATTACTCTATTTCACTTGTACATATTTACTATTCTATTTATTTTGTTAATGATGTGCATAGAGCTTTAATTCTATTTGTTCTGACGACTTTGACACCTGTCCACATGTTTTGTTTTGTTGTCTGTCTCCCCCTTCTAGACTATGAGCCCGTTATTGGGTAGGGACCATCTCTATATGTTGTCAACTTGTACTTCCCAAGCACTTAGTACAGTGCTCTGCACACAGTAAGTGCTCAATAAATACGATTGAATGAATAAATGAATCTCCACGGCCGGTCTGGCGCCAGAGCGGTCTCTTCTTCAAATGCCGTCGGATCACTTCCGATCCCTAGCCGCTCCATGGACGCATCCTCTCCAGAAAGTCTCATCTTTTGCCATAAAGTCGTTCTGGTATGTGTATCCATTTTCTGGGTAAAGTGGTCTAAACCATTGCCATCTTCCACACAGTAAAAAACTCGAGTCTTCTGTTGTCTTTGATCAAAACGTTTTGATCGCTTGGTCCCTTTGAGTCTTTTCCATGACAGCACTGCGCAGCACAGGTGAATTGACTTGACTGAGGCTTCGGCCTAGATCTTTCCATTCTGGGTAGCCCCGTATGGCCCAGTTCTAAGCTTCATCATCATACGCAAACTCTCCTGCCATGCTAAAGCATCGATTCGTAGGGGAGAGGGTGGTCTCGGAGGGCATAAGCACGGAGAAAAGAAGGAGGCAGCTATCTGTAGAGGGTGGGGAGGATTAGGGGAGAAGAACAGAGAGCGAAGAAAGGGGAAGCTAACCAAGAAACCAAGATGAGATCGTTTGAGTTTGTTTTCCCAAAAAGCCAAGTTTCAAGTCACTGTGTCCCAAACCTCAGGTTTGTGCTAGGTGAAAATGTGAAATGATGATTTTGGCATTTGTTAGTACTTACTATGTGTCAAGCACAGTACTAGGTACTGGGGAAGAGTCACTCAATCGTATTTCATTCATTAAGAGCCCGGGCTTGGAAGTCAGAGGTCATGAGTTCTAATTCCGGCTCCGCCACTTTTCAGCTGCGTGACTTTGGGCAAGTTACTTCACTTCTCTGTGTCTCAGTTATCAGTAAAATGAGGATGAACACTGTGAGCCCCACATGGGACAACCTGATAATCTTGTTTCTACCCCAGCACTTAGAACAGTGCTTGGCACGTGGTAGGCACTTAACCAATACTATTAGTAGTAGTAGTAGTAGTAGTAGTAGTAGTATTGTTATTATCATTTATTGAGCCTTCCCTGTGTGTGGAATGAATGGTTCTGGTTCTAATCCCGGCTCTGTCAGTTGTCTGCTCTGTGGCCTTGGGCAGGTCACTTGACTTCTCTGTGCTTCAGTTACCTCCTCTGTAAAATGGAGATTGAGATGGATAGCCCTATGTGGGGCAGGGACTGTGTCCAACCTGATTGTCTTGTATCTACCCCAGCGCTTAGAACAGTGCCTGGCACATAGTAAGTACTTAACAAATATCATAATCATCATTATTATCATAAAGACTGTAAGCTCATTGTGGGCAGAGTATGTAGCTAGCAACTCTGTTATAATAATAATAATAATAATAATAATGGCATTTATTAAGTGCTTAGTATATGCAAAGCACAGTTCTAAGCACTGGGGAGGTTACAAAGTGATCCAGTTGTCCCACGGGGGGCTCAAAGTCTTAATCCCCATTTTACAGATGAGGAAACTGAGGCCCAGAGAAGTTGAGTGACTTGCCCAAAGCCACACAGCTGACAACTGGCGGAGCCTGGATTTGAACCCATGACCTCTGACTCCAAAGCCCGTGCTCCTTCCACTAAGCCACACTGATTCTTTCTTACTCCCCCAAGCACTTAGTACAGTGCTCTGCCCACAATACACGCTCAATAAATACCACTGATTGATTATGACTGCTGCTATAATTCATGCATTCATTCATTCATATTTATTGAGTGCTTACTGTGGGCAGAGCACTGTATTAAGTGCTAGGGAAGTACAGTTTGGCAACAGAGACCATCCCTACCCAACAACGGGCTCACGGTCTAGAGAAGCAGCATGGCTCAGAGGAAAGAGCCCGGGCTTTGGAGTCAGAGATCAGGGGTTCAAATCCTTGCTCCGCCAATTGTCAGCTGTGTGACTCTGGGCAAGTCACTTCACTTCTCTGTGCCTCAGTTACCTCATCTGTAAAATGGGGATGAAGACTGCGAGCCCCCCATGGGACAATCTGATCACCTTGTAATCACCCCAGCGCTTAGAACAATGCTTTGCACATAGTAAGCACTTAATAAATGCCATTATTATTATTATCATTATTAGGAAGGGGGAAACAGACAACAAAACAAAACAAGTAGACAGGTATCAATAGCATCAGTATAAATATTCATTCAATCATATTCATTGAGTGCTCACTGTGAGCAGAGCACTGTACTGAGCACTTGGGAAAGAACAATACCACAATAAACAGTGACATTCCCCACCCACGAAGAGCTCACAGTTTACTACTACCACTGCTACTATTAATACTACTACCGAAACTACTGTTGTGATGTTCAGGGGATTCCAACTCATTCCACTTCTGCTTAAAAAGCAGTGTGGTCTAGTGGAAGGAGCATGGGGCTGGGAGTCAAAGGACCCGAATTCTAATCCTGGCTCTGTCACTCGCTTTTCTGTGACCTTGGGCAAATCACTTCCCTGTTCCTTGGTTCCCTTAACTGTAAAATGTGCATTCACTATGGGTTCCATAGTGTGTGAACCTCATGTTGACAGGAACTGTGCCTGATTCATCTTGTATCTGTGCCAGTGCTTAATGTAGTGTTTGACACGTAGTAAGCTCTTAAAAAAAACAGTTATTATCATTTGTATTATACAATTACAATTATCACTCTTACCTGAATCCTTCTTTCCTTAAACCCACAAACAATTTTTTTCATTACATTATGGCCAGAATGAAACATTATTATCTAATAATAATCATTGTAGTATGTGTTAAGTATTTATTTATGAGCCAGACACTGTACTAAGCGCTGTAGTGAATAAGAGCAAATCAGTTTGGACACAGTGCCTGTCCCACATGGGGCTCACAGTCTCATTTTCCAGATGAGGTAACTGAGGCCCAGAGCAGTGTAGTGACTTTCCCAAGGCCACATATCAGACAAGTGGTGGAGCTGTGATTAGAACCCATGACCTTCTGACTCCCATGTGCTTACTCTATCCACTATGTGATGATGCTTCATTTTTTCCTAAATGGTATTGGTTAAGCACTTGCTATTATTATTATTATCATCACTATTAATTAATTAATTAATTACTATTCTATTTATTTTGCTAATTATGTGCATATAGCTTTAATTCTATTTGTTCTGATGATTTTGACACCTGTCTACATGTTTTGTTTGGTTGTCTGTCTCCCCATTCTAGACTGTGAGCCCGTGGTTGGGTAGGGACCATCTCTATCTGTTGCCGACTTGTACTTCCCAAGCGCTTAGTACAGTGCTCTGCACACAGTAAGCACTCAATAAATACGATAGAATGAATGAATATTATGGTATTTGTTAAGCACTTACTATATTGAGCGCTTACTGTGTGCAGGGCACTGTACTAAGTGCTTGGGAAGTACAAGTTGGCAACATAAGGATAAAGAATCCTTTAATTGATAAAGAATTAATAAAGCATAAATGAAGGGAGCAAGTCAGGATGGCACAGAAGGGAGTTTACTGGTAATTTGGCTCTAAGTGGTGCCCATTTGTAGCAGCCGTAATCTTTAGGCACTGTCCACTTTTTTATGGTATTTGCGAAGCCAGGCACACTACTAAGTACTGTGATAGATTCAAGCTAATCATGTTGGACGCAGTCCATGTCCCACACGGGGCTCACGGTGTTAACCCCCATTTTCCAGGTGAGGTAACTGAGGGACAGAGAAGTTAAGTGACTTGCCCAAGGTCATACAGAAGACAAGCGACGAAGCTGGATTAGAACCCAGGTCCTCTGACTCCCCTGCCCTTGTTTTAACCACTAGGCCTCGCTCCTTCTCTTGAGCAGCTAGGATCCGTACTGAGCATTGGAGTGGATACAAGCTAATCAATCAATCAATCAATCGATGGTATTTATTGAGCGCTTACTGTGTGCAGAGCACTGTGCTAAGCGCTTGGGAAGTACAAGTTGGCAACATGTGGAGATGGTCCCTACCCAACAGTGGGCTCACAGTCTGGAGGACTTGTGTCTAATCAGCTTAGACACAATTCGTGGGCCACATGGGGCTTATCGTCTTAATCCGTATTTTACAGGCGAGGTAGTTGAGGACTAGAGAAGGTAGGTGACCTGTCTGGGGTCACACAGCAGACAAGTGACAGAGCCAGGATTAGAACCCAGGTCCTTCGGACTCCCAGGCCTGTGCTCTAGCCACTAGCGCTTAGTACAGTGCTCTGCACACAGTAAGCGCTCAATAAATATGACTGAATGACTGACTCCCCACAGCACATATGTATCTATCTGTATATATCTGTAATTGATTGTTTTGTCTATTTGTATTAATGTCTGTCTCCCCCTCTAGACCGTGAGCTCGTTGTTGGGTCGGGACTGTCTCTATATGCTTCCAACTTGTACTTCCCAAGCGCTTAGTACAGTGCTCCGCACACAGTAAGCGCTCAATAAATACAACTGAATGAATGAATGTGCCAGGCACTGTTCTAAGCACTGGGGTAGATACAAGGTAGCTATGTGTCAAGTACTGCTCTAAACACCTGGGTAGATACTGGTTTCTCAGATTGAATTCATTTCCTGACCTACATGGGGCTCACAGTCCAAATCATTAAAAATCCCCGTTTGCCTGACCGCATCAACCGTTGCATCTCTGTCCAAACAAGTACGAGAGACTCGGAAAGAAATGAGAAATTCCCTAAAAGCCATTTCCGTGACCTTGTACCTTTGTGAGGCATGTTTTTTGGTAAATATGAAAAGGAACTAAACTATTTGTATAAACCAGAAATGGTTTACACTTAATACTGAGTTGTTTTATATTCATGGGTTTTATACATGAAGGAGAAAGTAAAATATTTTTGAATAGCCTAAATGTTTTCAATTTTGGTTCAAAATATTTTAGCCAGTAGAACCTAGCAATCCATCTGCAAGGAATTAAGTGTTTTGTGCATCACTGAAAGAAAGAGAAGTCAACCTGTGTTTTTTGAAAACTGCTTAATGGAGGTTTTACCCTTTGGAACAAATGATAATAATCATTATTATCAGTCAATCAATCAGTGGTATTTACTGGGCACTGACTGTGAACAGTGTGGCCTAGGGATACAGCCCAGGCCTGAGTCAGAAGGCCCTTTAGAGAAGCAACATGTCTCAGTGGAAAGAGTACGGCCTTTGGAGTCAGAGGTCATGGGTTCAAATCCCAGCTCCGTCAATTGCCAGCTTTGTGACTTTGGGCAAGTCCCTCAACTTCTCTGTACCTCAGTTCCCTCATCTGTAAAATGGAGATTATGACTGTGAACCCCCCGTTGGACAACCTGATCACCTTGTAACCACCCCAGCGCTTAGAACAGTACTTTGCACATAGTAAGCGCTTAATAAATGTTATCATTAATCTCTGTAACCTGCTGTGTGACCTAAGGCAAATCACAATTTTTCTGCACCTGAGTTATATCCATATCAAATAAAAAATCCTCACCTTTGTTCATTCATTCATTCAATTTTATTTATTGGCTTGAAAACACTCAATCACTTTGCCTTGCTCCTCTTCTCTTTTTCTACAACCCAGCCCACACGCTTTGCTCTTCTGGTGCCGCTAACATACCCACCATGCCTCCATCTCATCTATCTCGCTGCTGACCCCGGGCCCACGTCCCGCCTCTGGCCTGGAAAATCCTTCCTCCTCAAATCCAACAGCCAATACCTCTCCCCACCTTCAAAGCCTTATTGAAGGCCCATCTCCTCCAAGAGGCCTTCCCTGACTGTGTCCTCCTTTCCTCTTCTCCCGCTCCCTTCTGCATCGCTCTGACTTGCTCCCTTTATTCAGCCCCCCTCCCAGCCCCACAGTACTTATGTCCATATCTGTTATTTATTCATTTTGATTAATGTCTGTCTCCCCCTCAAGACTGTAAGCTTGTGATGGGCAGGGAATGTGTCTATTTATGGTTCTATTGTCCTCTCCCAAGTGTTTAGTACAGTACTCTGCACACAGTAAGCTCTCAAAGAATATGATTGAATGACTTATTGACTGATCCTTGGTGGCAGGAGGGAAGGGGGCATGCTTTTCTCAGTGGTGATGGAGGTATCTGAGAAAGCAGGAGGAAGCAGCTTTTATCTCTGGCCCAGTGATCACAAAGCTTGCAGGGAGAAGAGACCCTCTGTGGAAAGAGGGAAGGTGGCAATTACAAGGTGCTTTTCTCAGCCACAATGGAGGGGTCAGTTTCAGTATTTCTAATCATTCATTCATTCATTCATTCAATCGTATTTTTTGAGCACTTACTGTGTGCAGAGCACTGTACTAAGCGCTTGGGAAGTACAAGTTGGCAACATATAGAGACGGTCCGTACCCAACAACGGGCTTCCGGTCCCCAGGGGCCTAACGGGGGTCCTGAGGCCCAGAGAAGTGTGGCGGCCCTCCCGGAGGCGGCGGCTCCTGCCCAATCCCAGCTCCACCACATGTCTGTTGCATGACCTTGGGCAAATCACTTAACTTCTCTGAGCCTCAGTTACCCCCTCTGTAAAATAGTAATAATAATAATAATGGTATTTGTTAAGCACTGTTCTAGGCACTGGGGGAGATACAAGGTAATCAGGTTGTCCCACATGAGGCTCACAGCCTTCATCTCCATTTCACAGATGAGGAACCTGAGGCACTGAGAAGTTAAATGACTTGTCCAAAGTCACAGAGTTGACAAGTGGTGGAGCCAGGATTAGAACCCACAACCTTTGACTCCCAAACCCGGGTTCTTGCCACTAAATCAAGCTGCTTCTCTGCGTGGGGATTAATGGGGAGTAAGATTATGAGCTCCATGTGGGACAAGAACTGTGCCCAACCTGCTTACCTCGTGTCTACCTCATTGCTTAGAACAGTGCTTGGCACATAGTAAGTACTTAACAAGAACCATAATTATTATTATCATTATTTCATTCATTCATTCAACTGTATTTATTGAGGGCTTACTGTGCACAGATCACTGTACTAAATGCTTGGAAAGTACAATTCAGCAATAGATAGAGACAAACCCTACCCAACAATGGGCTCAGAGTCTTACCAAGTATTCGATAAGTGAATACTTATTGAATACAGAGATGCAGCATGGCTCAGTGGAAAGAGCCAGGGCTTGGGAGTCAGAGGTCATGGGTTCGAATCCCGGCTCTGCCACATGTCTGCTTTGTGACCTTGGGCAAGTCACTTCACTTCTCTGGGCCTCAGTTCCTTCACCTGTAAAATGGGGATTAAGATTGTGAGCCCCACGTGGGACAACCTGATCACCTTGTAACCCCCCCAGCACTTAGAACAGTGCTTTGCACATAGTAAGCGCTTAACAAATGCCACCATTATTATTATTATAAGTGCCAAGTCTTTGGGGGAGATGGAAGATAATCAGAATGGACATAATCCTTGGCCCAACAGGGTTCACAGCCTAAGGGTGAGGGAGAGCTCTGATCTCATCCCCATTTTAGAGATGAGGAGCTGAAATCTAGAGAGGTTAAGTGACCTGCCCAAAGTCACACAGGGGCCAGTGTGTGAGCTGGGATTAAAACCCGGGTCTCTTGACGTCTAGTATTGTGCTCCTTCTGCTCTGCGGGCAGGGATCACCTCTAGCTGTTGCTGAATTGTACTTCCCAAGTGCTTAGTACAGTGCTGTGCACATGGTCAGCGTTCAATAAATGCAATTGAACGAATGAACTCATCCTGCCTCCCACTAATTTATACTTGCCGTTCTTCTGAACAAATAATTTGACTCTACCACTGGGTCTCATGACTGGCCAGTCTTCACTCCACTGATATCCATCAGGATACACCTTCTCTTCTTTCCTGCTTTTTTTTCCGCTTACTTAGGGTAGTTCTCCACATGACTGCTCAGCTGGTACTTCCAAAGGAAATGTTGCAGACGCCATCCCACACATTATGACTGCCTAATGACCGATTACTGAAACAGAACACAGAGGACATTTCCACTTTGGAGAGCAATATCTATTAAATGATACTGAAACTAATCAGACCACAGACATTTCGCAGACCAGACAGGGGAGGAGTGGAAGTCAAGACATGGGACTCGAAGCTGACTCTGACTTAGATGAATCATGCATGGAGTCAAGTCTCTTGACCTCTCTCCTGACTTTCCTTGGTATAATGAGGACAATAATACCCTGAGGCTTAACCAGTTAATGGCCATGGGGCTTCCTGTAGGGAGGACTGAGAACCAGAGAGGCCCAGAGAGGTATACAGACTTGCCCAAGGTCACTCACTCAGCAGGCCAGTGGCATAAACTGGAACTAGAAACCAGGTCTCCAGATTTTCTGAGAGTCAAGTTGCTTCACTTCCCCGAGCCTCAATTACCTCATCTGTAAAACAGGGATTGAGACTGTGAGCCCCATGTGGGACAGGGACTGTGTCCAACCCAATTTTCTTGCATCCACCCCAGCGCTTAGTGCAATGCCTGACACCTAGCGCTGAACAAATCCCATCATCATTATCATTATTATTATTATTTTATTATATTGTACTCTCCCAAGCCCTTAGTGCGGTAATTGCCGCACAGTAAGCACTCAATAAAAATGATCGATTGATTGATTTGCTCTTGCTTTCTCTGTCTCCCCTCAGCCAGATCAGGTCACGTAGAGAAACTCGTGGCTCTCCAGACTTAGGCTTCAGTCTGCATTTAGAATGATTCTCTGCAAATTTATTCTATGCATGGAAGTTAAGAAAGCAAATATAATTTATAACCTTCCCAAAAAGAAAAATGTAAGTCTCATTCCAGCACCGGGCTGGGTCACCTACAAGGCCCTCAAGGCCTTAGACAATGTCCCCAACTCCGTGTATTTCCAAGAAAGGCTCATTTTCACCTCCCAAGTGGTAATCACCAGAAAGAGAAAATGTAAGAGCTGTGAATTACTGAAGAGAAACCCATTTCCTGCCATCCCTTAGATGCATTTGAGCGAATCCGCAGCAATCAGATGAACTCTGATTAGCCATTTTGCCTCACCAGTCTTCAAAGGAAGAGTCCTTGTGCAAACTGAGTTTTATCTCTCAGGGTGTTGAAGTGCTTCCAAGACAGGGAATTTCCCCTTTCAATCATGAAGATTGGGATTCCCTTCCAGAGGTGTCACTCCACAGGTGAGGCTTGGAGAACTCCGCATTTCCCTCCTGGACCAAATGGAGAGGGAGTTTTTTCAGACTGTGCATCCCATCTCCTCCACCAGTGCCTCTGATATCATTGCAGGGAGTAAAAGCAGAAGGTAGATAGTAGGAAGTTGGTTTCTGCTGTGTGACCTGGGGTAAATCACTTAACATCTCTGGGCCTCCATTTCCTCATGGGTTAAATGAGGATGTAATAGCCATTTCCCCTTCACATTAGGCAGTCAGCTCCATGTGGGACAGGGAAAATGTGGGACAGTTTCCTGACGAAACTGACATTCTCGGATCTCTCCATGGTCTAGTGGAAAGAGCCAGGGTCTGGGAGTTGGAGGATGTGGATTCTAATCCTGGCTCTGTCGCTTGTCTGCTGTGTGACCTTTGACCTGTTACTTCACTTCTCTTTGCCTCAGTGACCTCATCTGTAAAATGGGGATTAAGACTGTGAGCCCCATTTGGGAAAACCCAATAACCTTATATCTACTCCAGCACTTAGAACAGTGCTTGACACATAGTACGTGTTTCATAAATACCACAGTTATTATTACTGGGGACAGGGTTGGTGTCCAACCTGATTTGCATGCATCCACCCCAGCGCTTAGTTCTGTGCCTGGCACTTAGCAAGTGCTTAACGAATGCTACAATAATTACTATTAGTAGTACAGTGCTTGGCACAGAGTAAGCACTTAACCAATGCCCCTATCATCATATTATAGACCTGCCTGTCTACTTGTTTTGTGTCTGTCTCCCCATTCTAGACTGTGACCCCATTGTTGGGTAGGGATTGTCCCTATCTGTTGCCAAATTGTACTTCCAAGCGCTTAGTACAGTGCTTTGCACATAGTAAGCGCTCAATAAATACTATTGAATGAATGAATGAATATTATTGTTATTCTTGTCACTATAGTCTGGGCTGCTAGCCCATTTCTTATCCCAGTCAGGTTTCGTCCCCAAATGCTAATCAATCAATCAATTTATTCTGTGCCTGGAAATTAAAATGACAAATCTAATTTATAACCTTCCTAAAAGTTTATTTATTGAGTATATACTGTGCAAGCACTTGGGAGAGTACAATATAACACTATAACAGACATATTATGGAGTTAGAGGATATGGGTTCTAATCCCGCCTCCACCACTTGTCTGCTGTGTGAGTTAGGGCAAGTCACTTAAATTCTCTATGCCTCAGTTACCTCATCTGTAAAATGGGGATTTAGACTGTGAGCCCCAAGTGGGACATACTGATTACCTTAGAACAGTGTTTGGCACCTAGTAAGCACTTAACAAATACCTTCATTCATTCATTCATTCAGTCATATTTATTGAGCACTTACTGTTTGCAGAGCACTGTACTAAGCGCTTGGGAAGTATAATTTGGCAACATATAGAGATAGTCCCTACCCAACAACGAGCTCACGGTCTAGAAGGGGGAGACAGACAACAAAACAAAGCATGTGGACAGGTGTGAAGTCATCAGAATAAATAGAATTAAAGCTAAATGCACATCATTAACAAAATGAATACAATAGTAAATAAGTACAAGTAAAATAAATAGAGTAATAAATCTGTACATACATATATACAGGTGCTGTGGGGATGGGAAGGAGGTGGGGGGGGTTGGAGAGAAGGAGAGGAAAAAGGGGGCTCAGTGTGGGAAGGCCTCTTGGAGGAGGTGAGCTCTCAGTAGGGCTTTGAAGGGAGGAAGAGAGCTAGCTTGGGGGACGTGTGGAGTGAGGTCATTCCAGGCCAGGGGGAGGACATGGGCCGGCCGAATGTCGATGGCAGGACAGGTGAGAACAAGGCCCAGGGAGGAGGTTAGCAGCAGAGGAGCGGAAGGTGTGAGCTGGGCTGTAGAAGGAGAAAAGGGACGGGAGGGAGGAGTGGGTGAGGGGATGGAGAGCCTTGAAGCCGAGAGTGAGGAGTTTTTGCTTGATGCATAGGTTGACAGGCAGCCACTGAAGATTTTTGAGAAAGGAAGTAACATGCCCAGAGTGTTTCTGCACAAAGATGATCCGGGCAGTAGCGTGAAGCCTAACCTGAGGTGGGGAGAGACAGGAGGATGGGAGATCAGAGAGGAAGCTGATGCAGTAATCCAGTCGGGATAGGATGAGAGATTGAAACAACAAGATAGCAGTTTGGATGGAGAGGAAAGGGCGGCTCTTGGCGATGTTGTGGAGGTGAGACCAGCAGGTTTTGGTAACAGATTGGATGTGAGGGGTGAACGAGAGAGCGGAGTCAAGGATGACACTAAGGTTGCGGGATTGTGAGACAGGAAGGATGGTAGCGCCATCTTCAGTGACAAGAAAGTCAGGGAGTGGGCAGGGTTTGGGAGGGAAGATAAGGAGTTCAGTCTTGGACATATTGAGTTTTAGATGGTGGGCAGACATCCAGATGGAGTTGTCCTGAAGGCAGGTGGAGACATGAGCCTGGAGGGAGGGAGAGAGAGCAGGGGCAGAGATGTAGATTTGGGTGTCATCAGTGCAGAGACGATAGTTGAAGCCATGTGAGTGAATGAGTTCACCAAGGGAGTGAGTGTTGACAGAGAACAGAAGGGGACCAAGAACTGACCCTTGAGGAAGAACTGACCCTTGAGGAACCCCTACAGTAAGGGGATGGGAGGGCGAGGAGAAGCCCGCAAAGGAGACTGAGAATGAACGGCTGGAGAGATAAGAGGAGAACCAGGAGAGGACGGAGTCTGTGAAGTCTGTGTATATATGTATATATGTTTGTATATATTTATTACTCTATTTATTTATTTATTTATTTTACTTGTACATATCTATTCTATTTATTTTATTTTGTTAGTATGTTTGGTTTTGTTCTCTGTCTCCCCCTTTTAGACTGTGAGCCCACTGTTGGGTAGGGACTGTCTCTATATGTTGCCAATTTGTACTTCCCAAGCGCTTAGTACAGTGCTCTGTACATAGTAAGCGCTCAATAAATACGATTGATGATGATGATGATGATGAAGCCAAGTTTGGATAGCATGTTGAGGAGAAGGGAGCGGTCCACAGTGTTGAAGGTGGCCAAGAGGTTGAGGAGGATTAGGATAGAGTAGGAGCCGTTGAATTTGGCAAGAAGGAGGTCACTGGTGACCTTTGAGAGGGCAGTTTCAGTGGAGTGTAAGGGATGGAAGCCAGATTGGAAGGGGTTGAGGAGAGAGTTAGCATTGAGGATTTTGAGGCAGCCAGTGTAAATGACTCATTCAAGGAGTTTGGAAAGGAATTGTAGGAGGGAAATAGGGCAATAACTAGAAGGGGAGGTGGGGTCTCCCAACAGTAACTTTCTAGTCTAGAGGAAGCTGAGCTACTGAATGGAGCCTGTCAGGATTTTGGGGACTGGCGAGGGGGTGACCATTATGCTGGCTCTGTGGCTAGAGCCTGGGCCTGTTAATCATAAGCACCTGGGTTCACATCCCAGCTCCACCACGTCTGCTGTGTGACCTTGGGTAAGTCGCTTCAGTTCTTTGGGCCTCAGTTGCCTCATCTGTGAAATGGGGATTATGGGTTTGAGCCCCATGTGGGACAGGGACTGTGTCCAAACAAAAACCAACAATAATAATAATGATAATGATGGTATTCGTTAAATGCTTACTATAATAATGATGGCATTTATTAGGCACTTACTATGCGCAAAGCACTGTTCTAAGTGCTGGAGGAGGTTACAAGGTGATCAGGTTGTCCCACAGGGGGCTCACAGTCTTAATTCCCATTTTACAGATGAGGAAACTGAGGCCCAGAGAAGTGAAGTGACTTGCCCAAAGTCACAAAGCTGACAAGTGGTGGAGCCGGGATTTGAACCCATCACCTCTGACTCCACCTCCACCCTGTTTTTTCTCCCTCCCTCCAAGCTCGTATCTCCTCCTGCCTTCAGGACATCTCCACATCTCCATCTGGATGTCTGCCTGCCATCTAAAACTCAATATGTTCAAGTCTGAGCTCCTCATCTCCCCCCTCCAAACCCTGCCCTTTCCCTGCCCTTCCCGCCTCATGAGCCCGCAACCTTGGTGTCCTACTCGACTCCCCTCTCTCATTCACCCCACATCTAATCTGTCACCAAAACCTGTCAGTCTCACCTCCACAACATCGCCAAGATCTGCCCTTTCCTCTCCATCCAAACCACTACCATTTTAGTACAATCTCTCATCTGATCCCAACTGAATTACTGCATCAGCCTCCTCTCTGATCTCCCATCGTCCTGTCTCTCCCCACTTCAGTCTATACTTCACTCTGCAGCCCGGATTATCTTTCTACAGAAACGGTCTGGGCATGTCACCCTCCTCCTCAAAAATCTCCAGTAGTTACCTATCAACCTTCGTAGCAAAAACTCCTCACCATTGGCTTCAAAGCTGTCCATCAACTCACCCCCTTCTCCTTCACCGGCCTTCTCTCCTTCACCAGCCCAGCCCACACCCTCCGCTCCTCTGATGCCACTAAACTTCTCACTGGGCCTCGTTCTCACCTGTCCCACCACTGACCCCAGAGGACCACATCCTTCTCCTGGCCTGGAATGCCCTCCCTCCTCACATCCACCAAACTAGCTCTCTTCCTCCCTTTAAAGCCCTACTGAGAGCTCACCTCCTCCTGGAGGCCTTCCCAGACTGTGCCCCCACTTTTTCCTCTCCTCCTCACCATCCCCCCTGCCCTACCCCCTTCCCCTCTCCACAGCACTTGTATATATTTGTGCATATTTATTACTCTACTTATTTCATTTGTATCTATTTTACTAATTATGTGTACATAGCTATAATTCTATTTATTCTGATTGTATTGACACCTGTCCACTTGTTTTGTTTTGTTGTCTGTCTCCCCCTTCTTGACTGAGAGCCCATTGTTGGGTAGGGACCGTCTCTATATGTTGCTGATTTGTACTTCCCAAGCACTTAGTAGAGTGCTGTGCACACAATAAGCTCTCAAATCATTCATTCATTCAATCATATTTATTGAGCGCTTACTGTGTGCAGAACACTGGACTAAATGCTTGGGAGCATGAGTCGGCAACATATAGAGATGGTCCCACCCAGAAACGGGCTCACAGTCTAGAAGGGTGAGACAAACAACAAAACAAAACAAGTAGACAGGTGTCAATACCATCAGAATAAATAGAATTATTGCTATATGCACATCATTAATAGAATAAATAGAGTAGTAAATATATACAAGATATATAGAGTAATAAATATATACAAATATATACTAGTGCAGTGAGGAGGGGAAGAGGTTAGGGCAGAGGGAGGGGGGTGATGGGGAGGGGAGGAGAGGAAAAAAGGGGGCTCAATAAATATGAATGAATGTGCCAAGCACTGTTCTAAGCACTGGGGTAGATACATGGACATCAGGTTGTCCCATGTGGGGCTCACAGTCTTAATCCCCATTTTACAGATGAGGCACAAAGCAGTGAAGTGACTTGCCCGAAGTCACACAGCAGACAAATGGCGGAGTGGAATTAGAACCCAAGACCTCTGACTCTCAAGCCTGGGCCCTTGCCACTAAGCCATGATGCTTCTCAGACTTGGTAGAAATGATCCCTACCCACAACGAGCTCACAGTCTAGTGAGAAGACAGACATTAATAGAAATAAATCAACTATGGATATAGACAGACAGCTCTCTTCCTCCATTCAAAGCCCTACTGAGAGCTCACCTCCCCCAGGAGGCCTTCCCACACTGAGCCCCCTCCTTCCTGTCCTCCTCCTCCCCCTCCCAATCTCCCCCGCCTTACCTCCTTCCCCTCCTCACAGCACCTGTATATATGTATATATGTTTGTACGTATTTATTACTCTATTTATTTATGTATTTTACTTGTACATATTTATTCTATTTCTTTTATTTTGTTAATATGTTTTGTTCTGTTGTCTGTCTCCCCCTTCTAGACTGTGAGCCCGCTGTTGGGTAGGGACCGTCTCTATATGTTGCCAATTTGTACTTCCCAAACGCTTAGTCCAGGGCTCTGCACACAGTAAGAGCTCAATAAATACGATTGAATGAATGAATGAATGAATGAACAGAAGTGCTGATGTCCTCTCCTGAGCACTTAGTACAGTGCTTTGTACCCTTTAGATGTTCAGCAAATGCCACTGATTGACAAGTGAGGCCACCTGGAAGAGATAGAATAATAATAATAATAATGGTGGCCTTTATTAAGTGCTTACTATGCTCAAAGCACTGTTCAAAGCACTGGGGAGGTTACAAGGTGATCAGGTTGTCCCACGGGGAACTTACAGTTTTAATCCCCATTTTACAGATGAGGTAACTGAGGCACAGAGAAGTGAAGTGACTTGCCCAAAGTCACACAGCTGACAATTGGTGGAGCTGGGATTTGAACCCATGACCTCTGACTCCAAAGCCCAGGCTCTTTCCACTGAGCCAACGCTGCTTCTCAGAGAAGAGATGTGAGAAGCAGCATGGCTTAGTGGAAGGAGCTCAGGCTTGGGAGTCAGAGGACTTGGGTTCTAATCCCGACTCTGCCACTGATCGGCTGTGTGACTTTGGGCAAGTCACTTGACTTCTCTGAGCCTCAGTTACCTCATCTGTAAAATGGGGATTAAGATTGTGAGCCCCACATGGGACAACCTAATTACCTTGTATCTACCTCAGTGTTTAGAACAGTGCTTGGCACATAATAAGTGCTTAACAAATACTGTTATTATTATTATTATTATTATTATTATCATTTTAGCCCATGCAAGTAATGAAGACTTTTACATAACACCACACCTCACTAATCCTGATGAATGCTTCTCAGGGAAAAGCCAGGAACAGGAAAGACTGAGACAAACCTAGAAAAACAGCACCAGGGATGATATATACATCTCAATATCACCTTGAATAACAGGAGCACTGAATTGGGAAGATTCTGCATTTCCATAGCAACAGAAAAAGATAGGTTTCAATCTAATAATAGGTTAATAACAGAGGAAGTGCTTGGGGCTGATGATTTCCCCTGGGTGAAGTGATGCGGGTCAGTTTTAGGAAAGCTTGGAGAATTTAGAATCCTGTTCTTCGAGTCCTGTTGACTGTGGATGGTTGCCGAGTTATAGGAAGAGTTATCTTCCCTGCTTGATCCATTTTCCAAGCTCAATACTCTTTGGAGAGCTTTAGGAATCCCAGGGAAGAGCAACGCAGCTAATTAAGAGGGTGGAAAATGAGACCTTTGGAGAAAGGTTAGAGGAACTCCGATTGTTTAGCTAGAAAGAGATGATACAAGATGCATATCGGCTATTTTCTCTGCTTTAAATAGAATGGAAAAAAAAATAGAATTAAATTGCATGGGAAGGAATTTGGGTTAGCAAGGAAAGCATATTTTCCTTTGCTGGAGGAAGCTTGGCCTGCTGGAAAAAGAAGAGGCCTGGGAGCTAGGAAATAGGGGGTTCTCACCCCAACTCTTCCATATGATGATAATCATCATCATCATCATCATCATCATCATCATCATGATAATGATGGTATTTGTTAAGCGTTTACTATGTGTCAAGCACTATTCTAAGCACTATGGTAGGTACAAGGTAACGAGGTTGTCCCACATGGGGCTCACAGTATTAATCCCCATTTTCCAGATGAGGTAACTGAAGCCCAGAGAAGTTAAGTGACTTGCCCAAAGTCACACAGCTGACAAGTGGTGGAGCCAGGATTAGAACCCACAACCTCTGACTCCCAAACCCATGCTCTTTCCACTAAGCCACGCCGCTACCTCTGTGTCCTCGGGTTAGTCACTTTGCTTGTCCTTGCCTCGGTTTCCTCATCTATAAAATGGGCATGATTCCTGATCTCTCTCCTGCTTAGTCAATCAATTGTATTTACTTAGCAATTACTGTGAGCAGAGCATTCATTCAGTCGTATTTATTGAGCACTTAATGTGTGCAGAGCACTGTATTAAGCGCTTGGAAGAGGACAATACAATAGAGTTGGTAGATTTGATTCCTGTCCACAATGAGCTGAGCACCTGGAGGCTGTGTGCCTCATGTTGGCAAATTATTACAATCTATATCAAGCCCTTGCTTGGTGCCAACACAGTGCCAAGCACTGGGGTAGGAATGTGACAGTCAGATTAGAGGAGCGTCATGGCTTAGTGGAAAGAGCCCGGGTTTGGGAGTCAGAGGTCTTGGGTTCTAATCCCGGCTCGCATACTTGTCTCTTGTGTGACTTTAGACAAGTCAATTCACTTCTCTGGGCCTTAGTTACCTCATCTGTAAAATGGGGATTAAGATTGTGAGCCCCATGTGGGACAACCTGATTACCTTGAATCTACCTCGAATTCAATCTACCTTGAATCTATCAGAGAAGCAGCATGGCTTGGTGGAAAAAGTCTGGGCATGGGAGTCAGAGGTCATGGGTTCGAATCCCGGCTCTGCCACTTGTCCACTGTGTGACCTTGGGCAAACCACTTAACTTCTCTGGGCCTCAATTCCCTCATCTGTAAAATGGGGATTAAGACTGTGAGCCCTATGTAGGACAACCTGATTACTTTGTATCCCCCAAATGCTTAGAACAGTGCTTTGCACATAGTAAGCACTTAACAAATACCATCATTATTATTATTACCCCAGCGCTTAGAACAGTGTTTGGCACATAGTATGCACTTAATAAATACCATTATTATTATTATTATTATTATTATTATTATTATTATTATTATTATTAATCAAACACAGTCCCTGACCTACACAGGGCAAAGACATCTAAGAGGGAGGATAAGCATGGGTCTTATGCCCACTTTACAGATGAAGAAACTGAGGCCCAGAAAGAGTAGGTGACATGGCCAAGGCCACCTTGTTGGGAACGGGCAGGGCTGGGACTAAAACCCAGGTTTCCTGACTCCCAGATGCACATGTCTGCTGCCTGAGCTTGGGGAAGTCACTTAACTTCTCTGTGCCTCAGTTACCTCATCTGTAAAGTGGGGATTAATACTGTGAGTCCCACGTGGGACTTTCTAATTACCTTGTATCTACTCCAGCTCTTAGAACAGGGACTAGCATATAATAAGGGCTTAACAAATACAACAGTTATTAATAATTATTAATATTAGATATTATTCTTAATAATGATTTTGGCATTTGTTAAGTGCTTACTATGTGCCAAGTGCCGTTCTAAACACTGGGGGTGGGGCAGGGAGGGAGGGGGAGTATAAGCAAATTGGGTTGGGCAAAGTCCCTGTCCCACATGTTGCCGAATTGTACTTTCCAAGTGCTTACTACAGTGCCCTGCACACAGTAAGCACTCAATAAATACTATTGAATGAGTGACTGAATGAATGAACATGGGGCTCACAGTCTTAATCTCCCTTTTACAGGTAAGGTAATTGAGGCACAGAGAAGTGAAGTGACTTGCCCAAGGTCATACAGCAGACAAGTGGCAGTTTCCCCCTTCTAGACTGTGAGCCCCCCTTCTAGACTGTGAGCCCACTGTTGGGTAGGGACTGTCTTAGTACAGTGCTCTGCACACAGTAAGTGCTCAATAAATATGATTGATTGATTGATTGATTGATTGGCAGAGCCAGAGTTAGAACCCTGGTCCTTCTGACTCCCGAGCCTGTGCTGTATCCACTAGGCCATGCTGCTTTGTTATCACTAGGCCATTCAGCATTTTTGAGGGGCTTTATAAGGAGGCAGGGGTTGGATTGTATACCCCTTCATAATAATAATAATAATGTTGGTATTTGCTAAGCACTTAATATGTGCCAATCACTGTTCTCAGCACTGGGGGAGATACAAGGTAATCAAGTTGTCCCATGTGGGGCTCACATTCTTAATCCCCATTTGACAGATGAGGGAACTGAGTCCCAGAGATGTGAAGTGACTTGCCCAAGGTCATACAGCAGACAAGTGGCAGAGCCGGAATTAGAACCCTGGTCCTTCTGACTCTTGAGCCTGTGCTCTATCCACTAGGCCATGCTGCTTTGTCATCGCTAGGCCATTCAGAATTCTCAGCTGACTGGGATAGTTTTTGAGGAGCTTTGCAAGGAGACAGGGGATGGATTGGATAACGCTTCATCATCATCATCATCATCATCATCATCATCATCATCATCATAATAATGTTGGTATTTGTTAAGCGCTTACAATGTGTCAAGCATTATTCTAAGCACTGGGGGAGATACAAGGTAATCAGGTTGTCCCACGTGGGGCTCCCAGTCTTAATCCCCATTTAACAGATGAGGGAACTGAGGGCCAGAGAAGTGAAGTGACTTGCCCAAAGTCACACAGCAGACAAGTGGAGGAGTTGGGATTCGAACCCACGACCTCTGACTCCCAAGCCCATGATTCTGCCACCGAGCCTTGCTGCTTCGTAAGGCCTTGAAAGTCCAAATTTCCACTCATCTCTTCCTGCATCTTGGAAAGGCCAAGTCCAAACATAGCCCACAGAGCAGAAAGCGAGGGGATGAAATAAATCACTTCCTGCTCTTAGATGAGTTTCTTCTAAACTATTTTGTTCAACCCCTAGAAGACACGGAACTTCCCACTGGTAGGACGCTATCGCTTCCTCCTTGAACTTACATTCCATCTTACGATGCATTTTTGCTCTTATTCTCAGCAAGGGGTGATTTCTACCAGCTGGCATTCAATCCTCTTGTCTTTGGCTCGGCTTGATTTCCATGTCTGCTGATTAATTACTCATAGTCTTTTCATTTCCTTATTATCTTCTTGGCCCGTTGAAGAAAGTGAGATCGGTTTGATCAGTACCATGACTATCGTCGAGTAGATTAATTAGGTTTTCTCCCGAGTCTCCCAAAATGGTGATTCAAACCTTGAAGGGTCCAGAGCCGCAGGCACATTTCAATCGTGAGATCATTACATTGTACTCTCCCAACCGCTTAGTATCCCGTAAGCGCTCAGTAAGTAAGATTGAATGAATGGATGGATGGATTTGGGCTGGGCTAATACTTCTCCCGCCATTTCTCAGGCCTCAGTTGCTCTTGTTTTCTTTTCTTTCCATGCTTCTGCCAAAGCATCCGAAGACATGCAGGAGGCCCTTATCAGGTAGCACTATAGTGGATTTTCATCTAATCCATAGTTCCTTATAATGACAAGAAAGAAATGGTCCTCTATCTGATAATAATAATAATAATAATAATAATAATGGCATTTGTTAAGTGCTTACTATGTACCAAGCACTGTTCTAAGCACTGGAGTAGATACAAGGTAGTCAGGTTGTCCCACGTGGGGCTCACAGGCTTAAACCCCATTTTACAGATGAGGTAATTGAGGCTCAGAGAAGTTAAGTGACTTGCCCAAAGTCACACAGCAGACATATGGGGGAGCTGGGATTAGAACCCATGACCTCTGACTCCCAAGCCCGGGCTGTTTCCACTGAGCCATGCTGATTTGATCCATGTGAAAATAATTTGGCCAAGATGTAAGGTCCCATCTCCACCACTTGTCTGCTACGTCATTGGGCAAGCCACTTCACTTCTCTGTGCCTCAGTGACCTCATCTATAAAATGGGGATTAAGACTGTGATCTCCATGTGAGACAACCTGATCACCTTGTATTCCCCCCAGCGCTTAGAACAGTGCTTTGCACAAAGTAAGCACTTAACAAATGCCATCATTATTATTATTCTCTATGCCTCAGTTCCCTCATCTGTAAAATGGGAATTAAGACTGTGAGCCCCACGTGGGACAACCTGATTACCTGGTATCCCCCCCTGCACTTAGAACAAAGCTTGGCACAAAGCAAGCACTTAACAAATACCATTATTATTATTATTATTATTATTTGAGGCTCAACTATTTACTTGTTCATATTAATGCCTGTCTCCCTCTCTAGACTGTAAGCGCATTATGGGCAGAGAACGTGTCTGCTAATTCTGTTTTATTTTACTCTCTTGGTAACGCATGGTAAAACAAATGGTAGGAGGAGGCTGCATGTTCTGGTGGACCCAAAACAAGGGACCCAAAACAAAATAAGTCAAGGGACCCAAATTCTAGCCCCATATGGGACAACCTGATTACCTTCTATCTCCTTCAGTGCTCAGAACAGTGTTTGGCACATAGTAAGCGCTTAGCAAATACCATCATTATCATTATTATTATTATTAATCCTTGTGGGCAGCGAATGTGCCTACCAAATCAGTTCTATTTTACTCTCCCAAGCACTTAGTACAGTTTATTTATTTATTTATTTATTTTACTTGTACATTTCTATCCTATTTATTTTATTTTGTTGGTATGTTTGGTTCTGTTCTCTGTCTCCCCCTTTTAGACTGTGAGCCCACTGTTGGGTAGGGACTGTCTCTATGTGTTGCCAATTTGTACTTCCCAAGCGCTTAGTACAGTGCTCTGCACATAGTAAGCGCTCAATAAATACGATTGATTGATTGATTGCTCTGCACACAGTAAGTGCTCAATAAATACAATTGAATGAATGAATGAGTAGTAAGCACTCAATAAATATAATTGATTGATTGAGATCCCTAAAATCAGTTCTCCCATGGTGTGTGTTGTTCATGATGGTATTTATTGAGTGTTGCCAGGAGCCAAGCACTGTGCTAAGCACTAGAGTAGATACAAAGCAGTCAGACTGGAGAAGAAGTGTGGTCTAGTGGATGGGTCATGGACCTGGGTGGTTAAAGGACCTGCATTCTAATCCCGGCTCCGCTGCTTGTCTGTTCTGTGACCTTGGGCAAGTCATTTAACTTCTCTGTGCCTCAGTTACCTCATCTGCAAACAAGGATTAAGATTGTGAACCCCATGGATAAAACCTGATTAGCTTGTATCTACCCCAGTGCTTAGTACAGTGCCTGGTACATAGTAAGAGCTTAACAAATACAATTAAAGCAATTATTGGTACAGTACACAGTCCTTGTCTTGCATGGGGCTCACTGTCTAAGAGTAGGGGAGAACAGAAAGGATACCCCCATTTCCCAGATCAGGAAACTGAGGCCCAGAGACATTCAGTGAAGTCACTCAGCAGGTAAATGGTGGAGCCAGGATTATCAATCAGTCAATCCATCAGTGGAATTTATTAAGCATTTAATGCGTGCAGAACACTGTACTAAGCACTTGAAAGAGTACAATATAACAGAGTTGGTGGGTATAGTCTCCCTCCCAAGATGGTACCCGGAGAGTTTCCAGTACTCTACCAGTCCTGGCTACAGGAGAAAGAGTCAAATACAATTCAATCATCAATTGTATTTATTGAGTGCTTACTGTGTGCAGAGCACTGTACTAAGCGCTTGGGAAGTACAAGTTGGCAACATGTAGAGACAGTCCCTACCCAACAGTGGGCTCAATTCAATGAATGAATGAATCATTGTACTTGAGAGACCACTGTAGAATTAATAATCACCATCCTTACCCTCAGGGAGCTTAAAATCTAGAAAGGGAGACAGACATTAAAATCAATTGCAGGGAGGGAGAAGCCACAGACTTCAAAGATAATAATAATAAGCAGCGTGGCTCAGTGGAAAGAGCACGGGCTTTGGAGTCAGAGGTCAGGGTTTCAAATCCCGGCTCTGCCAATTGTCAGCTGTGTGACTTTGGGCAAGTCACTTAACTTCTCTGTGCCTCAGTGACCTCATCTGTAAAACGGGGATTAAGACTGTGAGCCTCCCGTGGGACAACCTGATCACCCTGTAACCTCCCCAATGCTTAGAACAGTGCTTTGCACATAGTAAGTGCTTAATAAATGCGATTATTATTATAATAATAACTGTGGTGTTTATTAAGTTATTATGTGTCAGGCACTCAGTGGAAAAGAGCATGGGCTTTGGAGTCAGAGGTCATGGGTTCAAATCCTGGCTCCGCCACTTGTCAGCTGTGTGACTTTGGGCAAGTCACTTCACTTCTCTGGGCCTCAGTTACCTCATCTGTAAAATGGGGATTGAGACTGTGAGCCCCATGTGGGACAACCTGGTCACCTTGTAACCTCCCCAGTGCTTAGAACAGTGCTTTGCACATAGTAAGTGCTTAATAAATGCCATAATTATTATTATTATTATTATTATTATTATTATTATTATTACCGGGCAGATACAAGCACATCAGGTTGAACACAGTCCCTGTCCCACATGGGGCTCAGAGTCTCAATCCCCATTTTATAGATGAGGTAACTGAGGCACAGAGAAGTGAAATGACTTGCCCAGGTCACACAGCAGACAAGTGGCAGAGCCGGAATTAGAACCCGTGACCTTCTGATTCCCAGGCCCGGGATCTATCTACTACAGGTACCTAGGGGAGTGGGGGATGTGGGGAGAGAGGGAGTTGCCCAAATGCTTAGGACACATGGGACTGTTGAAATGGTTGCTCGTTTCGGGCAGGGAACATGTCTGCTAATTCTTCTGCACTGTAATCCACCAAGCGCTTTGTAGAGTGCTCTGCACATAATAATAATAATAATAATAATAATTATGATAGCATTTATTAAGCGCTTACTATGTGCAAAGCACTGTTCTATGTGCAAAGCACTGCTGCTTCTTTGAGCACATAGTAAGTGCTCAAAAAATATCACTGATTGATTGGCTGATTGGAGAAAGGAGAGATTCATCTGGAAAGGCCTCCTGGAGGAGATGTGTCTTCAGATGTGTTTCCCTTGAAGATGGGGAGAGCCACGGACATCTGGCTCTCAGGGAGGAGGGAGATGGTTACAAGAGAACTGACGGCCCATTGTCCGCATTTTTATCAAATCTTTAGAGGATCTGCTCCTGGACTAGAAGAAGTAATTTAATCAACGAACATCAGGAACTGGAAAGATTCAATTCACTTCCCAAAACGCATGTGAAGAAGCATCGCCTTTCTCACAGATAGGAGGGGGTGCCTAATTATTCATCGGCTTTCCTTGTCAGAACTGTGTTTTTTGTCTGAGTGGCTCTCACTGCGGCTATTGCAATATTTCTCGGGGAACGCTAGCCACCAACCAACGCATGCCACCCCCCGTGACGCTGGGAAAACGGTTTCAGGCCCATTAAGGCTCCTTTTGGTCATTTCTCAAATTCTGAGGAAATGGGACCAAAGTTTCCAAGAGGAAGCTGTAGAAAAGCCCAGACTCTGACTCTATTAACCTGTCTGTGAGAGGCAGTTACACAAAGAATCCTGATTTTTTTTTTTATTATTAAGCCAACGCTCGAATTAGGGCAATCGTGAGAGGGTTGAGGAGGTTTTCATAAGATCTGAGAGCTGGTCTTTCTCTCTGGAGAGTGCAAAATTACTGTGGAGAAAATGCAATTTTGATAAGTGTGCGGGAGAAAGGAATTTTGAAACTTTAGGGCCACTGTTGTAATGATTACTGGAAAGAGCCCAGTCCTGGGAGTCCAGAGGCCTGAGTTCTAATCTCTTCTACTTTATGATCACCATCATCATTAATGGTATTTATTGAATGGTTATTAAGGGCAGAGCTTTACTTTCTGGACTTTACTACAGCTTCCTCTTAATAATAATAATAATTTTGGTATTTGTTAAGTGCTTACTATGTGCAAAGTCCTGAGCTCTGGGGAGGATACAAAGTGATCATATTGTCCCATGTGGGGCTCACGATCTTAATCCCCATTTTCCAGATGAGGTAACTGAGGCACAGAGAAGTTAAGTGACTTGCCCAAAGTCACACAGCTCACGAGCGTTGGAGCTGGGATTTGAACCCATGACCTCTGACTCCCAAGCCCATGCTCTTTCCACTGAGCCATGCTAAAACTTTTATCCCAATTCCTCAGAATTTGAGAAATGACCAAAATGAGCCCAATGGGCCAGAAACCCAGACATTTCCCCTGCCCACAGTGAGTTTATATGTTAATTTTGTTAATATTTTGTTAATATGTTAATATTTAATTAACATATTTAATATGTTAATGTGTTAATATGTTAACATTATGTTAATATTTTGTTAATTAATATTTGTTAATATTTGTTAATATGTTTTGTTTTGTTCTCTATCTCCCCCTTCTAGACTGTGAGCCCACTGTTGGGTAGGGACCGTCTCTATATGTTGCCAACTTGTACTTCCCAAGCGCTTAGTACAGTGCTCTGCACACAGTGAGCGCTTAATAAATATGATTGATTGATTGATTGATTTACCATCTAGAGAGAGAGACGGACGTTAATATAAATGAATAATAGATAATTTAAAGATACTAACATAAGTGGTGTAGGGTAATAATGATAATGGTAATTGTGGTATTTGTTACAAGCTTATTATGTAACAGGCCCTGGGCTGGATACAAGCAGATTGGGTTGGATGCCGGCCCTGTCTCACGTGGGACTCACAGTCTTCATCACAGTCTTCATAAGAAGCAGTGTGGCTCAGTGGAAATAGTGCGGGCTTTGGAGTCAGAGGTCATGAGTTCAAATCCCAGCTCCACCACTTGTTAGCGTGTGACTTTGGGCAAGTCATTTAACTTCTCTGTGCCTCAGTTACCTCATCTGTAAAATGGGGATTAAGACTGTGAGCCCCAAGAGGGGCAACCTGATCACCTTGTAACCTCCCCAGCGCTTAGAACAGTGCTTTGCGCATAGTAAGTGCTTAATAAATGCCAGTATTATTATTATTTTTTTTTTATCCCCATTTCACAGATAAGGAAACTGAGGCACAGAAAGGCACAGGAAATGCCCACCTCAAAACTTCTCGATCACCTGAGCACTTGGGGATTTTCCCTACATACCAGCCACGTAGCACTTTCAGATATTCATATCTTCCCCTACGTTTAATTTATTATAGCGTATGCTTCCCTGACTAAATTGTAAACTCCTTAGGAGAGGGGATTGTGTCCACCAACTCTTTTATCCTTTTCCAAATGCTCAGAGCAATACTCTACCCAGAGCAGAAGCCCGGCTCCACCAATTGTCAGCTGTGTGACTTTGGGCAATCACTTAACTTCTCTGGGCCTCAGTTCCCTCATCTGTAAAATGGGGATTAAGACTGTGAGCCCCATGTGGGACAATCTGATTACCTTGTATATACCCCAGTGCTTAGAACAGTGCTTTATACATAGTAAGCGCTTAACAAATACCAACAACAAAAAAAAAAAACCTGATCACCTTGTAACCTCCCCAGCACTTAGAACAGTGCTTTGCACATAGAAAGTGCTTAATAAATGCCATTATTATTATTATTATTATTATTATTATTATTATTATTATTGTTATTACTGGAAGATTCTTCAGGGCAAGTACATCTCCTCCAAGAAGGCTTCCCAGACTTAAGCCCTACTTTTTCTCATCTTCCACTCCCTTCTGTATCTCCCTGACTTGCTGCCTTTCCTCTTCTCCCCTCCCAGCCCCACAGCACTTATGTGCATATTTCTCATTTATTTATTTAAATGAATGTCTGTCTCCCTGCCTCTAGACCGTAAGTTCGTTGTGGGCAGGGAATGTCATCATTTATTGTTGTATTGTATTTTCCTCAGCGCTTAGTACAGTGCTCAGCACACAATAAATACTCGATAAATACGATTGAATGAACGGAGTGTTTACCAACTCTATTATACTTTCCTCAGTGTTTAGTGCAGTGTCCTGCACACAATAGACTGGACGCTTCTTGAGAGCGGGGATGTGTCTATTAAATTAATTCATTCCATCATATTTATTGAGCACTTACTGTGTGCAGAGCACTGTACTAAGCGCTGAGGAAAATACAATTCAGCAATAAGGAGAAACAATCCCCACCCAACAACGGGCTCACGGTCTAGAAGGGGGGAGACAGACATCATCATCATCAATCATATTTATTGAGTGCTTACTATGTGCAGAGCACTGTACTAAGCGCTTGGGAAGTACAAATTGGAAGTACAGACAACCAAGCAAAAACAACAACAAGTAAACAGGCATCAATAGCATCAATAGAAAAAAATAGAATTATAGATACTTTATTGTACTGTCCCAAGTGCACAGGGCAGTGTACATGGTGGAAAGAGCCCGGGCTTGAGAGTCAGAGGTTGTGGGTTCTAATCCCACCTCTGCCACTTGTCAGCTGTGTGACTTTGGGCAAGGCACTTCACTTCTCTGTGCCTCAGTTCCCTCATCTATAAAATGGGGATGAAAACTGTGAGCCCTGTGTGAGACAACCTGATTACCTTGTATCTATCCCAGCGCTTTGAACAGTGCTTGGCACATAGTAAGCACTTAACAAGTACCATTATTGTTATTATTATTATTGTTATCTTGCAGTTCTTCCAGTAGAGTATTTGCTTAAGAAGCCTTTTCCTGTAAAATCTTCCTGCTGATTCACACTCTCATTAAGTGTGAATCGGCCTTAGGCCTATCTTCAAGAAACTCTTTCCCTTTCATGTTCAGAAATTTCCACTGTCCTCTGTTTTAGAGAACATAATAATAACGAGAACAAGAATAATGACACTAATAATAATCATAATTGTGGTAATCGTTAAGCGCTTGCTGGGACTAAGCACAGGGTGGATGCAAGCAAATCAGGTTGGACACAGTCGCTGTCCCACATGGGGCTCAGAAATTCATTCAGTCGCATTTATTGAGCACTTACTGTGTGCAGGGCACTGTATTAAGCCCTTGAAATCTTCATCCCTGTCTTGAAATAGGGATTGCAAGATCCTGGCTTACTCTTTCTACCTCTAGATTTGAAAGCCCATTGTGGACAGGGAGTGTGTCTATTATCCTATTGTACTCTTTCAAGTGCTTAGTACAGTACTCAGCGCACATTATGCACTCAACATCATCATCATCAATCATCATCAATCGTATTTATTGAGCGCTTACTGTGTGCAGAGCACTGTACTAAGCACTTGGGAAGTACAAGTTGGCAACATATAGAGACAGTCCCTACCCAACAGTGGGCTCACAGTCTAAAAGGGGGAGACAGAGAACAAAACCAAACGTACTAACAAAATAAAATAAATAGAATAGATATGTACAAGTAAAATACATAAATAGAGTAACAAATCTGTACAAACATATATACATATATACAGGTGCTGTGGGGAAGGGAAGGAGGTAAGATGGGGGGGATGGAGAGGGGGATGAGGGGGAGGAAGGAAGGGGCTCAGTCTGATTGATTTGATTCCATCTCTCAGAGTGGGATCTTTCTCCAGGTCTCACAGCCAGGCTGAACACAGAAATGTGATTGGAGGCTAGGGTTTCTTGGAAGAAAAGAGAAAAATGGGTGACAGTGCATAATTCCTGATTGATTGTATTTGCAAATGGTAATGAAGAGCCATATATTTTCTTTCCCCTAGGCTGCCAACTCCAACACTCTGGTGAGTTTTCCTCTGCTCCTCCTCCCCTTCCCATCGACCCGATTCCCTCCCTCTGCTCTACCCCTCTCTCTGCCCCACAGCCCTTGTGCATATAAGTCCAGATTTATTATTTTATTATTCTATGTATTTTATTAATGACGTGTATACATCTGTTATTCTATTTATTTATATTGATGCTATTGATGCCTGTCTACTTGTTTCGTTTTGTTGTCTGTCTCCCCCCTTCTAGACCGTTAGCCTGTTGCTGGGTAGGGATTGTCTCTATTTGTTGCCGAACTGTATTTTCCAAGGACTTGGTACAGTGCTCTGCGCAAAGTGAGCACTCATTAAATACAGTTGAATGAATAAATGAAATCGGACCATGAAGAGCTTGTTCTGCTCATAGGCAGCAGGCTGAGGACTGCGGAGACACGGGCTTCCTGCTGTCCTGGCTTCCATTCCCATGCTCTTTCCACTGGCCCACACTCTCACTCAGCCTGATTTTTCATGAATTCTTCATTTCATTCATTCTATCATATTTATTGAGCGCTTACTGTGTGCAGAGCACTGTACTAAGCGCTTGGGAAGTACAAGTCGGCAACATGTAGAGACGGCCCCCACCCAACACCGGGCTCACAGACTAGATTTTTCTGTTTAGATGGGAGACTTAGGAACTTGGGTTTTTTTGTTTATTGTAATAACAATAATTAAGGTATTTGTTAAGCGCTTACTATGTGCCAAGTTCTGTTCTAAGCGCTGGGGTAGATACAAGGTAATTAGGTTGTCCCACGTGGGGCTCACAGTCTCAAGCCCCTTTTTACAATGAGGAAACTGAGGCCCAGAGAAGTGAAGGTCACACAGCAGACAAGTGGCAGAGTGAGAATTAGAACCCAAGACCTTCTGACTCCTAGGTCTGTGCTTTATCCTCCACACCAATAGGTAGGTACTCTCCCCTTCTTCAAAGCCTTATTGAAAGCCCATCTCCTCCGGGAGGCCTTCCCAGACTAAGCCTTCCTTTCCTCTTCTCCCACTCCCTTCTGTGTCACCCTGACTTGCTCTCCTTATTCATCCCCCTTCCCAGCACAGCAATTACGTCTGTGTCAGTCATTTATTTATTTCTTTTAACGTCCATCTCCCCCTCTAGACTGTGAGCTCCCTGTGGGGAGGGAGCGTGTCTGTTTGTTGTTGTAGTGTACTCTTCCAAATGTTTAGTATAGTGCTCTGAACACAGTAAGTGCTCAATAAATACGATTGAATGGAATGAATGAATGGGGTGGATTCAAGCAAATCGAGTTGGACACAGTCCCTGCCCCGAGTGGGGCTCACAGTCTTCATGCCCATTTTACAGATGAGGTAACTGAGGCCTAGAGAAGTGAAGAGACTGAGAAGTGATGTGACCTGTCTGGAAAATGGGGATTGACTGTGAGCATCCCCATGGGACAAACTGATCACCTTGTGACCTCCCCAGCGCTTAGAACAGTGCTTTGCACATAGTAAGCGCTTAATAAATGCTATTATTATTATTATTTGGAGTCAGAGGTCATGGGTTCAAATCCCAGCTCCGCCGACTGTCAGCTGTGTGACTTTGGGCAAGTCACTTCACTTCTCTGAGCCTCAGTTCCCTCATCTGGAAAATGGGGATTGACTGTGAACCCCCCGTGGGACAAACTGATCACCTTGTAACCTACCCAGTGCTTAGAACAGTGCTTTGCACATAGTAAGCACTTAATAAATGCTATTATTATTATTATTATTATTATTATTATTATTATTATTATTGTCCAGGGTCTCACAGCAGACGAGTGGCAGAGTGGGGATTATGGTATTTCTTAAGTGCTTACTATGTTCTAAGTGCTGGGGCAGATACAAAGTAATCACGTGGGACCCAATCCCAGGCCCACACGGGGCTCCCTGTCTTCATCCCCATTTTTCAGAGAAGCAAGTGACTTTCCCAAGGTCCCACATCAGACAAGCGGTGGAGGCTGGATTAGAACCCAGGTCCTTCCGGCTCCCAAGCTGGGACTCTAGCCATTAGCCCACGCTGCTTGTGATGTGATAGGGCTGATCGGAGCCTAAAGAGGTAATTCAGTCAGTCGTATTTATTGAGTGGTTACTGTGTGCAGAGCATTGTACTAAGCACTTGGGAGGGTAAAATGCAACAATAAGCAGACACATTCCCTGCCCACAGTGAGTAATAATAATAATGATAAATCAATCAATCAATCAATCAATCAATCATATTTATTGAGCGCTTACTGTGTGCAGAGCACAGTACTAAGCGCTTGGGAAGTACAAATTGGCAACATATAGAGACAGTCCCTACCCAACAGTGGGTTCACAGTCACAGTCACAGTCAGTCACTTGTCAGTCAATCATACTTATTGAGTGCTTACTGTGTGCAGAGCATTGTACTAAATACTTGGGAGAGTCCAATAAAACAATATAACTGATGCATTCCCTGCCCACAAGGAGCTTACAGTTGAGAGGGGAAGACAGATATTATTATCATTATTATTACTATTATTATCCAATGCCGTCGAGTCGTTTCCGATTCATAGTGACTCAATGGATATAGTTTCTCCAGAACGTTCTGTCCTCTGCCATTTTCCGCAAACTTTCTAACGGTTCTTCCGTTATCGTTGTTATGCTCTCTATTCGTCTAGCTGCTGGGCTGCTTCTTCCACCTTTACCCTGGACTTTTCCTAGAATTCGCATCTCCTCCAGGGAATTAGTCCTCCTGATTATGTGTCCAAAATATGCTCATCTAAGTCTTCATTTGGTCTCCCAAAGACCACATGGGTTTAATTTGCTCCAAAATCCATTTATTTGTCTTTTGGGCAATCCATGGTATTTGCAAAAGCCTTCTCCAACACAACATTGTAAAAGAACTGTTGATCTTTCTATCCTGTCCAACTCTTCACTGTCCAACTTTAGGATCCATATATTGTCACTGGAAACACCATAAAATTGACAATTTCTATTTTTGTGGCAGTTGTTACACTGGCACGTTTCATGGCTTTTTCCAGGCTCTTTATAGCATGTCTTCCTAACATTCATCTCTGATGTATTTCTTGACTGTCACTTCCTTTATTATTGATTAATGATCCCAGGAGAGAAAAACTGTCAACTCTTTCAATCTTCTGTCCATCCACTACACATTTATTAAAACACCCAGTTGTCATGATCTTTGTTTATTAGCATTAACATTTATTACTTAGTTATTAGATGCTAGTATAAATAAATGATGATATAAATGAATACATGACAGGTATGTACACTGTGCACAATGAGCTAGGGGTAAAAGCTGCTCGGGAGCACTCTCAGACACTCCCATAGCCACTGGGGACAGCATCTTTTAGACTGTGAGCCCACTGTTGGGTAGGGACTGTCTCTATATGTTGCCAACTTGTACTTCCCAAGCGCTTAGTACAGTGCTCTGCACACAGTAAGCGCTCAATAAATACGATTGATTGATTGATTGATTGATCTGTGGTCACTGCAGCATGGCATAGTGGCTACAGCCCAGGCCTGGGATTCAGAAGGTCTAGTCCAGTCCTGACTCTGCCAATTGTCAGCTGTGTGACTTTGGGCAAGTCACTTAACTTCTCTGGGCCTCAGTTACCTCATCTGTAAAATGGGCATGAAGACTGTGAGCCCCTAGGGGACAACCCGATCACCCTGTAACCTCCCCAGCACTTAGAACAGTGCTTTACACATAGTAAGCACTTAGTAAATGCCATCATTATTATTATTACATTATTATTATTATCATGATTGTTATTATCATTATTCCTTCCTCTCACTGAGGGCTCTTGCTCCCAGCCTGCTCGACGACTGCTGGGCCAGAGATAAAAGCTGCTTCATTCACTCATTCAATCGCATTTATTGAGAGCTTACTGTGTGCAGAGTACTGTAGTAAGCGCTTGGGAAGTACAAGTTGGCAACATATAGAGACGGTCCCTAGCAGGCTAGTGATGGCAGCCATTTCCACCAGCTCTTGAACCCGTCCATCTCCATTGAGAAAAGCACCTGGTAACTTCCACCTTCCCTCCCACCAATAATAATAATAATAAGAAGAAGAAGAATAAGAATGGTATTTGTTAAGCGCTTACTATGTATAAAGCACTATTCTAAGCACTGATGATGATCGTCCTTCCCCTGGCCCGGAATGCCCTCCCCCTGCACATCCGCCAAGCTAGCTCTCTTCCTCCCTTCAAAGCCCTACTGAGAGCTCACCTCCTCCAGGAGGCCTTCCCAGACTGAGCTCCCTTTTTCCTCTCCTCCTCCCCATTCCCTCCGCCCTACCTCCTTCCCCTTCCTACAGCACCTATATATATATGTTTGTACAGATTTATTACTCTATTTATTTTACTTGTACATATTTACTATTCTATTTATTTTGTTAATGATGTGCATCAAGCTTTATTTCTATATATTCAATCAATCAATCAATCAATCAATCAATCGTATTTATTGAGTTCTTACTGTGTGCAGAGCACTGTACTAAGTGCTTGGGAAGTACAAGTTGGCAACATATAGAGATGGTCCCTACCCAACAGTGGCCTCACAGTCTAGAAGGGGGACTATGACTCCTTTGACTTGACACCTGTCTGCATGTTTTGTTTTGTTGTCTGTCTCCCCATTCTAGACTGTGAGCCCTTGTTGGGTAGGGACCGTCTCTATATGTTGCCAATTTGTACTTCTCAAGTGCTTAGTACAGTGGTCTGCACACAGTATGTGCTCAATAAATATGATTGAATGAATGAAGGTATTTAAGTGCTTACTAGGTGCCAAACACTGTTCTAAGGTAATCAGGTTGTCCAACGTGGGGCTTACAGTCTAAATCCCCATTTTACAGATGAGGTAACTGAGGCACAGAGAATTTAAGTGACTTGCCCTAACTCACACAGTGGACAAGTGGTGGAGGCTGGATTAGAACCCATATCCTCTGACTCCTAAGGCTGAGCTCTTTCCACTAAGCCACGCTGCTTCCCTATGAGATTCCCAATGAGACTGCTGCTCCCAGCATGCTTTGCTCCCACCAGCTGGGGATATAAGCTGCTCACATTTGCTCTTGGTCTCTAAATGATAATAATGATTTTGGTATTTATAATTATAATAATAACAATAATAATAGTAATGGCATTTATTAAGCGCTTACTATGTGCAAAGCACTGTTCTAAGCACTGAGGTGGATACAAGCAAATCAGGTTGGACACAGTCCCTGTCCCACACGGGGGCTCAAAGGCTCAATCCCCATTTCACAGATGAGGAAACTGAGGCCCAGAGAAGAGAGGTGACTTCCTCAAGGTCACACAGCATTCAGTCATTCACTCAATCGTATTTATTGAGTGCTTACTGTGTGCAGAGCACTGTACTAAGCACTTGGGAAGTACAAGTCGGCAACATATAGAGACGGTCCCTACCCAACAACGGGCTCACAGTTTAGAAGATGGGCTCACACTCTAGAAGCAAAGTGGCAGAGCCAGGACTAGAACCCAGGTCCTTCCTACTCCCAGGCCCAGGCTCTAGCCATTAGGCCTGACTGCTTATTTTGCACTGAGGGCTGCGGGGTAAAGTAGTAGAGAGACTATGAGACTACTCGGGCTCAGAAAACCCAAGTGCAAGTCCCAGCTCTATTGTGAGAACTTGGACAAGTCACAATTCTCTGTGTTTCCATTCCCCTCAGCTGTAAAATGGGGCCAAGAGCCTTCTTCTTCCACAGCCTTAGACTGTGAGCTCCGTGTGGGACAGGGCCTGTGTCCTATTGGGTTACTTCTTAATCACCTAAGGGCTTAATACAATGATAATAATAATAATGGTATTTGTTAAGTGCTTACTATGTGTCAAGCACTGTTCTGAGCACTGGGGTAGATACAAGGTAATCGGGTTGTCCCATGTGGGGCTCACAGTCTTAATCCCCATTTTACAGATGAGGGAACTGAGGCACAGAGAAGTGAGGTGACTTGCCCAAAGTCACACATCTGATTAGTGGCAGAGCCAGGATTAGAACCTGGGATTAGAAACCGGGATTAGAACATTAGAACAATCAATCAATCAATCATATTTATTGATCGCTTACTGTGTGCAGAGCACTGTACTAAGCACTTGGGAAGTACAAGTTGGCAAACAATGTTTGACACATATTAAGTGCTTATGATTAGCAATGCTTATTAAGGAGTGATGTTGCCTAGCTTAGAGAGCACCGGCCTGGGAGTCAGAATGACCTGGTTTCTAATCCTGGCTCCACAACTTGTGTGTTGTGTGACCTTGGGTAAGTCATTTCTCTTCTCTGTGCCTCAGTGTCCTCATTTTTAAATGGGGAATAAGGCTGTGAGCCCCCTGTGGGCCATGGACTGGGCCCTTCAATCATTCATTCAATTGTATTTATTGAGTGCTTACTGTGTGCAAAGCACTGTACTAAGCACTTGGGAGAGTATGATACAACAAAAAAAAAAAGACATATTCCCTGCTACAATGGACCCACAGCCCAGTAAGGGATGCAGACATTAATACACATGAATGAATAAATAAATAAATTACAGATATATTCATATGTGCCTTGGGGCTGGGAGGGACGAGGCAGAAGGGAGTGGGAGAAGAGGAGGGGAGGGCTTAGTCTGGGAAGGCTTCTTGGCTTAGTACAGTGCCTGGACCTAGTGAGTGCTAAACAAATACCATCATTACTATTAATAAAGTTTTGAAGTGGGAAAGTGCAATTATCCGTCTGATTTGAGGAGGGAGGGCATTCCATGTCAAAGGTAAGATGAGGGCAAGAGTTTGACGATGAGATAGAAGAGAAGGAGGTAAAGTGAGAAGGTTGGCATTAGATGGGCGAAATTGTGGGCAGGGTTGAGTAGGAGAGTCGTGAGGTAGGAGGGCGGCGAGGGGATGGACGGCTTTAAAGCCAACGGTGAGGAGTTTTTGTTTGATGTGAAGGTAACTGGAGGTTCTTGAGGAGTGGGGAAACATGGTCTGAACGTTTTTGAAGGAAAACGATCCGGGCAGGAGAGTGAAATGTGGACTGGAGTGGCAGGAGGCTGGGAGGTCAGCAAGGAGGCTGATACAATAATCAAGGCGAGATAGGATAAGTGCTTGCATTAATGCGATAGCAGTTTGGATGGAGAGGAAAGGGTGGATTTTAGTGATGTTGTGAAGGTAGAACTGACAGGATTTAGCGACGGCTGGAATATTTGGGTTAAATGAGAGAGAAGAATGAAGAATAATGCCAAGGTTATGGGCTTGTGAGAGAGGAAGGATGGTGGTGCCAGCGTGGCTCAGTGGAAAGAGCCCGGGCTTGGGAGTCAGAGGTCGTGGGTTTGAATCCCAGCTCCGCCACTTGTCAGCTATGTGACTTTGGGCAAGTCACTTCACTTTTCTGGGCCTCAGTTACCTCATCTGGAAAATGAGGATTAAGACTGTGAGCCCCCTGTGGGGCAACCTGACTACTCTGCATCCCCCCAGCGCTTAGAACAGTGTTTTGCACATAGTAAGTTCTTAACAAATGCTATTATTATTATACTGATGGTCCAACCTGACTAGCTTATATCTATCCTAGGGATTAGTACAGTGCCTTTTAGACTGTGAGCCCACTGTTGGGTAGGGACTGTCTCTATATGTTGCCAACTTGTACTTCCCAAGCAATTAGTACAGTGCTCTGCACACAGTAAGTGCTCAATAAATATGATTGATTGATTGATTGATTGCCTGGTACATAGTAAGTGCTTAGAGAAACAACAAGGGCTAGTGGATACAGCACGGGCCTAAGAGTCAGAAAGACCTGAATTCTAATCCTGGCTCCACCACTTGTCTGCTGTGTGACATGTCACTTCACTTCTCTGTGCCTCAGTTTCTTCATCTGTAAAATGGGGATTCAATCAATCAATCGATCAATCAAAAGTATTTATTGAGCACTTACTGTGTTTAGGTCACTGTACTAAGAGTTTGGGAGAGAACAATATAACAGACAGATTCAATGCCTATTCTCTCTCCTATGCAGACTGTTCCTCAGGGGAGAAGCAGCATGGCCTAGTGGATAGAGTATGGGCTTGGGAGTCAGAAGGAGTCAGAAGGACATGGGTTCTAATCCTGGCTCCACTCGTTTGCTGTAGGACCTTGGGCAAGTCACTTCATTTCTCTGTGCCTCAGTTCCTTCATCTGTAAAATGGGGATTAAGACTGTGAGCCCCACGTGGGACATGGACTGTGTCCAACTTGACTAGTTTGTATCTATCCCAGGTCCGAAAACAGCGTCTGACACAGAGTAAGCGCTTATGAAATGCGATTCAAAAAAAAATGTAAAATAGCTCATTTTCCCAGAGTCTATTTAAAAGCGCTTAGTACAGTGCTCTGCACACAGTAAGTATGCAGTAAGTATGATTGAATGAATGATAACCCATCACTGGCCAAGCAAAATCACCACTCAGCCTCTGGGATTGGGTGAAAGAGAAGTGCTCAAACAGGGTATCAGTTTGTATTTTGGGCCGGGAGCCAAAGTTCTGTGTCTTTTATTGCCCACCAAAAAAATATATATATATATGAACAATAATTTTGTGCAGAAAATGCAATACAACTCTTATTTATTAGAAAAAGACTGCCAAACCCCCCTTTTATTTCAGTCCAGTTGACATGATGTTTCTCAGGTCCTCTTGTGAACAAATGTCTCGCCTCAGCTCCTGCATAATGCATGGTGCTTGAGAAAAACTGACTCGTGGAGAATCGCTATTATAGTGAAACATTTCTCAAAATCTTGTTTTGATGTGGAGAGCTCAGAGCAGCGGTTGTAAAAATCATTTGTATTTGTCTAAATTATTCAAACCGAAGAAAGTTTGAGGGCATCGTGATTAGTAAGCTTTCTTTATATCAGATTTCCTTTGTCAGCTGTACTTTAGGATAAAAGCCGGGCTGAACCAGCCAAAGGAAATGTCTCCTTTGATTCTTTGCGGAGAAAGGCCAGTCATTACCCCAGCAATTAATTTTTTAAGGGGATTCAGGAGCCCTTATCAATTCTGCTCATCTATCGACATCCTGCCGACAATAAAATGTTGTGGCCCAGAAGTCTAGACTGCTGTGGGCTGCCCAAACCTCACCCTGAGGGGTTTGAAGAGCTGCGGGTAATAATAACAATAATACTGATAACAATAATAGTGGTGGTGATTTTTAAACGCTCTCTATGTGCTAAGCACTGGGGCCCAGATTGGGAACAGTCTCTGTCCCACCTGGAACTTACAGTCTAAGAAGGAGGGAGAATTATCCAATCCCCATTTTGCAGATGAGAAAACTGAGACACGAAAAAGTGAAGTGAAGCGCTTTAGAAGCTGGGTGGTATAATGGACAGAGCATGGGCCTGGGCGTCAGAAGGTCTTGGGTTCTAATCCCAGCTCTGTCACTTCTCTGGGCCTCAGTTCCCTCATTTGTAAAATGGGAATTAAGAGTGTGAGCCCTATGTGGGACAGGGACTGGGTCCAACCTGATTAACTTGTATCTACCCCAGTGCTTAGAGCAGTGCTTAGCACATAGTAAGTGCTTAACTGAGTACCATAATTATTGATTATTATTATTATTTGGGGTCTTGGCCATTTAATGCCTTGACACTTGATCATGTGACACCTGAAAGGAATTTTTGATGATATAACACATAAAAGGATTCCTTGAGTGATTTCCCAGTCAATTCCCTGTACTACGTGCAGAGCACTGTACTAAGCACTTAGGAGAGTTGGTACATATGTTCCTTGCCCACAAGGAGCTTTCAGTTCAGAGGGGCAGGTAGAGGTTAAATTAGAGGTAAGTACAAAATTGTGTGGCCTAGTGGACAGAACACGGGCTTGGGAGTCAGAAGGACCTGGTTTCTAATCCTGGATTCACCACTTGCCCCCTGTGTGACCATTGGATAAGTCACTTCACTTCTCTGGGCCTCAGTTGCCTCATCTGTAAAATGGTGATTAAGACTGCGAGCCCTATGTGGGACAGGGACTGTGTCCAACCCTATTTGCTCGTATCTATCCCAAAATTTAGTACAGTGCCTGGCACATAGTAAGCGCTTAACACATTCCACAATTATTATTATTAATATTAAGTGCTGTGGGGCTGAGGGTGGGGTGACTAAAGGGGACAAATCCAAGGGCATCTTGTCTTCTCAGTGGAATGGATATAGCCCTCTTCTTCTTCTGCAATTCCCACCCTCACACATCATCTCCCAGACCACCTGGCTTTAATGTATTTATTCATTCAATCATATTTATTGAGTGCTTACTGTGTGCAGAGCACTGTACTAAGCAATTGGGAAGTACAAGTTGGCAACATGTAGAGACGGTCCCTACCCAACAATGGGCTCACAGTCTAGAAGCGGGAGACAGACAACAAAACAAAACATGTGGACTGGTGTCAAGTCGTCAGAACAAATAGAATTAAAGCTAAATGCACATTATTAACAAAATAAATAGAATATTAAATATGTACAAGTAAAATAAATAGAGTAATAAACAGACATATTCCCTGACCACAACCATCTTGCAGTCCAGAGGGAGACTTTGTGAGCCCCATGTTGGACAGGGATCATGTCTGATCTGATTGGATTTCTAGCTACTCCAGCACTCGGCACATAATCTGCATTTACCAGCATTAATAATAACGATGATGGTACTCGTTAAGTGCTTACTATGTGCCAAGCACTGTTCTAAGCTCTGGGGGAGATAACAGTTCAGCAGGTTGGACACGGCCCCTGTCCCACATGGGGCTCACAGTGTTAATCCCCATTTTACAGATAAATAAATCTGTACAAACATATATACAGGTGCTGTGCGGAGGGGACGGAGGTAGGGTGGGGGGATGGAGAGGACGAGAGGAAAAAGGGGGCTCAGTCAGTAATGTATGTCACTGTGAGCTGATGAGACAAAAGCTAACCCACATGTCTTGTCTAAATTTGATCCAAGTAAGGGGAGATAATAATAATAATAATAATGTTGGTATTTGTTAAGCGCTTACCATGTGCCAAGCACTGTTCTAAGCGCTGGGCGGGATACACAGTAATCAAGGTTGTCCCACGTGGGGCTCGCAGTCTTAATCTCCATGTTACAGATGAGGGAACTGAGGCACAGAGAAGTTCAGTGACTTGCCCCAAGTCACACAGCTGACAAGTAGCAGAGCCAGGATTAGAACGCATGACTTCTGACTCCCAAGCCCAGGCTCTTTCCATTGAGCCACGCTGCTTCTGGGGCGTCCTGAAGGCAGGAGGGAATGCGAGACTGGAGAGATGGGAAGAGGTCAGGGCTGAAGATGGAGATTTGGCTGTCATCCGCTTAGTGGTGGTAGTTGAAGCCAGGGAAGTGAATGAGTTCTCCAAGGGAGTGGGTGTAGAGGGAGATTAGAAGAGGACCCAGAACTGAGCCTTGAGGGACCCCCATGGTTAAGGGTGGGGAGATGGAGGAGGAGCCTGCCAAGGAGATGGAGAACAAGAGGCCAGAGAGCTAGGAGAGCTGGTTCAATCTTTCATGCTATCCTGACTGGATTACTGCATCAGCCTCCTCTCTGATCTCCCATCCACCTGTCTCTCCCCACTTCAGTCTGTACTTCATGCTGCTGCCCGGATCATCTTTCTGCAGAAACACTCTGGGCATGTTACTCCCCTCCTCAAAAATCTCCAGTGGCTACCAGTCAACCTACGCATCAAGCAAAAACTCCTCACTCTCGGCCTCAAGGCTGTCCATCACCTCGCCCCCTCCTACCTCCCCTCCCTTATCTCCTTCTCCAGCCCAGCCCGCACCCTCCGCTCCTCTGCCACCGCTAACTTCCTCACTGGGCCTCGTTCTCGCCTGTCCCACTGTCAACCCCTGGCCCACGTCCTCCCCCTGGCCTGGAATGCCCTCCCTCCCCACATCTGCCAAGCTAGCTCTCTTCCTCCCTTCAAAACCCTACTGAGAGCCCACCTCCTCCAGGAGGCCTTCCCAGACAAAGCCCCTTTTTTCCTCTCCTCCGCCCCACCCCCCCCGCCCTACCTCCTTCCCCTCCCCACAGCACCTGTATATATGTTTGTACAGATGTATTACTCTATTTACTTTACTTGTACATATTTACAATTCTATTTATTTTGTCAAAAATGTGCATCTAGCTTTACTTCTATTTATTCTGATGACTTGACACCCGACCACATGGTTTGTTTTGTTGTCTGTCTCCCCCTTCTAGACTGTGAGCCCGTTGTTGGGTAGGGACTGTCTCTATATGTTGCCGACTTGTACTTCCCAAGCGCTTAGTACAGTGTTCTGCACACAGTAAGTGCTCAATAAATACAATTGAATGAATGAATGAATGAGAACCAGGAGAGGACAGTGTCAGTGAAGCCAAGGTTGGATAACCTGTTGAGGAGAAGGGGGTAGTACATGGAGTCGAAGGCAGCTGAGAGGTGGGGGAGGATTAGGACGAAGTAGAAGCTGTTGGAGTTGGCAAGAAGTTCATTCATGACTTAAGAGAATTATTTCCTTAGAATGAGGGTGGAGGACTCCAGATTGCAAATGCCTTATCTGTAAATTGGGGATTGGATACCCATTCACCCTCCTTCTTAGACTATGAGTCAGTCATTCAGTCATTCGTATTTATTGAGTGCTTACTGTGTGCAGAGTCACTTAACTTCTCTGAGTGTCAGTTCCCTCATCTGTAAAATGGGGATTAAGGGTGTGGGACAGGGACTTTGTCCAACCTAACTACCTCGTGTCTACCTCAGTGCTTAGAACAATGCCTGGCACGTAGTAAGCGCTTAACTTGGCAGAGTGGATAGAGCAAGGGGCTGGGAGTCAGAAGGTCATGGGTTCTAATCCCAGCTCCGCCACTTGTCTGCTGTGTGACCCTGGGCAAGTGGTTAAGAAGTAGCAGTATTATTATTATATGCAGTTTAGAGGGAGAGACAGACATTAATATGAATAAATAAATTACAGATACAGACATTAAATCCTTTAGAGTTGAGGGTGGGGTGAATGAAAGGTATAAATCCAAGTCAGTCACTCAGTCAATCGTATTTATTGAGCACATTATGTGTACAGAGCAGTGTACTAAGCATTTGCAAGAGTACAATAGAACAATATAACAGACACATTCCCTTCCCACAGCTAGTTTACAGCCTGCAAGAATGAAGCAAAAGGGAGAGGGTATAGGGGAAATGAGGACTTAGATACTATCAGAAAGAGGAAGCAGCATGGCTCAATGGAAAAAGCACAGGCTTGGGAGTCAGAGGTCATGGGTTCAAATCCCACTCCACCAATTGTCAGCTGTGTGACCTTGGGCTAGTCACTTTACTTCTCTAGGCCTCGGTTACCTCATCTGTAAAATGGGGATTAAGACTATGAGCCCCATGTGTATCCTCCCCAGCGCTTGGATCAGTGCTTTGCACATAGTAAGTGCTTAACAAATGCCATCATTAGTCACCTATCTACATGTTTTGTTTTGTTGTCTGTCTCCCCCTTCTAGACTGTGAGTCCATTGTTTGGTAGAGACCGTCTCTATATGTTGCCGACTTGTACTTCCCAAGCGCTTAGTACAGTGCTCTACAAACAGTAAGCTCTCAATAAATACGATTGAATGAATGAATTATTATTATTATTATACGGTCTATGTCCAACCCGATTTGTTTGTATACATCCCAGTACTTAGTACAGTTCTTGGCTAGTAAGCGCTTAACACAATCCACAATTATTATTATTATTATTATTAACAGGAGGTGGCCACTTACATTAGCCAGGAGATTTGGGAAAGGGAAGGGGTTTCAGCTCAGATTAGGACTATTGCATTTCATTCATTCGCTTATTCATTCAATCGTATTTATTGAGTGCTTACTGTGTGCAGAGCACTGTACTAAGCACTTGGGAAGTACGTTTCTGCCCACATCCTTTATTTATTTATCCCTATAAATGTCTGTCTCTCCCTCTAGCCTGGAAACTCACTGTGGGCAGGCAATTTGTTTACCAACTCTATTAGATTGTAGAATTAATCATAATAATGGTTGTATTTCTAAAGTGTTTGCTATGCTCCAGGAACTGTACTAAGCACTGGGGTGGATACAAGCCAATCGGGTTGGACACAGTCCCTGTCCCACATGGGGCTCGCTGTCTCAATCCCCATTTTACAGAGGAGGTAACTGAGGCCCAGATCAGTGAAATGACATGCCCAAGGTTACACAGCAGACAAGCTTCGGAGCTAGGATTAGCAGCGTGGCTCAGTGGAAAGAGCCCGTGCTTTGGAGTCAGAGGTCGTGGGTTCAAATCCCGGCTCTCCCACTTGTCAGTTGTATGACTTCGGGCAAGTCACTTAACTTCTCTGTGCCTCAGTTACCTCATCTGTAAAATGGGGATTAAGACTGCGAGCCCCCTGTGGGACAACCTGATCACCTTGTAACTTCCCCAGTGCTTAGAACAGTGCTTTGCACATAGTAAGTGCTTAAAAAATGCTATCATTATTATTATTAGTATTTTTCTGACTCATAGGCCTGGGCTTTATCCACTGTGCCATGCTGCTTCTCTCATACTTATTCATTCAATTGTATTAATTGAGCGCTTTCTGTGTGCAGAGCTCTGTACTAAGCACTTGTGCTTAATACAGAGCACACAGTTAGCGCTCAGTAAATATGATGGATTGATGGGCAACTCTGGACTGAAATTACATTGAGGGGAAATCTTCCCGAGAAAGGATGGGTTAAGGCAGTTCTAGGGTTCTGAGAACAGAGAGAAAGCAAGTTAGAAAGGGAAAACAACTGGGGAAAGGGAAAAAAGAGCAGATGCAATGACAATAAAACCTATGAAAATTTAATGACGGCACCCATTATTACCCCTAATGGAATCAGGCCAAGAATCACTAAACCACTTGTTTTATCCTAATAAAGATTTTTTTTTTTTTTTAAAAAAAGAGCATCTGGGAAGCCTGCTTTCTGTTTGTCTTTTTTTAAAAAAAGTTTACATTCAACCTTTCTACAACAATCCCAAATTTGCCAGGGTGAGTGAGACATAGCACACTCTAATATGGTGATGGAAGCCAGTCAGTCACTCAACTGCATTTATTGAGCGCTTTCTGTGTATACAGCACTGTAATAAGCGCTTGGGAGAGTGCAATACAACAGTAAACAGATACATTCCCTGTTCACAATGAGTTTACAGCCTAGAGAAGTCTAGACTGAATATTATCTTTATCCTTCAATAAAGATAATAAAGACAGAGAAGCAACCTGGTTTAGAGAAGCAATCTGGCTTAGTGGAAAGAACCCGAGTTTGGGAATCAGAGGGCATGGGTTTAAATCCTGGCTCTGCCACTTGTCAGCTATGTGACTTTGGGAAAGTCACTTTACTTCTGGATGTCTGCCTGCCACCTAAAACTCAACATGTCCAAGACTGAACTCCTTGTCTTCCCTCCCAAACCCTGCCCTCTCCCTGACTTTCCCATCACTGTTGACGGCACTACCATCCTTCCCGTCTCACAAGCCCGCAACCTTGGTGTCATCCTCGACTCCGCTCTCTCATTAACCCCTCACATCCAAGCCGTCACCAAAACCTGCCGGTCTCACCTCCGCAACATTGCCAAGATCCACCCTTTCCTCTCCATCCAAACCGCTACCCTTCTCGTTCAAGTTCTCATCCTATCCCGTCTGGACTACTGCATCAGCCTTCTCTCTGATCTCCCATCCTCTTGTCTCTCCCCTGTTCAATCCATACTTCACGCTGCTGCCCAGATTGTCTTTGTCCAGAAACACTCTGGGCATGTTACTCCCCTCCTCAAAAATCTCCAGTGGCTACCAATCAACCTACACATCAGACTGAAACTCCTCACCCTGAGCTTCAAGGCTGTCCATCACCTCGCCCCCTCTTACCTCACCTCCCTTCTCTCCTTCTACAGCCCAGCCGGCACCCTCTGCTCCTCTGCTGCTAATCTCCTCACCATGCCTCATAATTGCCTGTCTCGCCGTCGACCCCCGGCCCACGTCATCCCCCTGGCCTGGAATGCCCTCCCTCTGCACATCTGCCAAGCTAGCTCTCTTCCTCCCTTCAAGGCCCTACTAAGAGCTCACTTCCTCCAGGAGGCCTTCCCAGACTGAGCCACCTCCTTCCTCTCCTCCTCCTCCCCCTCTCCATCCCCCCGCCTTACCTCCTTCCCTTCCCCACAGCACCTGTATATATGTTTGTATGTATTTATTACTCTATTTATTTGTTTATTTTACTTGTACATATCTATTCTATTTATTTTATTTTGTTAATATGTTTTGTTTTGTTCTCTGTCTCCCCCTTCTAGACTGTGAGCCCACTGTTGGGTAGGGACCGTCTCTATATGTTGCCAACTTGGACTTCCCAAGCGCTTAGAACAGTGCTCTGCACACAGTAAGCACTCAATAAATACGATTGATTGATTGATTGATTGATTGATTGATTGATTCTCTGAGCTCAGTTACCTCATCTGTAAAATGGGGATTTAGACTATGAGCCCACTTCGGACAAATTTATAATCTTGTATCTCTCCCAGGGTTTAGAACAGTACTTGACACGTAGTAAGCACTTAATACCATCATTATTATTATTAGTAGTAGTAGTAAGTGCTCAATAAATACCCTCGATTGAAGAAAAAATGCCACTGATTGCTTCTATATCCATGAATGATATTTACTGAGCACTTACTGGGTGCAGAGCACTGTACTATGTTCTTGGGAGAGGCAGGAAGTGCTGAGGTAATAGTTGTGAAGAGAAGCAGCTTTTCTTAGTAGAAAGAGCACGGGCTTGGGAATCAGAGGTAGTGGTTTCTAATCATCATCATCATCATCATCATCATCAATCGTATTTATTGAGTGCTTACTACGTGCAGAGCACTGTACTAAGCGCTTGGGAAGTACAAATTGGCAACATATAGAGACAGTCCCTACCCAACAGTGGGCTCACAGTCTAAGAGGGGGAGACAGAGAACAAAACCAAACATACTAACAAAATGAAATAAATAGAATAGATGTGTACAAATAAATTAAATAAATAAAAAAATGGAGTTAAAAAAAAAAATCCCAGCTCCACCATATGTCCCCTGTGTGACTTTGGACAAGTCACTGAACTTCTCTGTGCCTCAGTTCCCTCATCTGTAAGTTGGGAATGAAGCCTGTGAGCCCCATGTGGGACAACCTGATCACCTTGTAACTACCCCAGCACTTAGAACAGTGCTTGGCACCTAGTAAGCACTTAACAAATACCATTTGCTGTATATATACATATATATATATAAATAAATAAATAAATAAATATATATATATATATATATATATATATATATATAAAATGACCCAGGCAGAATAAAAATTGGTCAGGGAAGGCCACCTATAATAATAATGATAATAAACTAAACTAAGCACTTGGGTGTATACAAGCAAATCAGGTTGGACACAGTCCCTGTCCCCCATGGGGCTCACGGTCTCAATCCCCATTTTCCAGATCAGGTAACTGAGGCCCAGAGAAGTGAAGTGATTTGTCCAAGGTCACAGAGCAGAAAAGTGGCAGAGCTGGGATTAAAACCCATCCAGAGAAGCAGCGTGGCTCAGTGGAAAGAGTACAGGCTTTGGAGTCAGAGGTCATGGGTTCAAATCCCGGCTTTGCCAATTGTCAGCTGTGTGACTTTGGGCAAGTCACTTAACTTCTCTGTGCCTCAGTTACCTCATCTGTAAAATGGGGATTAAGACTGTGAACCCCCTGTGGGACAACCTGATTGCCTTGGAACCTCCCCAGCGCTTAGAACTGTGCTCTGTACATAGTAAGCGCTTAATAAATGCCATCATTATTATTATTATTATTATGACACCCAGGCTTGTGCTCTCTCTGCTATGCCATGCTTCTGCTCTGCTCCATTCTGCTTCTCCTGGGGAAGATGGTATTTTAACGTGAGAGAAAGGAAGAGGACGAGCTGGGCTGTAGTAGGAGAAGAGAATGGATAAGTAATCAATCAACCAATCAATCAGAGTTGTTGAGCTCTTACTTTGTGCAGTTCTCTGCATATAGAGAGTGCTCAAATGATACCATTGATTGAGTGACTGTGCAGAGCATTGTTCAAAGCAGTTGGGAGAGTACAATATGCCAGAGTGGGCAGATATGTTCCCTGTCTACAAAGAGCTCACTAACTGTCTAAACAGGGAGACTGATATTAAAATAAATGATGGATATTCATTCATTCAATCACATTTATTGAGCATGTACTATGTGCAGAGTACTGTACTAAGCACTTGGGAAGTACAAATTGGCAACATATAGAGACGGTCCCTACCCAACAACAGGCGTACAGTGAGGTGACGGTGGGGTGAATAAAGGGTACAAATCAAGTGCAAAGGTGATGCAGAATAATAATAACAATAATAATAATTGCGGTATTTAAGCACTTGCTATATCCCACACACTGCACTAAATGCTGGGTTGGAAACAGGCAAATCGGGTTGGACACAGTCCCTGTCCCAAGTGGAACTCACAGTCTCACTCCCCACTTTGCAGATGAGGTAACTGAAGCACAGAGAAGTGAATGATTCTCCTAAGGCCGCACAGCGGACAAGTGGTGGAGCCCGGTTTAGAACCCATGGCCTGCTGACTTCCCAGGCCCATGCGCTAGTCACTAAGGAGAGGGAGTAGGGAAGATGAGAACTTAGTCAAGGAAGACCTCTTGGAGAAAAGATTTTAATAAGGCTTTGAGGGGAGGAGAGTGATCGTCCCGTGGATAGAGAAGCAGCGTGGCTCAGTGGAAAGAGCACAGGCTTTGGAGTCAGAGGTCATGGGTTCAAATCCCGACTCCACCAATTGTCAGCTGGGTGACTTTGGGCAAGTCACTTAACTTCTCTGTGCCTCAGTTACCCATTCTGTAAAATGGGGATTAAAACTGTGAGCCCCCTGTGGGACAACCTGATCACCTCGGAGCCTCCCCAGCGCATAGAAGAGTGCTTTGCACATAGTAAGCACTTAACAAATACTATTATTATTATTATTATATTATTATTATTATTATTATTATTATTATTATTATTATTATTATTATTATTATTATTATATGAGGAGGAAGGCATTCCAGGCCAGAGGCAGGATGTGGGCCAGGGGTGGGCGGTGGCCTTCCCAGATTGAGCCCCCTTTTTCCTCTGCTCCCCCTCCCCTCCCAAACACCCCAACTCCTTCCCTCTGCTCTACCCTCCCCACCTCCAGCACTTGTGTATATATGTACATATCTATAATTCTATTTATTGTATTAATGATGTGTCTATAGCTATAAATCTATTTATTTATATGGATGGTTTTGATGCCTTTCTTCTTGCTTTCCTTTGTTTTGTTCTCTGTCTCCCCCTTTCTAGACTGTGAGCCCATTGTGAGAAGCAGTGTGGCTCAGTGAAAAGAGCCCGGGCTTTGGAGTTAGAGGTCACGGGTTCAAATCCCAGCTCTGCCAATTGTCAGCTGTGTGACTTTGGGCAAGTCACTTCACTTCTCTGGGCCTCACTTCCCTCAGCTGTAAAATGGGGATTAAGACTGTGAGCCCCCCATGTGTGACATCCTGATCACCTTGTAATAATAATAACAATAATTTTGTTAAGCACTTACTATGTGCAAAGCACTGTTCTAAGCACTGGGGAGATACAAGGCAATCAGGTTGTCTCACATGGGGCTCACAGTCTTAATCCCCATTTTCCAGATGAGGTAACTGAGGCACAGAGAAGTTAAGTGACTTGCCCAAAGTCACCCAGCTGATAAGTGGCAACCTACCCAGTGCTTAGAATGGTGCTTTGCACATAGTAAGTGCTTAATAAGTGTCATTATTATTATTACTATTACTATTATTATTATTGTTGTGTAAGGATTACCTCTAACCGTTGCCAAATTGTACTTTCCAAGTGCTTAGTACAGTGCTCTGCACACAGTAAATGCTCAATAAATACGATTGAATGAATGAACGATAGATGAAACGGCAGTTCAGTGAGTAGGTTAGTGTGAGGAATCAAGTGCGCCGGCTGGGCTACTGTGGGAGATAAATGAGGTATGGTAGGAGTTGGGTTGGCTGATTGCTTTAAAGCCGGTGGTGAGGAGTTTCTGTTTGATGCAGAGGTGGATGGGAAACCACTGGGGGTTTATGAGGAGTGGGGAGACATGGATTTGAAAGTTTTTTATTCATTCATTCACTCATACATTCAATCGTATTCAATGAGCACTTACTGTGCACGGAGCACTGTACTAAGCACTTGGAAAGTACAATTTGGCAACAGATAGAGACAATCCCTACCCAAGAAAGGGCTCACAGTCTAGAAGGGGGAGACAGACATCACCTGTCCTGCCGTCGACCCCCAGCCCACTTCCTCCCCCTCTACACATCTGCCAAGCTAGCTCTCTTCCTCCCTTCAAAGCCCTACTGAGAGCTCACCTCCCCCAGGAGGTCTTCCCAGATTGAGCCCCCTTTTTCCTCTCCTAATAATAATAATAATGGCATTTATTAAGCGCTTACTATGTGCAAAGCAGTGTTCTAAGCGCTGAGGAGGTTATAAGGTGATCAGGTTGTCCCACAGGGGGCTCACAGTCCCCATTTTACAGACGAGGTAACTGAGGCCCAGAGAAGTTAAGTGACTTGCCCAAAGTCACACAGCTGACAAGTGATGGAGCTGGGATTTGAACCCATGACCTCTGACTCCAAAGCCTGTGCTATTTCCACTGAGCCACGCTGTTTCTCTCCTCCTCCCCAGTCCCCTGCCATACCTGCTTCCCCTCCCCTTCGCACCTGTATATATGTTTGTACAGATTTATTACTCTATTTATTTTACTTTTACATATTTACTATTCTATTTATTTTGTTAATGATGTGCATCTAACTTTATTTCTATTTATTCCAACGACTTGACACCTGTCCACATGTTTTGTTTTGTTTTCTGTCTCCCTGTTCTAGACTGTGAGCCTGTTGTTGGGTAGGGGCCGTCTCTATATGTTGCCAACTTGTACTTCCCAAGCGCTTAGTCCAGTGCTCTGCACACAGTAAGCACTCAATAAATACGATTGAATCAACAAATGAATGAATCAATACAAATAAATAACAGATATAACTGTAAGTGCTCAATTAATATAACTGAATCAATCCAGGTCCTGACTCCCAAGCTCATACTCTACCCATTAGGCTAACACCATGTCCATCCGTAAATCCTGCCCCGAAGTTTCATTTCCCGACCATTCTCCCGGAGAGGAACGTGTTTGCCACAAGAAACCTGTCTCATTAACTACTAAATATAGAGAAATTATGGGCGACGCCAGGCCTGTCTCTCTGCCCAAGATAAACTTCTGGAAACAGCTTTGAATTCCGTCCGTTGGTCCTTACGAGGAAAGCAGGGGTATGTTCAGTGTGAAAAATGGCCTTCCAGGCGAAGTTTAATTCACTTATTGTTTTGATGTGTTTTTAGAATTGCCTTTTATAAAATGTTGCCTCTGAGATCATCGCATAATACGTGTTCCAGACACGTTCTGTTAGGAGGTTTATGCCTCTTCTTTGCTATTAAAAGTTATTCAAAGCATGAGCAATAGCTGGGGAAAGAGCATGGGCCTAGGCGTCAGAGGACTTGGGTTCTAATTCCTCCTTGGCTGGTTGTTTGCTCTGTGACTTTGCGTGAAGTGATAATCATAATAATGTTGGTATATGTTAAGTGCTTACTATGTACCAAGCACTGTTCTAAGCTCTGGGGCAGATACAAGACAATTCAGTTGTCCCACGTGGGGCTCACAGTCTTAATCCCCATTTTACAGATGAGGTAATTTAGGTACAGAGAAGTGAAGTGACTTGCCCAAAGTCACACAACTAAGTGGCGGTGCCTGGATTAGAGCCCATGACCTTTGACTCCCAAGCCCAAGTTCTTTCCACTAAGCCACACTGCTTCTCACAGTTCTTTTGGCTTCACTGGGCCTCAGTTTCCTCATCTGTAAAATGGGGATCAGTGCCTGTTGTCCCTCTTACTTAGACTGTGAAAGTCCCTGATTGTCTTGTAGCTCCCCCAGATCCTGACTCTGCCACATGTCTGCTGTGTGACCTCAGTCAAGTCACTTCACTTCTCTGGGCCTCAGTTTCCTCATCTGTAAAATGGGGATCAGTGCCTTTTCTCCTTCTTATTTAGACTGTGAAAGTCCCTGATCGTCTTGTATCTCCCCCAGATCCTGACTCTGCCACATGTCTGCTGTGTGACCTCAGTCAAGTCACTTCACTTCTCTGGGCCTCAGTTTCCTCATCTGTAAAATGGGGATCAGTGCCTTTTCTCCCTCCTATTTAGGCTGCGAAAGTCCCTGATTGTCTTGTAGCTCCCCCAGATCCTGACTCTGCCACATGTCTGCTGTGTGACCTCAGTCAAGTCACTTCACTTCTCTGGGCCTCAGTTCCCTCATCTGTAAAATGGGGATAGAGACTGTGAGCCCCATGTGGGACAGAGACTGTGTCCAAACCGAATACCTTGTATCTACCCCAGTACTTAGAACAGTGTTTGACATATAAAATGAGCTTAACAAATACCAAACTCACTATGTGGCTAAGAGGCAGCAGAGTCTAGGGGAAAGAGTTCAGAACTGGGAGTCGGGAGACCTGGTTTCTATAGGCTGTAAGTTCCTTCTGGGCATTCATTTATTCATTCAATCATATTTATTGAGTGCTTACTGTGTGTAGAGCAATCAATCAATCAATCGTATTTATTGAGCGCTCACTGTATTAAGTGCTTGGGAAAGTACGGTACAACACTAAACCATGACATTCGCTGCCCACACTGTATTTTGCAGTCTAAAGGAGGCAGGGACCACATATTTCAACTCCAACTGCATTGTCCTTTTTCAAGTGCTTAATACCATTTTCTGCACATGGTTGATGCTCAATAAATACCAAGGATTGATTAATTCTATTATCCCAGCTCTATCATTCCCCTGCTGTGTGATCTTGGGCAAGTCATTTTCCTCCTCTGTGCCTCAGTTTCCTCGTGCTTAAAATAGGGATTGGTGATCTCTTTTTCCCTCCCTCTTAATATAATAATAATGATGATGGCATTTATTAAGCACTTATTATGTGCAAAACACTGTTCTAAGTGCTGGGGAGGTTACAAGGTGATCAGGTTGTCCCACGGGGGGCTCACAGTCGTCATCCCCATTTTACGGATGAGGTAACTGAGGCCCAGAGAAGTTAAGTGACTTGCCCAAAGTCACACAGCTGACAATTGGTGGTCAGGATTTGAACCCATAACCTCTGACTCCAAAGCCCGTGATCTTTCCACTGAGCCACGCTGCTTCTCTATCAGCTGTGAGCCCCTTCAGGGGCAGGGACTGTGTCTAATCCAATTAACCTTATCTACCCCAATGCTTACTGCAGTGTCTGGTACATAGTAACTGCTTAACAAATATTACTCTATTTATTTTGTTAATAATGTGCATATAGCTATAATTCTATTTATTCTGACGGTTTTGACACCTGTCTACATATTTTGTTTCCGTGTCTGTCTCCCCCTTCTAGACTGTGAGCCTGTTGTTGGATAGGGACCATCTCTATCAGAGATTGTGTTCAACCTGATTGCCTTGTATCTACCCCAGCCCTTAGAACAGTGTTTGGCACATAGTAAGCACTTAACGAATACCATAATTATTGAGACGCAGCATAGCTTAGTGGAAAGAGCTCAGGCCTAGGAGTCTGAGGTCATGGGTTCTAATCCCAGCTCTGCCACTTGTGACTTTGGGCAAGTTACTTAAATTCCCCGTGCCTCAGTTACTTCATCTGTAAAATGCGGAATAAGACTGTGAACCCCACGTGGCACAACCTGATAACCTTGTATCTATCCCAGTGCTTAGAACAGTGCTTGGCACATAGTAAGTGCTTAACAAATACCATCATCATCATTATTATTAGTATTATTATTAACAAATACCACAATTATTATTATTAATAATTTTAGTAATAATTTTAATTATTATTGATAATAACAATGACAAATAATTGGTGGTGAGGGCTGTATATCATTCCTACAGATTGCCACTTCCCAAAGCAGGCAGTGATTCTTCCCTTTCATCTTGGAAGAAAGTCAATGCTCCTTGTGGCTGAGTGTGGAAAAAATTCCAAAGCCCATTTTGCTCACTGAGGTTTTAAGAGAGCGTGGACCTCTGAATCTTGCACAATCCCCCATCCAGTGACCTCCCCTTTGTCTTCTAAATTCCTCTTCCTTTCCTTATTTGGATGTGAAATTCTCTCAAGAGGAGAAATTAGAAACAGGCTCTTTTCTCACCTCCCCCCAGCCTTACAAACACCAGGTCCTCATTCTCCCAAATTAACTCAAACCCGAAAACAGTGAGGAAATGTCACCCCAAGCAAAAGGTAGGAGAAGGAAGAAACGTTCTCCTGAACAGTTTTCATTCATTCATTCAATCGTATTTATTGAGCACTTACTGTGTGCAGAGCACTGGACTAAGCACTTGAGAAGTACAAGTTGGCAACATATAGAGACGGTCCCTACCCAACAATGGGCTCACAGTCTAGTTTCTCCCAGTGAAAAATAACTCACCGGTTTCAATGTGCATGGATGGTACCATTATCTTAAATTAGAGGGCAGCGATGGGCAGGTGTTTTGGGGGGATCCCGTCCTTGCGGAAAATCCTGTGTATTCCATCGGAGATCCTTTTGGGACAGGTTTTATGTGGGCAGTGCTGTGACAGATCCAAATCACTACTTCAGCTTCTCATAGAGATCGTAACTCACGTTTCACCAAAGGTCACTCGAAGGCAGAAGCAACAAGGCCTAGTAGGTAGAGCATGGGCTTAGGAGGCAGAAGGTCATGGGTTCTAATCCTGGCTCGGCCACTTCATTCATTCAATCGTATTTATTGAGCACTTACCATGTGCCGAGCACTGTACTAAGCACTTAGGAAGTACTAGTTGGCAACATATAGAGACGGTCCCTACCCAACAATGGGCTCAAAATCTAGATGGGGGAGACAGACAACAAAACAAAACATTTAGACAGGTATCAAAATCGTCAGAACAAATAGAATTATAGCTATATGCACATCGTTAACACAATAAATAGAATAGTAAATATGTACAAGTAAAATAAATAGAGTAATAAATCTGTACGAATATATACAAGTGCTGTGGGGAGGGGAAGGAGGTAGGGTTGGGGAGATGGGGAGGAGAAGAGGAAAAAGGGGGCTCAGTCTGGGAAGGCCTCCTGGAGGAGGTGAGCTCTCATTACGGCTCTGTCCTAATCCTCCTCGACCTCTCAGCTGCCTTCGACACTGTGGCCCACCCCCTTCTCTTCAACACGCTATCTGACCTTGGCTTCACAGACTCCGTCCTCTCCTGGTTCTCCTCTTACCTCTCCGGTCATTCATTCTCAGTCTCTTTTGCAGGCTCCTCCTCCCGCTCCCACCCTCTTACTGTGGGGGTTCCCCAAGGTTCAGTGCTTGGTCCCCTTCTGTTCTCGATCTACACGCACTCCCTTGGTGACCTCATTCGCTCCCATGGCTTCAACTATCATCTCTACGCTGATGACACCCAGATCTACATCTCTGCCCCTGCTCTCTCCCCCTCTCTCCAGACTCGCATCTCCTCCTGCCTTCAGGACATCTCCATCTGGATGTCTGCCTGCCACCTAAAGCTCAACATGTCGAAGACTGAACTCCTTGTCTTCCGTCCCAAACCTTGCCCTCTCCCTGACTTTCCCATCTCTGTTGACGGCACTACCATCCTTCCTGTCTCACAAGCCCGCAACCTTGGTGTCATCCTCGACTCCGCTCTCTCATTCACCCCCCACATCCAAGCCGTCACCAAAACCTGCCGGTCTCAGCTCCGCAACATTGCCAAGATCCGCCCTTTCCTCTCCATCTATACCGCTAACCTGCTCATTCAAGCTCTCATCCTATCCCGTCTGGACTACTGCATCAGCCTTCTCTCTGATCTCCCATCCTCATGTCTCTCTCCACTTCAATCCATACTTCATGCTGCTGCCCGGATTATCTTTGTCCAGAAATGCTCTGGGCATATTATTCCCCTCCTCAAAAATCTCCAATGGCTACCAATCAATCTGCGCATCAGGCAGAAACTCCTCACCCTGAGCTTCAAGGCTGTTCGTCACCTCGCCCCCTCCTACCTCCCCTCCCTTCTCTCCTTCTCCAGCCCAGCCCGCACCCTCCGCTCCTCTGCCGCTAATCTCCTCACCGTACCTCGTTCTCGCCTGTCCTGCCATCGAACCCTGGCCCACGTCCTCCCCCTGGCCCGGAATGCCCTCCCTCTGCACATCTGCCAAGCTAGCTCTCTTCCTCCCTTCAAAGCCCTACTGAGAGCTCACCTCCTCCAGGAGGCCTTCCCAGACTGAGCCCCTTCCTTCCTCTCCCCCTCCTCCCCATCCCCCCCGCCTTACTCACCCCCGCCTTACCTCCTTCCCCTCCCCACAGCACCTGTATATATGCATATATGTTCGTACATCTTTATTACTCTATTTTACTTGTACATATTTATTCTATTTACTTTATTTTGTTAATATGTTTTGTTTTGTTGTCTGTCTCCTCCTTCTAGACTGTGAGCCCGCTGTTGGGTAGGGACCATTTCTATATGTTGCCAACTTGTACTTCCCAAGCGCTTAGTACAGTGCTCTGCACACAGTAAGCACTCAATAAATACGATTGGATGAATTAATGAAAAACTCCCCTGTGCTGGGCAGCAGTGTCAGGGGAGAGAGTCCAGGGTGGAGATTCAAATTGACTGTGTGGAAGGAGATGATGGAAAACCACTTCTGGATTTTGACCAAGACAACTCTGTGGATCTACTACCGGAACGATGGCAGATGGAGGTGGGAAATTCTGGGAGGGATGTGTCCGTGGCGTCACTACGGGTCGGAGATGACAGCATAAGAGAAGACAAGAGCAGACCCACAAATAGGTATACGTGAGTGCATAAAGGAGCACTAGAGAAGCAGCATGGCTCAGTGGAAAGAGCTCAGGCTTTGGAGTAAGAGGTCATGGGTTCAAATCCTGGCAACACCATTTGTCAGCTGTGTGACTTTGGGCAAGTCACTTCACTTCTCTGGGCCTCAGTTACCTCATCTGTAAAGTGGGGATTAAGACTGTGAGACCCTCGCAGGACTACCTGATCACTTTGTATCCCCCCAGCACTTCGAACAGTGCTTTGTACGTATACGTGCTTAACAAATACCATCATTATTATTATAAATGCTGGAGATTGCTGGTGGGTTTGTATGATCTGGGATGCTCTGCACACAGTAAGCACTCAATAAATATGATTGAATGAATAAATGAATGGGAACCAAGCAGGGACAGTCTTTTTGAAGGAAGTGGAGTTTGAGGAGGGGTTTGAAGGAGGGGAGAGGTGGGGTGTGTTCGACATGGGAAAGGAGGGAGTCTAAGGCTGGGGGAACAGTGGGAGTGACAAGGGAGACTGTAAGCTCGTTGTGGACAGGGAATAATAACTGGTATTTTTTAAGCACTTACTATGTGCCAGGCACTGTACTAGACACTGGGGTGGTTACAAGCTAATCAGATTGGACACAGTCCCTGTCCCATGTGGGGCTCACAGACTTAATCCCCATCTGATGACTTTGACAACTGTCTACATGTTTTGTTTTATTGTCTGTCTCCCCCTTCTAGACTGTGAGCCTGTTGTTGGGTAGGGACCATCTCTATACGTTGCCAACTTGTACTTCCCGAGCACTTAGCACAGTGCTCTGCACACAGTAAGCGCTCAATAAATACGATTAAATGAATGAATTTTACAGATCAGGCAACTGAGGTACGGAACAGTGAAGTGAAGTGTAGGAATGCAGCATGTGGCAAAGTGCAGGTGTCTTCTTTGCCCACATTAGCAGGTTTCAAGCCAAACCAGGACTGGAAACCAGATCTCCGGACTCTGCTATATTGTACTTTCCCATGAGCTTAGCATAGCGTTCGGCACACAAAAAACACTCGATGTGTACCACTGATTGATGGATTGATTGTCTGACGGTTTTCGCTAATCCAGTCTACCATTTCAAAATGCCACAAACCAAAAATGATAGTCCTGCCACATTTCAGGAAGCACTTCCTTTCCCAAATATTTCAGGGAAAAGGGTGTTTTCTTGGCCTCCCGTTATTGGACCGGTGTTCCATTGCATGGGAAGGGGATGCAGTATCCAGACTATGCATGAAAAAATTTCTATTCATTCATTCTATTCATTCTATTCATTCATTCTATTAATTGTATTTAGTGAGCACTTACTGTGTGCAGAGCACTGTACTAAGTGCTTGGAAAGTACAATTCAGCAATAAATCCCTGCCCAAAATGGGCTTACAGTCTAGAAGGGGGGAACAGTGGTGAACCATAAAGAAATATCATCCAGTATTTCCTGTAAAAGCTTCCTACGAATGAGCTAAAGCTTCAGTCATATTTACTGAGCTCTTTCTGTGTGCAAAGCACTGCATTAAGCGCTTGGAAGAGTACACTACAACAAACAGACTCATTCCCTCCCACAACGAGCTCACCGTCTAGAGGGTCGAGTTGACTCTGTTGTATGGTACTTTCCCAAGAGCGTCACGTTGTGTTCTGCACATAAAAAGCACTCAATGTGTACTATCGATTGATTGTCCGATCATCTTTACTAATCCAGTCTACCATTTCAAATTGCCGCAAGTTAAAAATGATAGTCCTGCCACAATCCAGGAAGCACATCTTTTCCCAAGTATTTCAGGCCAAAGTTTGTTTCCTTAGCCTCCCATTATCCCATCCATGAAGCCCAAATGATTTCCCTGTTCCTCCCACCCCCATCCCGCCGGCTGAATTATCTACCTAATTAACGAATGTCGCCCATTCTTCATGCTTTGTGTGTTTTCCCTGCAACCCTTAGAAAATGCGACAATCAAAACCACCTCACCAGTGTTTCGTGATGGAGGATCAATTTGAATTATTCAACAGTCTTTTGGAGAATATAAAGGATTCTATGAAAGTTTAATAATCACAAAGGTGTCCGCACCCAGAACAGAGCAGGGGAAAATGGTATTAAATTGCAGAAGGAAGAGTACGACCACAGAGACTTAGAAAGAAGATTTCGCATTAGTCCAGATGTGGGAACGGACTTTCCATTGGCAGAAGAAAAATGTCGTCGCACCCTGACTGGTCTTCCAGCATGCCCTCCCCCTGCCCTTTGACTTCTCCTGACCCACTCTGCCTGCCCATTGTGGCTCAAATATTGATTCTCCCTTTCCCTGCATCCTAATAATAATGATAATAACAAAATTTGTAGTATTTGTTAAGTGCTTACTATGTGCCAGCCACTGTTCTAAGCGCTGGGGCAGCTACTAGGTAATGAGATTGGACCCAGTCCCTGTCGCACAAAGCGCTCATCTTAAGCAGCGTGGCTCAGTGGAAAGAGCACAGGCTTGGGAGTCAGAGGTCACGGGTTCTAATCCCGGCTCTGCCAATTGTCAGCTGGGTGACTTTGGGCAAGTCACTTAACTTCTCTGTACCTCAGTTACCTCATCTGTAAAATGGGGAATAAGACTGTGAGCCCCACGTGGGACAACCTGATCACCTTGTATCCTCCCTAGAGCTTAGAACAGTGCTTTGTACATAGTAAGTGCTTAACAAATATTATTATTATTATTATTAATCCTCATTTTACAGATGAGGGAACTAACCTTTCATTCATTCAATCATATTTATTGAGATCTTACTGTGTGCAGAGCACTGTACTAAGCACTTGGAAAGTACAATCAGACAACAGATAGAGACAGTCCCTACCCAACAACGGGCTTACAGTCTAGAAGGGGACTCCTGGAGGAGGTGAGCTCTCAGTAGGGCTTTGAAGGGGGGAAGAGAGCTAGTTTGGTCCAGAGAAGTGAAGTGGCTTGCCTATGGTCACACAGCAGACAAGTGGTGGAGCGGGATTAGAACCAAGGTCCTTCTGTCTCCTAGGCCCGGGCTCTATCCACTAGGCCATGCTGCTTGTGGTTCACTTCCATGGCCTGGCTGACCCCCCAGCATCCTGCCTGGGCTTCACTGCCTGAGAAATTCTGGGAAAAATGGTTTTGTGGCACTGCCTGGTCCCTTCTCTGGCCTCAGATCCCAAGAGGAGCAGTTTCCTGTCAGGGTCGAGCTGGAGGACATGTAGGGCACCATTCATCCATTCACTAGTATTTATTGAGTGCTTATTGTGTGCAGAGCACTGTACTAAGCACTTGGGAAGTACAAGTTGGCAACAGAGATGGTTCCTACCCAACAGCGGGCTCACAGTCTAGAAGGGGGAGACAGACAACAAAACAAAATATATTAACAAAATAAAATAAATAGAATAAATATGTACAAATAAAATAGAGTAATAAATGCATACAAATATATATACATATATACAGGTGCTGTGGGGAGGGGAAGGAGGCAAGGCGGGGGGGAGGGGGAGGGGGAGAGGAAGGAGGGGGCTCAGTCTGGGAAGGCCTCCTGGAGGAGGTGAGCTCTCAGTAGGGCTTTGAAGGGAGGAGGAGAACCCTTCGAAGGGTTCATCAGGTTGGCACAGTCCCTGTTCCACATTGTGAGCCCCACGTGGGACAGGGACTGTGTCCAACCCGATTTCCTGGTATCCACCCCAGCACTTAGTACGGTGCTTGGCACACAGGAAGTGCTTAACAAATACCACAATCGTTTTCATTATTGTAATTGTTATCATTATTCAAGTAGGAGGGAAAAACGGGTTTAAACAACAGGAGGGGTTCCGTCCCGCCCCAGCTCTCTCCCCATCCGAAATTGGTCCGATGCAGGGATTGGTGGTCATGGGGGCTGGAAAAATTGACCAGCTCTCTCCACATCAAACAGAAACCAAAAGGACCCTGATTCTAATCCCCGCTCCACGACTTGTCTGCTGTGTGACCATGGGCAAGTCGCTTCACTTCTCTGGACCAAACTAGCTCTCTTCCTCCCTTCAAAGCCCTACTGAGAGCTCATCTCCTCCAGGAGTCCCCTTCTAGACTGTAAGCCTATTGTTGGGTAGGGACTGTCTCTATCTGTCTCTGTCTGTTGTCTGATTGTACTTTCCAAGTAATGTTGAGAATCAATCAATCAATCAATTGTATTTATTGAGCGCTTACTGTGTGCAGAGCACTGTACTAAGCGCTTGGAAAGTACAAGTTTGCAACATATAGAGACGGTCTCTACCCAACAGTGGGCTCACAGTCTAGAAGGGGGAGACAGAGAACAAAACAAAACGTATTAACAAAATAAAATAGAATAGATATGTACAAGTAAAATAAATAAATAAATAAAATATATTGAGAAGCAGCATGGCTCAGTGGAAAGAGCCCGGGCTTAGGAGTCAGAGGCCATGGGTTCTAATTCTGACTCTGCCACTTGTCAGCTGTGTGACATTGGGCAAGTTACTTAACTTCTCTGTGCCTCAGTTACCTCATCTGTAAAATGGGGATTAAGACTGTGAAACCCTTCTAGACTGTGAGCCCGTTGTTGGGTAGGGACCGTCTCTATATGTTGCCGACTTGTACTTCCCAATTGCTTAGTACAGTGCCCTGCACACAGTAATCGCTCCATAAATAGGATTGAATGAATGAGTGAATCCTATGTGGGACAACCTGATTACCTTGTATCTCCCCGAGAGCTTAGAATGGTGCTTGGCACATAGTAAGCGCTTAGCCAGTACCATCATCATCACCATCATCTGCCCCAGTTCCCCTCACCCACACACATACACACCTCACCTGACTTGTCTCCCATTACAATCCAGTCTGCCCTCCTCCAACACCAACCTACTCACTGTATTTTGATTTTGTCAGTCAATCAATCATACTCATTGATCATCTACTGTGTGCAGAGCACTGTACTAAGCGCTTGTCTGCTTACTTTGTGCCAGGTGCTGTTCTAAGCGCCGGGGTAGATACAAGCAAATCGGGTTGGACACAGTATTTGGACACAGTCTCTGTCCCACGTGGGGCTCAAAGTCTCAATCCCTGTTTTACAGATGAGGGAACTGAGGCCAAGAGAAAGTGAAGTGACTTGCCCAGGGTCACACAGCAAGTTAAGTAACTTGCCCAATGTCACACAACTGACAAGTGGCAGAGCCAGAATTAGAACCCATGACCTCTGACTCCTAAGCCCGGGCTCTTTCCACTGAGCCATGCTGCTTCTCAATATATTTAATTTATTTATTCATTTTACTTGTACATATCTATTCTATTTTATTTTGTTAATATGTTTTGTTTTGTTCTCTGTCTCCCCCTTCAAGACTGTGAGCCCACTGTTGGGTAGGGACCGTCTCTATATGTTGCAAACTTGTACTTTCCAAACACTTAGTACAGTGCTCTGCACACAGTAAGCGCTCAATAAATATGATTGATTGATTGATTATGGTACTGGAATCCATAACCTTCTGATTCTCAGGCCTGTGCCCTATCCACTACGCCATGCTGCTTCTCTTAGGTGAAGGATTAATCAGGGAAGGCCTCCTGGAGGAGATGTGATTTCAGAAGGGCCTCCAAGATGGGAAGAGCAGCGATCTGCTGGATGTGAAGGGGGAAGGAGATCCCAGCTCCGCCGCTTGTCAGCTGTGTGACTTTGGGCAAGTCACTTCACTTCTCTGAGCCTCAGTTACCTCATCCGTAAAATGGGGATGAAGACTGTGAGCCCCACGTGGGACAACCTGATCACACTGTATCCTGCCCAGTGCTTAGAACAATGCTTTGCATGTAGTAATCACTTAACAAATACCATCATTATCATTATTATGATTATCCAGGCAGATCTGAAGCTAGAGCTAAAGTTTGGCTGCTTTTCGATCCTTGGTTTCCTCATCTGTAGGATGAGGAAAGCGCTTATTACTACTTAGCGCTACTTAGCGCTACTTAGCGCTACTTAGTACTGTACTAAGCACTTAGTACAGTGCTCTGCACATAGTAAGCACTCAATAAATACGATTGATCTGTAAAATGGGAATACCTGCTTGCCCTCAGGTTACGATCTACGTAACCCCCATGGGGGCGGGGAGGGGGGGCTGAGCTGATCTGACTACTTTGTATCTTTCACAGAGTTTAGCACAGACTAAGCACTTAATAAACATCACGATTTGCTTGTATCCACCCCAATGTTTAGTACAGTGCCTGTCACATAGTAAGCGCTTAACAAATACCATTATTATCATTATCATCATAATTTTATTCTACTAAAAATAAGGAGACTTTTTCACTAGATATGAATTAAAGTCAGATGGGTGCCCTGATTGCTTACTTTGTCCTTGTCATCATCATCATCGTCATCAGTCGTATTTATTGAGCGCTTACTATGTGCAGAGCACTGTACTAAGCGCATGGGAAGTACAAATTGGCAACATATAGAGACAGTCCCTACCCAACAGTGGGCTCACAGTCTAGAAGGGGGAGACAGAGAACAAAACCAAACATACTAACAAAATAAAATAAATAGAATAGCTATGTACAGGTAAAATAAATAAATAAATAAATAGAGTAATAAGTAAAATAAATAAATAAATAAATAGAGTAGTATTGTCCCTCCCCTCTCCTCTGGATTGCTTTGTTGCTCTTTCTCTTTAAGGAAATATGGAAAGAAAACTTTAATTAGGATTTTTCTGTTACAAAATGCGTCTCAACTGGGTAAATGTTAGTGAAATGAATTGGGTTCAGGCAACTGTTAATGAGCTCTTAACTGGAGAAAATGAAACTTGGCAAGATTTAAATATTACTATAATAATTATTTTCATTCTTTGTCTCATTCTATTTACCAGTTACAATTTTATAGCCCATATGAAAAACCGTTCTGCTTTAAGTTTAAGAAAAAGGCTGGCATTTATACCTCAAAGTGCGTCGAAGCTGTCTAGACTTTGTATTTAGGTTTGTCGTCAGTATAGAGAATCAGCGTGGGTCAGTGAAAAGAGCCTGGGCTTTGGAGTCGGAGGTCATGGGTTCAAATCCTGGCTCTGCCAACTGTCAGCTGTGTGACTTTGGGCAAGTCACTTAACTCCTCTGGGCCTCAGTTACCTCATCTGTAAAATAGGGATTAAGACTGTAAGCCCCCCATGGGACAACCTGCTCACCTTGTAACCTCCCCAGAGCTTAGAACAGTGCTTTGCACATATTAAGTGCTTAATGAATGCCATCATTATTATTATTATTTATTGGGTTCTCACTTTGATTTAGTGGTGATGATGATGATGTTGGTGGTATTTGTCAAGTGCTTACTATGTGCCAGGCACTGTATTCATTCATTCAATCGTATTTATTGAGCAATTACTGTATGCAGAGCACTGTACTAAGTGCTTGGGAAGTACAAGTTGGCAACACTGTACTAAGCACTGGGGTGGATACAAGCAAACTGGGTTGGACACATTCCCTGGCCCACGTGGGGCTCACAGTCTTCACCCCCATTTTACAGATGAGGTAATGGAGATGCAGGAAAATAAAGTGACTTGCCCAAGGTCACACAGAGGACAGGTGGTGGAGTCAGGAATAGAAAGCATGACTTTCAGACTCTAGCCACTACACCGTGCTGATTACATGCTCTGTTAGCTCATATCTATTCAACTCTTCATCAGACAAGCAGTGGAATTTATTTAGCACTTGTTGTTTGCAGAGCACTGTACTAATTGGTTCAGGGGCATCTGTACATACGTTTGTACAGAATTATTACTCTATTTATTTTACTTGTACATATTTACTATTCTATTGATTTTGTTTTGTTAATTTGTTTTGTTTTCTTGTCTGTCTCCCCCTTCTAGACTGTGAGCCTGCTGTTGGGTAGGGACAGTCTCTATATGTTGCCAACTTGTACTTCCCAAGTGCTTAGTGCTGTGCACACAGTAAGCGCTCAATAAATACGATTGAATGAATGAATGAATGAATGAATTTATTGAGCACCTACTGTCTGCAGAGTACTGTACTAAGCATTTGGGAGGTATAACCGAATTGGAAGACATATTCCCTTCCCACAACAACCTTACAGTCATCTTTCTTTCCCTTTTTCCTTCTATCTGTGTATCATCCTGTGTTTGTCTCATCTACTACAGCTACTTGAGGGCAGGAATTGTGCCTTTAATCTCTTTTGTACTTTCCTGAGATCTTAGTATAGTGCTTTCCACATCTTAAGGGCTCAATACAGTGCTCTGCACAAAGTAGACACTCTATATGACATTCTGCACTCAATACACATTCAATACAGTGTTCTGCAGAGAGTTTAGGGCACAGCCTGGGAGTTGAGGACTTATGTACTAATTTTGGCTTCCCTATATCACCATAATAATAATAATAATAATGGTATTTGTTATGCTCTTACTATGTGCCAAGCACTGTTCTAAGCACTGGGGTAGATACAAGGTTATCAGGTTGTCCCACGTGGGGCTCACAGTCTTCATCCCCATTTTACAGATGAGGTAACGGAAGGCCCAGAGACATTAAGCGACTTGCCCAAAGTCACACAGCTGACGAGTGGCGCGACTTGGAGAAGCAGCGTGGCTCAGTGGAAAAGCACCCGGGCTTTGGAGTCAGAGGTCATGGGTTCAAATCCCGGCTCTGCCGACTGTCAGCTGTGTGACTTTGGGCAAGTCACTTCACTTCTCTGGACCTCAGTTACCTCATCTGTAAAATGGGGATTAAGACTGTGAGTCCCCCGAGGGACAACCTGATTGCCTTGTAACCTCCCCTGTGCTTAGAACAGTGCTTTGCACATAGTAAGCGCTTAATAAATGCAATAATTACTATAAGAATCCATGACCTCTGACTCCCAAGCCCGGGCTCTTTCCACTAAGCCATGCTGCTTCTCACACCTTCTGGAAAGTCATAGGCAAATTACTTTACCTTTCTGTGCCTCAGTTTCCTCATTTGTAAAAGGATTCAATTCCTGTTCTCCCTTCTACTTAAATTGTGAGCCTTATGTGGGGTAGGGACTGTGTCTATCCTCCACTATGGCGCTTAGTATAGTTTTTTTTTAATGGCATTTATTAAGTGCTTACTACGTGCAAAGCACTGTTCTAAGTGCTGAGCGCTGTTCTTTACACTCCACCAAATATCTCAATTAGCATTGATTGCACATAGAATGCTCATACTACAATACGTTGCACTCAGAAGGCTCCTAGTAAGAGCTCTGCATAGACTAGGTACCCAGTACAACGTTCTGCACAGAGTAGTTTCATCAACAGAGAAGCAGTGTTGTCTAATGGAAAGAGTAAAGACTTGGGAGTCAGAGGACCTAGATTCTAATCATCATCATCATCATCAATTATATTTATTGAGCGCTTACTATGTGCAGAGCACTGTACTAAGCGCTTGGGAAGTACAAATTGGCAACAGAGACAGTCCCTACCCAACAGTGGGCTCACAGTCTAAAAGGGGGAGACAGAGAACAAAACCAAACATACTAACAAAATAAAATAAATAGAATAGATATGTACAAGTAAAATAAATGAATAAATAAATAGAGTAATAAATATGTACAAACATATATACATATATACAGGTGCTGTGAGGAAAGGAAGGGGGTAAGATGGGGGGGATGAAGAGGGGGACGAGGGGGAGAGGAAGGAAGGGGCTCAGTCTGGGAAGGCCTCCTGGAGGAGGCGAGCTCTCAGTAGGGCCTTGAAGGGAAGAAGAGAGCTAGCTTGGCGGATGGGCAGAGGGAGGGCATTCCAGGCCCGGGGGATGACGTGGGCCGGGAGTCGATGGCGGGACAGGTGAGAACGAGGTATGGTGAGGAGAGTCTTTTAGACTGTGAGCCCTTTTAGACTGTGAGCCCACTGTTGGGTAGGGACTGTCTCTATATGTTGCCAATTTGTACTTCCCAAGCGCTTAGTACAGTGCTCTGCACATAGTAAGCGCTCAATAAATATGATTGATGATGATGATGATTAGCGGTGGAGGAGCGGAGGGTGCGGGCTGGGCTGGAGAAGGAGAGAAGGGAGGTAAGGTAGGAGGGGGCGAGGTGATGGACAGCCTTGAAGCCCAGGGTGAGGAGTTTCAGCCTGATGCGCAGATTGATTGGTAGCCACTGGAGATTTTTGAGGAGGGGAGTAACATGCTCAGAGCGTTTCTGGACAAAGACAATCCGGGCAGCAGTATGAAGTCTGGATTGAAGTGGGGAGAGACACGAGGATGGGAGATCAGAGAGAAAGCTGATGCAGTAGTCCAGACGGGATAGGGTGAGAGCTTGAATGAGCAGGGTAGTGGTTTGGATGGAGAGGAAAGGGCAGATCTTGGCAATGTTGTGGAGCTGAGACTGGCAGGTTTTGGTCACGGCTTGGATGTGAGGGGTGAATGAGAGAGCGGAGTCAAGGATGACACCAAGGTTGCGGGCTTGTGAGACGGGAAGGACAGTAGTGCCGTCAACAGAGATGGGAAAGTCAGGGAGAGGGCAAGGTTTGGGAGGGAAGACAAGGAGTTCAGTCTTGGACATGTTGAGTTTTAGGTGGCGGGCAGACATCCAGATGGAGATGTCCTGAAGGCAGGAGGAGATACGAGCCTGGAGAGAGGGGGAGAGAGCAGGGGCAGAGATGTAGATCTGGGTGTCATCAGCGTAGAGATGATAGTTGAAGCCGTGGGAGCGAATGAGGTCTCCAAGGGAGTGAGTGTAGATCGAGAACAGAAGGGGACCAAGCACTGAACCTTGGGGAGCCCCCACAGTAAGGGGATGGGAGGGGGAGGAGGAGCCTGCAAAAGAGACTGAGAATGAATGACCGGAGAAATAAGAGGAGAACCAGGAGAGGACGGAGTCTGTGAAGCCAAGGTTGGATAGCATGTTGAGGAGAAGGGGGTGGTCCACAGTGTCGAAGGCAGCTGAGAGGTTGAGGAGGATTAGGATAAAGTAGGAGCCGTTGGCTTGGCAAGCAGGAGGTCATTGGTGACCTTTGAGAGGGCAGTTTCTGTGGAATGTAGGGGACGGAAGCCAGACTGGAGGGGGTCGAGAAGAGAGTTGGTGTTGAGGAATTCAAGGCAGCGCATGTAGATGACTCATTCAAGGAGTTTGGAAAGGAATGGTAGGAGGGAGATTGGGCAATAACTAGAAGGTGAGGTGGGGTCAAGAGAGGGTTTTTTTTAGGATGGGAGAGACATGGGCATGTTTGAAGGCAGAGGGGAAGGAACCAGTGGAGAGTGAGCAGTTGAAAATGGAAGTTAAGGAGGGGAGAAGGGATGGAGCGAGAGATTTCATGAGATGAGAGGGAATGGGGTCAGAAGCACAGGTGGCCGGAGTAGCACTTGAGAGGAGGGAGGAGAGCTCCTCTGAGGATACTGCTGGGAAGGATGGGAGAGTAGCAGAGAGTGTCTAGAGGGATTAAGACTGTAAAACGGAGATTAAGACTGGGGCTCAGTGCTCAGCATATAGTATACACTTAACAAAACACAATTATTATTATTATTATCATTACTATTATCATTATATTATTGTTATTATTATTATTATCAGTCCCATGCTCTTTCCATTAGACCACCCTGTTCTGTTGAATACCATTGATCGATTGATTGAATACTGCTTCCTGGCCCACCTACAACCTCTTAGGAGGCAAAAACCCCAGTTGACACAGCACAGAGAGGGACTCATTCATTCAATTCAGTCTTATTTATTGAGCGCTTACTGTATGCAAAGCACTGTTATTAAGCACTTGGGAGACTACAATATACCGACAAACAGACACATTCTTGCCCACAGTGAGCTCACGGTCTACAGGGGGAGACAGACATTAATATAAATAAATAGATAAATAAATGACAGATTTATACATACGTGTTGTGGGGCTGGGAGGGAGGATGAATGAAGGAGCAAGTAAGAGCGACGCAGAAGGGACTAGAAGAGGAGAGGAGGGCTTAGTCAGGGAAGGCTTCCTGGAAGAGATGGGCCTTCCCCTCTGATGCCTTGTGGAGTGGTATAAAGGTTCCTGGTCAAAGTAGGCAGAGTGGTTTCTGAGACCAGAGGTGTTTGCTGGGAAAGGGGGAGGGAGAGGACTGCAGTCTCCAGCCAGAAGGAGGCTAGTTTGTCTGCAAACCTGTCTTCTAGTCTGCCCTAATTAGTGCAGTTCCTGTTTCCCCCAAACCTAACTAGCTTGTGAGAAGGCAAGGCTGCAGGGAAGGAGGAAGTGACTGTGGGGCTGAAGGAGAGCTAGGCTTTGTTTTTGGATTTGAGATCCTTGCTGACTGGAAGTTGGAGGCCTAGGTCCCCCAGAATCTTTTGGGAATGGAAATCAGTCCACAAGCCAGGTAAAAACTTTCAATTCTGGGCCTGTGCCTCCTCTCCCTTTCTTCCACCTGGAACAAACTTCGCATCCTATCCCGACTGGATTACTGCATCAGTCTCCTCTCTGATCTCCCATCCTCCTGTCTCTCCCCACTTCAATCTATACTTCACTTGGCTGCCCAGATCGTCCTTGTAGAGAAATGCTCTGGGCATGTTACTCCCCTCCTCAAAAATTTCCAGTGGCTACCAATTAACCTACACATCATGCAAAAACTCCTCACTCTCGGCTTCAAGGCTGTCCATCACCTCGCCCCCTCCTACCTCACCTCCCTTCTCTCCTTCTCCAGCCCAGCCTGCACCCTCCACTCCTCTGCCACTCACCTTCTCACTGGGCCTCGTTCTTGCTTGTCCAGCCGTCGACCCCTGGCCCACATCCTCCCTCTGGCCTGGAATGCCCTCCTTCCGCACATCCGCCAAGCTAGCTCTCTTCCTCCCTTCAGAGCCCTACTGAGAGCTCACCTCCTCCAGGAGGCCTTCCCAGACTGAGCCCCCTCCTTCCTCTCCCCCTCCTCCCCCTCCCCATCTCCCTGCCTTACCTCCTTTCCCTCCCCACAGCACCTGTATATATGTATATATGTTTGTACATATTCATTACTCTATTTATTTTACTTGTACATATTTATTCTATTTATTTTATTTTGTTAATATGTTTTGCTTTGTTGTCTGTCTCCCCCTTCTAGATTGTAAGCCCGCCGTTGGGTAGGGACTGCCTCTATATGTTGCCAACTTGTACTTCCCAAGCTCTTAGTACAGTGCTCTGCACACAGTAAGCGATCAATAAATACGATTGAATGAATGAATGAATGAATGAATGACCTTGCCAGATAATAATAATAATAATGATGGTATGCCTTCCTCTGTGTGTGGATTGCTCAGATCTTCACTGGGCCTTTACAGTGACCAGTTTGTTTGTTTTTTTGAGGGGGTTATGCTATTTAATAATAATTATAGTATTTGTTAAAGCCTTTATTATGTGCCAGGCCCTTTACTAAGCACTGGGGTAGATAAAAGTAAATTGGGTTGGACACAGGCCCTGTCACACATGAGGCTCACAGTCTCAATCTCCATTTTACAGAGGAGGGAACTGAGGTCCAGAGAAGTGAAGTGACTTGCCCAAGGCCACACAACAGACAAGTGGTGGAGCTGAGATTAGAACCCATGACCTTCTGACATGCACGCCCAAGCCATATCCACTATGCCATGCTGCTTCTCATCCATCCCTATGGAGAAAAGCATTCATTCAGGTGTATTGATTGAGCACTTTTTGCAGAACACTGTACTAAGAGCTTGGGAAATTCAGTATGACAATACAAAAACAGTGCAACAATAAACAGTGACATTCCCTGCCCACAACAAGCTTACAGTCTAGAGGTGGGGAGACAGACAAAAATTCAAATAAATAAAATGACAGAGATGGACATAGGTGCTTTGGGGCGGGGAGGGGGGGACACAGAAGGGAGTGGCAGATGAGGAAACACGGGGTTTAGTCTGGGGAGGCCTCTGGGAGGAGATGGGCCTTCAGTAAGGCTTTGAAGTTGGGGGAAAAACCAGACCCTGTGCACTGTGGTCTAAGAAAGAGGGAGAATAGGCATTGAATCCCCATTTTTATGATGAGGAAACTGAGGCACGAGTAGCTTGTGATGTGCCCAAGGTGACGCATTAGAACCCAGGCCTTTCGGCTCCCAAACCTGGGCTCTTTTCCCCGGACGAAGATGCTTCTATTGAGGGATTTCTTCATATGGCACCATTTCCTGGAAATCATGGAGTGGAGCATCCCCAGTTAATAGAGGTCGGGGGTGGGGTGGAGGGAGGTCCTTCCCGCTGGGGTGGCAGTGGGGAGGACCCCTCTATGGGACCCCAGTCCCCAAGTGGTCAACAATCTGTCTGTTCGTTGGCAGTTGCACGGCCGGGACTAGTGTGGCCCCTCCCCACCATACATCTGGACAGACCACCTTCTAAACTGTAAGCTCATTGTGGACAAGGAATGTGTTTATTATATTGTACTCTCTCAAGCACTTAGTACTCAGTCAGTTGCATTTATTGCGCACTTACTGTATGCAGAGCACTGTAATAATGATAATAACAATAATGATGGCATTTATTAAGCACTTACTATGTGCAAAGCACTGTTCTAAGCACTGGGGAGGTTACAAAGAGATCAGGTTGTCCCACTGGGGGCTCACAGTCTTAATCCCCATTTTACAGATGAGGGAACTGCGGCACAGAGAATGGAGTGACTTGCCCAAAGTCACACAGCTGACAATTGGCAGAGCCGGGATTCAAACCCATGACCCCTGACTCCAAAGCCCGTGCTCTTTCCACTGAGCCACACTGCTGTACTAAGCAATTGGGAGAGTACAATATAACAGACACATTCCCTGTTCACAACGAGCTTACGGTCTAGTACAGAGTTCTGCCCTCAACAAATACGGATGACTCAATAAATTTGATTGACCAGACAGGGCCAGGCAGGGGGTGCTGAGCGGTGGAAGGGAGTCCGTCCCCTGGGCTGGGCCCAGAGCAGTGTGACCCCAAAATGTTGGGCCAGGGCCAGTCAGGGGGTGCTGAGCATTCCCCAAGGGACTTCCACTTTGTGGGGGGAGTCTGTCCCCCGGTTTCCATGGTATTTATGGTATCCTGCCTTCAAAAAGCTTACAGTCTAGAGGCCGGGAGACAAACATCAATACAAATAAATAAAATGACAGATATGTACATAAGTGCTGTGGGGCTGGGAGGGGGAAGATCAACGGGAGCAAGTCAGGGTGATGGTATTTTTTAAGTGCTTATTGGGAAGCAGCGTGGCTTAGTGGAAAGAGCCCAGGCTTGGGAGTCAGCGGTCATGGGTTCGAATCCCGATCCACCACTCGTCAGCTGTGTGACTTTGGGCAAGTCACTTAACTTCTCTGTGCCTTGGTTCTCTCATCTGTAAAATGGGGATTAAGACTGTGAGCCCCACCTGGGACAATCTGATTACCTTGTATCCCCCCCAGCACTTAGACCAGTGCTCAGCACATAGTAAGTGCTTAACAAATATCATCATTATTATTATTATTATTATGGGTCAAGCACTGTTCTAAGCACTGGGGTAGATGCAAAATAATCAGGTTGGGCATAGTCCCTGTCGCCTTACCTCCTTCCCCTCCCCACAGCACCTGTATATATGTATGTATGTTTGTATGTATTTTTTACTCTACTTATTTATTTATTTATTTATTTTGAACATATTTAGTCTATTTATTTTATTTTGTTAATATGTTTTGTTTTGTTCTCTGTCTCCCCCTTCTAAACTGTGAGCCCACTGTTGGGTAGGGACTGTTTCTGTATGTTGCCAATTTGTACTTCCCAAGCGCTTAGTACAGTGCTCCGAACACAGTAAGTGCTCGATAAATACGATTGAATGAATGAATGAATGAAACCCCATTTTACCGATGAGGGAGGAGAAGAGAAGTAACTTGTTCTAGGTGATTCAGCAGACAAGTGGCAGAGGCGGGATTAGAACCCAGGTCCTTCTGTCTCCCAGGCCTGGTCTATAGCCACTAAGCCACACTGGTTCGGAATGGAGTGTAAGTGCAGAGTGTGGCTGAGCACAATCAGGAGACCCAGGGTCTAGTCTGAACTCCACCCCAACAGACTGGGGTGACTATGGACAGACAGGTCACTTACCATAGCTACAGCCCAAGTCAGAAGGACCTGGGTTCTAATCCTGCTTCTACCACTTGTCTGCTGTGGGACCTTAGGCAAATCACTTAACTTCTCTGGGCTTCAGTTCCCTCATCTGTAAAATGGGGAATAAGACCGTGACCCTCACTGGGACAGGGATGTGTTCAACCTGATTACCTTGTATTGACCACAGCGCTTAAAACAGTGCCTGACATGCAGTAAGCGCTCAAATACCACACAAAAGAACACTTTAGCCCTCACTTTCTCCATCTTGAAAATGGGGTATGATCCTTGTTCTTACTTCTCAGTGTGAGCACTGTAAAGGACAGGGACTGAAGTAGTGTGGCTCAGTGGAAAGAGTCCGGGCTTGGGAGTCAGAGGACATGTGTTCTAATCCCGCCTCTACCACCTGTCAGCTGTGTGACTTTGGGCAAGTCATTTAGCTTCTCTGTAACCTCAGTTACCTCATCTGTAAAATGGGGATTAAGACTGTGAGAACCAAGTGGGACAACCTGGTTACCTTGTATCCCCCCCAGCACTTAGAATAGTGCTTGGCACATAGTAAGTGCTCAACAAATACCATTATTATTATTATCATCACTATTATTATTATCTTGTATCTACCGAAGTCATTAGCCCAGTGCTTGGATCCTCGTCTGCATTTAATTATATTCAATTTTTAAAAGTATTTGAGCAAGCAATCAATGGTATTCTTTGTGTGAGTCCTATGTACAGAACCCTGTCCTAAACTCTTGGAAGATCACATTACAACAGCATTGGTAGATGAGTTTACAGCCTTGTCAAACTGCTACCATATTATTCCCGGTTCTAATCCCAGCTGTGCCACCTGTCAGCTGTCTGACCTTGGGCAAGTCATTTAATTTCTCCATGCCTCAGTTACCTCATCTGTAAAATGGGGATGAAGACAGTGAGCCACATTTGGGACAATCTGATTACCTTGTATCTACCCCAGTGCTTAGAACATTCATTCATTCATTCATTCAATCATATTTATTGAGTGCTTACTGTGTACAGAGCACTGTACTAAGAGCTTGGGAAGTACAAGTTGGCAACATATAGAGATGGTCCCTACCCAACAACGGGCTCACAGTCTGGAAGGGAGAGACAGACAACAAAACAGAACATGTAGACAGGTGTCAAAGTCATCAGAACAAATAGAATTAAAGCTATATGCACATCATTAACAAAATAAATAGAATAGTAAATATGTACAAGTAAAATAGTTATAAATCTGTACAAATATATATACAGGTGCTGTGGGGAGGGGAAGGAGGTAGGATGGGGTGATGGGGAGGAGGAGAGGAGAAAGGGGGTTCAGTCTGGTAAAGCCTCTTGGAGGAGGTGAGCTCTCAGTAGGGCTTTAAAGGGAGGAAGAGAGCTAGCTTGGCAGATGTGTGGAGAGAGGGCATTCCGGGCCACGGGGAGGACGTGGGCCGGGGGTCGACGGCGAGATGGGCGAGAACGAGGCCCAGTGAGGAAGTTAGCGGTGGCAGAGGAGCGGAGGGTGTGGGCTGAGCTGGAGAAGGAGAGAAGGGAGGAGTGGTAGGAGGGGGTGAAGTGATGGACAGCCTTGAAGCCGAGAGTGAGGAGTTTTTGCTTGATTCCTAGGTTGACAGGCAGCCACTGGAGATTTTTGAGGAGGGGAGTAACATGCCCAGAGCTTTTCTGCACAAAGATGATCCACTTAACAGATACCATTATTATTATTATTATTATTATTATTATTATTATTATTATTATTAGAAAACACCACTATCCACCCTACCTCACAAGCCCGTAACCTTGGTATTGTCCTCAACTTGTCTCTCTCATTTCAACCACATATTTGATCTGTCACCAAAATCTGTCAGTTCTACCTTCACAACACTGCTAAAATCCATCCTTTCCACTCCCTTCGAATAATACAATCACTCCTCCCAAATACCAACATTACTATTGTTATTATTATTCCAAGCACATATCTTTTCCTGCCATTGTTATTGCATTAGCCTCCTTGCTGTCTTTCCTTCCTCCCTTCTCTTCTCACTCCAGTCCATACGTCACTCAGCTAACCAGATCATTTTTCTACAAAACCATTCTATCCACATCTCCCTCTCCTCAAAACCTCCAGTGGTGACCCATCCACCTCTGTATCAAACAGAAACTCTGCACCATCAACTTTGAGAGAAGCCGCGTGGCTTAGTGGAAAGAACACAGGCTTGGGAGCCAGAAGACGTGGGTTCTAATCCCGGCTCTGCCACTTCTCTGCTCTGTGACCTTGGGCAAATCATTTAACTTCTCTGTGCCTCAGTTCCCTCATCTGTAAAATGGGGGTTAAAAGAATGAGCCCCACGTCAGACAACCTGATTACCCTGTAACTACTCCCGTGCTTAGAACAGTGCTTGGCACATGGTAAGCGCATAACAAATACCATTATTTATTTTTTATTTTTTTAAGGCCATCACTTTATGCCCTCCTTCCTCACTTCACTGCATTCCTAATACAACCCAGCCTGCACACTCAATCCTCTATTGCCAACCTTCTCACTGTATCTCCATTCCGTCTATCTCACCTCCAACCTCTCACCTCTGCTTCATATTTGACAGACAATGACTCTCCCCCTTTTCAAAACCTAACTGAAGGCCCCTCTCCTCCCAGAGGCCTTCCCTGACTAATCCCCACTTTTCCTCATCTCCCACTCCCTTCTGTATCGCCCTTTCATTTGGATTTGCACTCTTTATTCACCCCTCCCTCATCTCTGCAGCATGAATGCACAGAAACATCATTTATTTAATGTCTGCCTCCCCTTCTAGACTATAGGCTCACTGAGGGTAGGGGATGTGTCTATCACCTCTATTTATAGTGTAGTTTCCCAAGCCCGTTGTTGGGTGGGGATTGTCTCTTTCTGTTGCCGAATTGTACCTTACAAGCGCTTAATACAATGCTCTGCACACAGTAAGTGCTCAATAAATATGATTGAATGAATACAGTGCTCTTCACTTGGTAAGTACTCGATAAATATGAGTGACTGAGGGGGAGACAGAGACGAATATAAATAAATACATTATGGCTAGGAACATAAATTCATTTAATCGTATTTACTGATGCTGTGGGGCTGAGAGAGGAGTGCATATTAAGTGCTTAAAAGGTTCAGATCGAAACGCCGAGGCTATGCAGAAGTGGGGAAATGAGGAATTCATCAGAGAAGGCCTCTTGGGAGGAGAGGAGATTATAGTAAAGCTTTGAAGGTGGGGAGAGTTGTGGTCTGTCAGTAACTATTGTGGTGTTTTTTAAGTGTTTGCTATGTGCTAAACACTGGGATAGGTACAAGTTTATTCATTCAATCGTATTTAATGAGCACTTACTCTGTGCAGAGCACTATCCTAAGAGCTTGGGAGAGTAAGCCGTGTGGCTTAGTGGAAAGAGCATGGGCTTGCGAGTCAGGGGCCATGGGTTCAAATCCCAGCTCCGCCACTTGTCAGCTGTATGGCTTTGTGTAAATCGCTTAACTTCTCTGTGCCTTGTTACCTCATCTGTAAAATGGGGATTACGACTGTAAGCCCCACTGGAACAACCTCATTACCTTGTATCTACCCCAGCTCTTAGATCAGTGCGTGGCACATAGTAAGTACACAACAAATATCATTATTATTATTATTACAATACAACAATAACCAGTGACATTCCCTGCCCACAACGAGCTTACACTCTTTATGAGATCGGAAACAGTTCACATCCCACAGGGGTCACTCGCCAACACTTTCATCCCTATTTTTACAGATGAGGGAACTGAGGCCCTGAGATGTTAAGTGACTTGCCCAGAGTCACATAGCAGACCCAGGGTGAAGCTACAGTTGGACCTCAAAGCCCTGACCTCCCAGTCCCGTGCTCTTTCCACTAGCTTTTGAAGGACTCTAGAGGAAACCCAGGTGGATAGATCAGCCAGTCAGAAGGTCCTGAGTTCTAATCCCTCCTCAGCCATTCCCCGGCTGTGTGACTTTTCATTCATTCATTCATTTAATCGTATTTATTGAGCGCTTACTGTGTGCAGAGCACTGTACTAAGCGCTTGGGAAGTACAGGTTGGCAACAGATAGAGACGGTCCCTACCCAACAGCGGGCTCACAGTCTAGAAGGGGGGAGACAGACAACAAAACTTCTAGACTGTGAGCCCACTGTTGGGTAGGGACCGTCTCTATATGTTGCCAACTTGTACTTCCCAAGCGCTTAGTACAGTTCTCTGCACACAGTAAGTGCTCAATAAATACGATTGATTGATTGAATAAAGTAAATAGAATAAATATGTACTAATAAAATAGAGTAATAAATACAAACATATACATATATACAGGTGCTGTGGGGAAGGGAAGGAGGTAAGGCGGGGGGATGGAGGGGGGAGGAGGGGGAGAGGAAGGAGGGGGCTCAGTGTGGGAAGGCCTCCTGGAGGAGGTGAGTTCTCAGTAGGGCTTTGAAGGGAGGAAGGGAGCTAATTTGGCGGATGTGTGGAGGGAGGGCATTCCAGGCCCGGGGGAGGACGTGGGCTGGGGGTCGATGGCGGGACAGGTGAGAATGAGGCCCAGTGAGGAGATTAGCAGCAGAGGAGCGGAGGGTGCGGGCTGGGCTGGAGAAGGAGAGAAGGGAGGTGAGGTAGGAGGGGGCGAGGGGATGGACAGCCTTGAAGCCGAGGTTGAGAAGTTTCTGCCTGATGCATAGGTTGACTGGTAGCCACTGGAGATTTTTGAGGAAGGGAGTAACATCCCCAGAGCGTATCTGCACAAAGACGATCCGGGCAGCGGCATGAAGTATGGATTGAAGTGGGGAGAGACAGGAGGATGGGAGATCAGAGAGGAGGCTGATACAGTAATCCAGTCGGGATAGGATGAGAGATTGAATGAACAGGGTAGCAGTTTGGATGGAGAGGAAAGGGCAGATCTTGACAATGTTGCGGAGGTGAGACCGGCAGGTTTTGGTGACGGATTGGATGTGAGGGGTGAACGAGAGAGCGGAGTCGAGGATGACACCAAGGTTGCGGGTTTGTGAGACGGGAAGGATGGTAGTGCCGTCAACAGTGACCTTGGGCAAGTCATTTCACTTCTCTAGTCCTCAGTTCCCTCATCTGGAAAATGGGGGTCAAGACTGTGAGCCTGGGTTGAATACAAGCAAATCAAGTTGGATACAGTCCTTATCAGCAGCAAGTAGAGACAATTCCTACCCAACAACGGGCTCACAGTCTAGAATATAACAGTGATTGTAGACACATTCCCCGTCCACAATGAGCTTCCAGTCTAGAGGGGGAGACAGACATTAAATTTATTTATCTATTTATGTATATTAATGTCTGTCTCCCCCTCTAGACTGTGACCTTGTTGTGGGCAGGGATTTTTGTCTGTTGTTGTACTCTCCCAAGAGCTTAGTACATGGTAAGCGCTCAAATATGATTGAATGAATGAATGAATGAACAAACTGATTGGCCTGTATCTACCCCAGCACTTAGTACAGTGCCGGGCACATGGTAAGCGCTCCATGACTTAGTGGAAAAAGCACGGGCATGGGAGTAACAGGACATGGGTTCTAATCCCGGTTCCGATACTCATCTGCTATGTGACCTTGGGCAAGTCACTTAACTTCTCTGGACCTCAGTTACCTCATCTGTAAAATGGACATTAAGACTGTGAGCCCCATCTGAGACAACCCGATTACCTTGTAGCTACCCCAGAACAATGCTTGGCACATAGTAAGCACTTAACAAATACCATTATTATCATTTTTATCAGATAAAATTGAAAAAGAAAAGGGGAGAAGGGGTCTGTCATCGGGGGCCAAAGAATTAAAAACCATCCAAGAGATGCTAGGGAGCCAGAAAAGAATGCAAACTCACCCTTGTTAAATTGAAATACGCAGGCAACAAAAGGAGTTCCTAAGACTGCCATGCTAATTGAATTTCGGTTCACCAGTGCTTGGGTCTGGATAGCAGAGGCTACTGAGGTTAATGGCTTGGAAGCTCTTCACATAAATATTTGGATTATCGGAAGGATTAGGAAAAAAGTGTTTTGACAGTCAGAAAATAGCCATGCTTTTGAGCTGGCGAAGTCATTTCTCATTTTGTCATTAGGGCCCTCTCTAGCAGTTGCTATTTTCCTGTAAAGATTCAGTACTTACCGGAGCCAAGATCGATCGGTGTTTTCTTAGCCTTGTGTCTGGCAGGGAAATATATGCTGGGGTCACTTAACTCCGGCAGGGAAATACATCTCCCCCTGTGCTTAGTACAGCATGTGGCACACAGAAAGTGCTTAACAAATAACAGAATTATTATTATTAAATAGCAGCCAAGAAATACGCCAAGAATTAATGTTAGGAAGACTTGCTAGGAAGAGCCTGGAAAAAGTCATGAAATGTGCTGATGTAACGATTTCCACAAAAATACAAACTGTCAACTCTGTGGTGTTTCCAGTGACGATGTATGGATCCGAAAGCTGGACAGTGAAAAAACAGGATAGGAAGAACATCGATTCTTTTGAAATGTGGTGTTGGAGAAGGCTTTTGCGAATACCGCGGACTGCCCGAAACAGAAACAAATGGATTTTAGAGCAAATTAAACCAAAGTGGTCTTTGGAAGGGCAAATGACTCGACCTAGACTAGCATATTTTGGAAACATAATCAGGAGGACTGATTCTCTGGAGGAGACACTAATACTAGGAAAAGTCCAGGGAAAACATGGAAGAGGCAGAACGGCAACTAGATAGAGAGAAACCATAACAACGATAACAGAAGAACCGTTAGAAAGGTTGTGGATTATGGCAGAGGACAGGACCTTCTGGAGAAAGTCTAATCCAGACGTCACTATGAGTCGGAAATGACTCGATGGCACTTAATATTAATAATTATTATTAAAGCATAAGGAAAAGAGCCATTGGGAAATGCACAAAGGTAGTCATGAGGGAGGGCATAATAATTGGGATTTGTTAATAATAATAATGATAATAATGGCATTTGTTAAGTGCTTACTATATGCCAAGCACTGTTCTAAGCGCTGGGTTGGATACAAGGTGATCAGGTTGTCCACAAGGGGCTCAGTCTTAATCCCCATTTTACAGATGAGGTCACTAAGGCCCAGAAATGTGAAGAGACTTGTCCAAAGTCACACAGTTGCCAAGTGGGCAGAGTCGGGATTAGAACCCATGACCTCTGGCTCCCAAGCCCATGCACTTTCCACTGAGCCACACCGCTTCTCTTGTGTTCACTATGAGCCAAACACTGTACTAAACGCTGGGGTGGATATAAGATAATCAGGTCCAATTTAGGGCTCACAGTCTAAGTAGGAGGGAGAACAGCTATTGAATCCCCATTTTACGAGCCCATGCTTAACAAATACCACAGTTAGTATTTAGATCCTAACTCCTCCAGGAAGCCCTCCCTGACTTAGCTTTCACGTCCTCTTCTCCCACTCCCTTCTGCGTCACCTTTGCACTTGACTTTACAGCATATATAATCACCCCATCCGCAGTCCCACAGCACTTACGTACATATCCATGATTTATTTATATTAATATTTATCTACTTCTCTAGATCGTAAGCTCATTGTGGACAGGTTCGTGTCTACCAACTCGGTTATATTGTGATTTCCCAAGTACTTCTGACCTTATTTGCATCATCTTCAGCACCCTGTAGTTATGTCTGCTCAATTATATATTTGCCCACTCAAGTCCCGGTACCCTGGAAGTTCCCTGTGAGCAGCAATTGTGTCTACAAACTGGTATTGCACTTTCCCTTGTGCTTGGCACAATACTATGAACACAATGACCAATCGACATACACAATTCGTTGATTAAATGTTTTTGTCTGTCTCCCCTGTTAGTATTGAAACGGTCAGGGAACATGTCACTTCTTGATTCTGCAGTACCCAAACGTTTAGTACAGTGCCCTGCATCGTGAGAAGCAGCGTGACCCACTGGAAAGAGCCCAGTCCTGGGAGTCTGGGTTCTAATCACAGCTCTGCCACTTGTCTGCTTTGTGACCTTGGGTAAGTCACTTCACTTCTCTCAATTCCTGGTCTGGAAAAGGGGGGTTAAGATTGTGATCTCCATGTGGGACAAGAACTATGTCCAAACTGATTACCTTGTGTTCACCCCAGTGCTTAGTACAGTTCCTGGCATATAGTAAGCGATTAACAGATACCATAAATAAAAAGTGGGCACTCAATAAATGTTGTGGCTAACCTCCTCACTGGGCCCCATTCTCACCTGTCCCGCAGTCGACTCCCAGCCCACGTCCTACCTCTGTCCTGGAATGCCCTCCTTCCTCACATCCTCCAAACTAGCTCTCTTCCTCCCTTCAAAGTCCTACTGAGAGCTCACCTCCTCCAGAAGGTCTTCCCAGACTGAGCCCTTCCTTTCCTCAGCTCCCCTTCCCCTCCAAATCTTCCCCACTTGCTCCCCTTGCTCTACTCCACTTCCCTGCCCCACGGCACTTGTGTATCTTTGTACATATCTATAATTCTATTTATTTTTATTACTGATTTGTATATACCTATAATTCTATTTATATTGATGCTATTGATGCCTGTCTACTTGTTTTGATGTCTGTCTCCCCCCTTTTAGACTGTGAGCCCTTTGTGGGCAGGCATCGTCTCTATTTGCTGCCGAATTATACTTTCTGAGTTCTTAGTACAGTGCTCTGCACACAGTAAGGGCTCAGTAAATACGATTGAATGAATGAATGAATGGAAAAACTGAACTTTCTGGAAATTGCCAGAGAGATGAATGAATGGAAAAACCGAACTTTCTGGAAAATGCCAGAGAGGAGGATGACAAGGATTTTACCTTCTGTATTTCGGTGATCATAGCTTCAGTGGGAAGGTTTTGAAAGTTGAAGGAAGACACTGTTTATAGGCTAGTGAGGACTTCATTTAGAGTATCATTTCTGTTATGAAACCTGACTCCTTCCCAGGGGGTGGCAAATTTGATCAATTCATGGATCCTAAGCCGGAAACTTGTTCCAGAAAGTTTCACTATGGGAGCAATATTTTAAACATGCTCATACAAGATGAAATGCATTTTTCATAGCCAGAAAATATAAAAATTTCAGGGAGATACGTCTTTTGCCAGATTTTACCCTCTCTTTTTGCACTCAAAGCCAAAAATCACTTCACTTGTGGGCGGAGGGGCCGTGGGGGGGAAGTAAATTGGATAATTTAGAACTGTAAAAGCTAAGTGGAAATCCCACCCGTTTGCTCTGATTCTCGGGAATTAACAGATAGCTGTTTACATAAGGACATGTGTTAAATACTTCAGGTTTTGCTGAACTGTCGTTAGGAAATTTCCAAATTACCATTTAGGGCATAATTGACAAGAAGCTAGATGGTACTTGAGAGGCCTGAAAAAGTTAAAATATTCCTTTAAAGCTCATAATTTGCTGCTGAGGAGAGAAAGCCCCATGCCTAAAACTCTGCTTGGTACATAGTAAGCGCTTAACACATACCATGATTATTATTAGATACTTAAGAGTGAATAGCTCCAGGCCTGGATTCTTTGTGAGGCAGCCAGTATGGGGCAATTAGCAAATTCTTTGGCCAAGAATTATATATAATGGTGTTTATTGAGAATATGCCAGGTGACAAACATTGTGCTAAGCACTGTGGCAGCTGTCAGATAATCAGATGAAAGCTGGTTGATGTCAGGGAAAACGCATATTCACTGTTACATTGTACTCCACAAAGCACTTAGTATAGTGTTTTGCACATAGCAAGCATTTCGTAAATAAGAGAAGCAGCATAGTTTAATGGACAGAGCGTAGGCGTGGGAATCAGAAGGTCATGGGTTCTAATCCCAGCTCTGCCACTTCTCTGCTATGTGACATCGGGCACGTCACTTCTCCAGGCCTCAGTGGCCTGGTCTGTAAAATGGGGATTGAAACTGTGAGCCCCACATGGGACAGGGACTGTGTCCAACCTGAATTGCTTGTATTCCACCCCAGTGCTTAGTATAGTGCTTGGCACATACATGCTTAACAAACATCACAATTGTTATTATTACAGTTGAATGAATGAGACAGTCCCTCCCCTCCATTTCCAGGTTCATAATATAAGAAAGAGTGAGAGCAGATATCATAACTCCATTTTTTCAGATCAATCAGTGGTATTTATTGAGCACTTACTGTGTGCAGAGCACTATACTAAGCTCTAGGTAAAGTACAATATAACAGATTTGGTATTATTATTATTATTGTGGTATTTGTTTAGCGCTTACTATGGGCTAAGCGGTGTTCTAAGTGCTGGGGTAGATAGAGGGTAATCAGGTTGACCCACATGGGCTCGGAGTCTCAATCTCCATTTTACAGATGGGGTAACTGAGGCCCAAAGAAGTTAAGTGGTTTGCCCAAACTCACACAGCAGATAAGTGACGGAGCTGAGATTAGAACCCATGACCTCTGACCCACAATCCCGTGCTCGTTCCACTAAGCCACGCTGCTTCATGGTAGAAATGATCCCTGCCCATGAGGCACTTACAGTCTAGAGAAAACTAAGATAAGGTTAAACTAAGGCCCAGGGAGTTAAGCAATTTACCCAGAGTCAATCAATCAAGTATTTATGGAGTGCCCACTCTGCGGAGAGCACTGAACTAAGCCCTAAATCAGATCAGGATGCTTTGGCATCTAAATCAGTTCAGAATAGCTTCCACTGTCTGTATTCATTCACTCATTCATTCAATTGTATTTATTGTGTTTATTGTTTGCACAGCACTATACTAAGCGCTTGAGAAATATAATGCAACAATAATCAGTCACAGTCCCTGCCCACAACAAGCTTAGAGTCCGGAGGAGGGGAGACAGACATCAATACAAATAAAAAAAATAAAATGAGAGATATGGACATAAGTGGTGTGGGGCTGGGCTGGGGGGAAGAGCAAAGGGAGCAAGTCAAGGTGATGCAGAAGGAAGTGGGAGATGAGGAAAAGAAGGGCTTAGTCTGGGAAGGCTTCTTGGAGGAGATGAGCCTTCAGTAAGGCTTTGAAGGGGGGAAGCATCATTGTCTGTCAGATTAAAGGAGGGAGGGCATTCCAGGCCAGAGGTAGGACGTGGGCCGGGGGTCGACGGTGGGACAGGTGAGAACAAGGCCCAGTGAGGAGGTTAGTGGTGGCAGAGGAGTGGAGGGTGCAGGCTGGGATGGAGAAGGAGAGAAGGGAGGGGAGGGAGGAGGGGGTGAGGGGTTGGACAGCTTTAAAGCCAATAGTGAGGAGTTTTTGTTTGGTGTGGAGGTGAACAGGCAAACCCTGGAGTTTTTTGAGGAGCGGGGTGACATGTCCTGAACATTTTTTTCAAAAAATGATCCAGGCAGCAGAGTGAAGTAGCAATTGGGGTGGGGAGACGTAGGAGGCCGGGAGGTCAGCAAGGAGGCTGATACAGTAATCTATGTGGGGTAGGATGAGTGAGGATGAGGATGAATGAGGATGAGCCACGAGAAGCAGCTTGGCTCAGTCGAAAGAGCACGGGCTTTCGAGTCAGAGGTCATTCAATCAATCAATCAATCATCAATCGTATTTATTGAGCGCTTACTATGTGCAGAGCACTGTACTAAGTGCTTGGGAAGTACAAATTGGCATCACATAGAGACAGTCCCTACCCAACAGTGGGCTCACAGTCTAAAAGGGGGAGACAGAGAACAGAAACAAACATACCAACAAAATAAAATAAGTAGGATAGAAATGTACAAGTAAAATAAATAAATAAATAAATAAATAAATAGAGTAATAAATATGTACAACCATATATACATATATACAGGTGCTGTGGGGAAGGGAAGGAGGTAAGGCGGGGGGATGGAGAGGGGGACGAGGGGGAGAGGAAAGAAGGGGCTCAGTCTGGGAAGGCCTCCTGGAGGAGGTGAGCTCTCAGCAGGGCCTTGAAGGGAGGAAGAGAGCTAGCTTGGCGGATGGGCAGAGGGTGGGCATTCCAGGCCCGGGGGATGACGTGGGCCGGGGGTCGATGGCGGGACAGGCGAGAACGAGGTACAGTGAGGAGATTAGTGGTGGAGGAGCGGAGGGTGCGGGCTGGGCAGTAGAAGGAGAGAAGGGAGGTGAGGTAGGAGGGGGCGAGGTGATTTCATAAGATGAGAGGGAATGGGGTCAGAAGCACAGGTGGCCGGAGTAGCACTTGAGAGGAGGGAGGAGAGTTCCTCTGAGATTCATTCATTCAATCGTATTTATTGAGCTTTTACTGTGTGCAGAGCACTGTACTAAGCGCTTGTGAAGTACAAGTTGGCAACATATAGAGACAGTCCCTACCCAACAGTGGGCTCACAGTCTAGAAGGAGACAGAGAACAAAACAAAACATATTAACAAAATAAATAGAATAAATATGTACAAATAAAATAAATAGAGTAATAAATACATACAAAAATATATAGAGGTGCTGTGGGGAAGGGAAGGAGGTAAGGCAGGGGGATAGAGGGGAGGAAGGGGGAGAGGAAGGAAGGGGCTCAGTCTGGGAAGGCCTCCTGGAGGAGGTGAGCTCTCAGTAGGGCCTTGAAGGGAGGAAGAGAGCTAGCTTGGCGGATGTGCAGAGGGAAGCCATTCCAGGCCAGAGGGATGACGTGGGCCGGGGGTCGACAGTGGGACGGGCGAGAACGAGGCACAGTGAGGAGATTAGCGGCAGAGGAGTGGAGGGTGTGGGCTGGGCAGTAGAAGGAGAGAAGGGAGGTGAGGTAGGAGGGGATGAGGTGATGGACAGCCTTGAAGCCCAGGGTGAGGAGTTTCTGCCTGATGCGCAGATTGATTGGTAGCCACTGGAGATTTTTGAGGAGGGGAGTAATGTGCCCAGAGCGTTTCTGGACAAAGACAATCCGGGCCGCAGCTTGAAGTATGGATTGAAGAGGGGAGAGACAGGAGGATGGGAGATCGGAGAGGAGGCTGATGCAGTAATCCAGATGGGATAGGATGAGAGCTTGAACGAGCAGGGTAGCAGTTTGGATGGAGAGGAAAGGGCGGGTCTTGGCAATGTTGCAGAGCTGAGACCGGCAGGTTTTGGTGGCGGCTTGGATGTGAGCGGTGAACGAGAGAGCGGAGTCGAGGATGACACCAAGTTTGCGGGCTTGTGAGACGGGAAGGATGGTAGTGACTTCAACAGAGATGGGAAAGTCAGGGAGAGGGCAGGGTTTGGGAGGGAAGACAAGGAGTTCAGTCTTGGACATGTTGAGTTTTAGGTGGCGGGCAGACATCCAGGTGGAGATGTCCTGAAGGCAGGAGGAGATGAGAGCCTGGAGGGAGGAAGAGAGAGCAGGGGCAGAGATGTAGATGTAGGTCATGGGTTCAAATCCCGGCTCCGCCAATTGCCAACTGTGTTACTTTGGGCAAGTCACTTCTCTGGGCCTCAGTTACATCTTCTGTAAAATGGGGATGAAGACTGTGAGCCCCCCATGGGACAACCTGTTCACCTTGTAACCTATCCAGCGCTTAGAACAGTGCTTTGCACATAGTAAGCGCTTAATAAATGTCATTATTATTATTAGTAGTAGTAGTATTATACTGTATTAACACTGGAGTGGTTTGAATTGGAGAGTAAGGGGAGGATTTTAGTGATGTCGTGAAGGTGGGACTGACAGGATTTAGTGATGGATTGAATATGTGGGTTGCAGGAGAGAGAGAGGAGTCAAGGAAAACCCAAGGTTACGGGCATGTGAGACGGCAAGGATGGTGGTGCCATCTACAGTAATGGGGAAATACAGGAGGAGGACAGGGTTTGGGTGGGAAAATAAAGAGCTCTGCTTTTGGACGTATTAAGTTTGAGGTGACGAGCGCACATAATAATAATAATGATGAAGGCATTAGTTAAGCACTTACTACGTGCAAAGCACTGTTCTAAGCACTGGGGGTATCCAAGGTAATCAGGTTGTCCCACAAGGGGCTCACAGTCTTAATCCCCATTTTACAGATGAGGGAACCGAGGCCCAGAGAAGTGAAGTGACTTGCCCAGAGTCACACAACTGACAAGTGGCGGAGCTGGGATTAGAACCCATGACCTCTGACTCCCAAGCCCGGGCTCTTTCCTCTGAGCCACGCTGCTTCTCCGAGTGAAAGTAACTTTTAATATCCGAGCCTGGGCCTAGGAGTCAGAAGGACCTAGATTCTAATCCTGGCTCTACCACTTGTCTGCTGTGTGACCTTGGACAAGTCACTTAACTTCTCTGCGCCTCAGTGACCTCATCTGTAAAATGGGGATTAAGACTGTCAGCCTCACGTGGTTCAGGAACTGTGTCCAACCTGATTTGCTTATATTCATTCATTCATTCTATGGAATTTATTGAGCGCTTACTGTGTGCAGAGCACTGTACTAAGAGCATGGAAGGTCCAGTTCAGCAACAAATAGAGACAATCCCTACCCACAACGAGCTCACAGTCTAGAAGGGGGGAGACAGACATCAAAAAAAGTAAACGGGCATCAGTAGCATCGTTATAAATAAATGGAATTACAGAGATATACATATCATTAATAAAAAATAAATAGAATTATAAGTATAAATTTGTTGAGCCCACTGTTGGGAAGGGACCGTCTCTATATGTTGCCCACTTGTACTTCCCAAGCACTTAGTACAGTGCTCTGCACACAGTAAGTGCTCAATAAATATGAATGAAATGAATGAATGTACATATATACACAAGTGCTGTGGGGTGGGGAGTGGGTGTATTTACTTATTCATTCATTCAATCGTATTTATTGAGTGATTACTGTGTACAGAGCACTGTACTAAGTACCGGGAAAGTACAATTCAGTAACAGATAGAGACAATCCCCACCCAACAACGGGCTCACAGTCTAGAAGAGGGAGACAGACAACAAAACAGAACAAGTAGACAGGCATCAGTAGCATCAGAATGGATGAATAGAATCACAGATATATACACATCATTAATAAATAGAATAAAAAATATGCACATATATACTCAAAGCGTGGTTCCGTGGAAAGAGCACAGGCTTTGAAGTCAGAGGTCTTGGGTTCAACTCCCGCCCCTGCCAATTGTCAGCTGTGTGACTTTGGGCAAGTCACTTAACTCCTCTGTGCCTCAGTTACCTCATCTGTAAAATGAGGATGAAGACTGTGAGCCCCCCCATGGGACAATCTGATCACCTTATAACCTCCCCAGCGCTTAGAACAGTGCTTTGCACATAGTAAGCACTTAATAAATGCCATCATCATCATCATCATCATCAATAACAAGTGCTGTGGGGCAAGGAGGAGAGTAGAGCAGAGGGAGGGAGTCGGGGCGATGGGGAGGGGAGGTGGAGCAGAGGAAAAGGGGGGCTTAGTCTGGGAGGAATAGGGGGGCTTAATCTCCACCCTATTGCTTAACACTTAGAACAGTGCTTTGCACATAGTAAGCGCTTAATCAATCAATCAATCAATCAATTGTATTTATTGAGCGCTTACTGTGTGCAGAGCACTGTACTAAGCGCTTGGGAAGTACAAGCTGGCAACATATAGAGACAGTCCCTACCCAACAGTGGGCTCACAGTCTAGAAGGGGGAGACAGAGAACAAAACCAAACATACTAACAAAATAAAATAAATAGAATAGATAGGTACAAGTAAAATAAATAAATAAATAGAGTAATAAATATGTACAAACATATATACATATATACAGGTGCTGTGGGGAAGAGAAGGAGGTAAGATGCGGGGGATGGAGAGGGGGACAAGGGGGAGAGGAAGGAAGGGGCTCAGTCTGGGAAGGCCTCCTGGAGGAGATGAGCTCTCAGTAGGGTCTTGAAGGGAGGAAGAGAATAAATAAATTAATATTTATAAATCAATAAATTAATTATTTATATTAATATTAATACATTAATATTTATAAATTAATAAATTCCATCATTATAATACAGTGTCTGGCACATAGCAGGTGCTTAATAAATACCACAATGTCTGTCTCCCCCTCTAGACTGTAACCTCTTCGTGGACAGGGATCGTTTCTCCCAATTCTGTTGTATTGGACGCTCCTAAATGCTGTTAGGTCCCGAGTGGCAAACTCAGTGCCCGAGATTATGTTGACCGTTGGTATGTTGGGGCCGCTGAGGGAATGATCACTAGTCAGAAACTAGATAGTTTTATATACAGCACACAATCAACAGAAAATCAAAGACTCTGCTAGAGTAAGGAACAACAAAACTGTATCCCGCCCAACACAGGCACAGAGTTTTCCTAGGGGGAGGTGATCCATTTCATCCCGTGTTCAAGTCATTAAACAGCCTGGCACAGGCCTTCCCAACCCCATTTCCTTGTATCCACCCCAGTGCTTAGTACAGTGCCTTGGCCACAGTAAGCACTTAACAAATACCATGTACATATTTATCCTATTTATTTTATTTTGTTAGTATGTTTGGTTTTGTTCTCTGTCTCCCCCTTTTAGACTGTGAGCCCACTGCTGGGTAGGGACTGTCTCTATATGTTGCCAATTTGTACTTCCCAAGCGCTTAGTACAGTGCTCTGCACATAGTAAGCGCTCAATAAATACGATTGATGATGATGATGGTTATTAAGAGGTGCCTGGGCTGTCTTTGCCTTCCCTTGTACATATCTATTCTATTTATTTTATTTTGTTAGTATGTTTGGATTCGTTCTCTGTCTCCCCCTTTTAGACTGTGAGCCCACTGTTGGGTAGGGACTGTGTCTATATGTTGCCAACTTGTACTTCCCAAGCACTTAGTACAGTGCTCTGCACACAGTAAGCGCTCAATAAATACGATTGATTGATTGATTGATTGATTCCCTTTGGAGGACAGTGAGAAGCAAGTCGGGTCTCTTTTACCCCTCCTCAAAGCCCTACTAAAAGCTCACCTCCTCCAGGAGGCCTTCCCAAGTAAGCCCCCCTTTCTCTCAGCTCCCCCTCCCCTCCCCTTCACCCCACTCGCTCTCTTTGATCTACTCCCCTCCCAGCCCAACTGCAGTCATGTAATATACGTACATATCTATAATTCTATTTATGAGAAGCAATGTGGCTCTGAGGCAGGAGCCCGGGTTTGGGAGTCAGAGGTCATGGGTTCTAATCCCGGCTCCACCACATGTCTGCTGTGTGACCTATGGCAAGTCACTTAACTTCTTTGAGCCTCAGTTACCTCATCTGTAAAATGGGGACTAAGACTGTGAGTCTCATGTGGGACACCCTGATCACCTTGTATTCCCCCTCAAAACTCATTGAACAGTGCTTTGCACAGTAAGCGCTTAACAAATGCCATCATTATTATCAGTATTATTATTATTATTTATATGAATGCCTGTTTACTTGTTTTGATGTGTATATATCTGTAATTCTATTTATATTAATGCCGGTTTACTTGTTTTGATGCCTGTCTCCCCCCTTCTACACTGTGAGCCTACTGAGGGCAGGAAATGTCTCCCTTTGCTGAATTAGACTTTCCAAGTGCTTAGTACAGTGCTCTGCACACAGTAAGCACTTAATAAATACGAATGAATGAATTAATTAATTAATGGTGGTGGTTATGGTTTTTGTTTAGTGCTTTCTATGTGCCACGCACTGTTCTAAATGTGAGGTGAGCAGATTGCCCCATGTGGAGCTCACAGTCTCAATCCCTATTTTACGGATGAGGTAACTGAGGCTCAGAGAAGTTACATGGCTTGCCCCAAATCACCCAGCAGACAAGTGGCAGAGGTGGGATTAGAACCCACGACCTCTGACTCCCAAGCCTGTGCTCTTTCCACTAAGCCACGCTGCTTCTCTATAGCAACAGTATTCTTGTTGGCCATAACATCGAGCTTCTTCAGGAGTTGCCCTACTCTATTATTTCCAAATATTTGAGCAATTTGGATTGCCAGCGCAATTTTCTTTCTTTTCCTATCACTAATCTGGCGGTCCCTCCACCTTGGCAGGATGTGATAAGCAGAAGGCTAGCAGTCGTGTTTGTTGAGAACGTTAGTTTAGGAAGTAATAAGAAGAAGAAGAAGAAGTAGAAGAAGAAGAAGAATGATATTTGTTATGTGCTTACTATGTAATAATAATAATAATAATAATAATGGCATTTATTAAGCGCTTACTATTTGCAAAGCACTGTTCTAAGCACTGGGGAGATTACAAGGTGATCAGGTTGTCCCACATGGGGCTTACAGTCTTACTCCCCATTTTACAGATGGGGTAACTGAGGCACAGGGAAGTTAAGTGACTTGTCCAAAGTCACACAGCTGACAAGTGGCGGAGCAGGGATTTGAACCCATGACCTCTGACTCCCAAGCCCGTGTTCTTTCCATTGAGCCACGCTGCTTCTCAAGCACTGTTCTAAGTGCTGGGAGGGGATACAAGGTGATCAGGTTGTCCCACATAGGGCTCACAGTCTTAATCCCCATTTTACAGATGAGGTCACTAAGACACAGAAAAGTGAAGTGACTTGCCCAAACTTATGCAACTGACAGCCCTGCTGGTCTCTAAATAGATTTAGGGATTGAGTTCATGTTAAAGAGAGTTAGTCTTAAGAAGTGGGTCCTGGGGTCAAGTTAACGTTAATGCCGGGGACTTCAATTTTCCTTCAACACTCCATTCCAGCCACAGCAAGAGTGTGGCCCTCAATCACTTTTAATTCATTCAGTCATATTTATAATAATAATAATAATAATAATAATAATAATGGCATTTATTAAGCATTTTCTATGCACAAAGCACTGTTCTAAGTGCTGGGGAGGTTACAAGGCGATCAGGTTGTCCCACGGGGGGCTCACAGTCTTAATCCCCATTTTTCAGATGAGGTAACTGAGGCACAAAGAAGTGAAGTGACTTGTCCAAAGTCACACAGCTGACAATTGGCAGAGCTGGGATTTGAACCCATGACTTCTGACTCCAAAGCCTGGGCTCTCTTCACTGAGCCATGCTGCTTCTCACTTTATTGAGCGCTTACTGTGTGCAGAGCACTGTACTAAGCGCCTGGGAAATACAATTTAGCAGTAGAGACAGTCCCTACACTCAGTGTCCAGGCTGTTAGTAGCGTGGTGGAGACTACCAGCCTGACATCCAGTACATAGGGGCAAACGACAGAGCATTAGGTGAATCAACACCCATAAATGTAGGAGGAATTAAACACCATCTATTAGCATTTGATCTTCCCTTGGAGCCTATCTGCACACCTGGCTGCTATTACAGGAAGTGATATTCTGAAGGGCATTAAGTTTTACATGTTGTTTTACACAAGGTGCAAACTGCACTTATCAAGTGCTTAGTGTAGTGCTCTGCACATACTGAGCACTTAATAAGTACCCCACAGTGAGCACCCCAGACTGAGCCCCCCTTTTTCCTCTCCTCCTCCCCATCTCCCCGCCCTACCTCCTTCCCCTCCCCACAGCACCTGTATATATGTTTGTACAGATTTATTACTCTACTTGTACATATTTACTATTCTATTCATTTTGTTAATGATGTGCATCTAGCTTTAATTTTACTTGTTCTGATGACTTGACACCTGTCCACATGTTTTGTTTTGTTGTCTGTCTCCCCCTTCTAGACTGTGAGCCCGTTGTTGGGTAGGGACCGTCTCTATATGTTGCCAACTTGTACTTCCCAAGTGCTTAGTACAGTGCTCTGCACACAGTAAGTGCTCAATAAATACGATTGAATGAATGAATGAATAAAGTGATTTACCCAAAGTCACACAGCAGACAAGTGGCGGGGCAGGGATTAGAATCCACATCCTCTGACTCCCAAGCCCGTGCTCTTTCCACTCAGCCACACTGCTTCTCTTCTGCATCATTCTGATTTTCTCCCTTTATTCATCCTCCCCTCCAGCCCCACTGCACTTTTATTATTATTATTATTATTATTATTATTATTGTTGTTATTATTATTATTATTATTATTATTATTATTATGTGTTTTGTTAAGCACTTTGTACCAGGCACTGTACTAAGCTCTTTGTGTGGGGAGGGAATGCAGCCAACCAGATTGGACGTAGCCCCTGTCCCCCATGGGGCTCACAATCTTAATCTCCATTTTACAGATGAGGTAACTGAGGCCCAGAGAAGTGAAGTGACTTGCCCAAGGTCCCACAGCAGACCAGTGGCGTGGTGGGGATTAGAGCCCATGGCTATCTGATTCCCAGGCCCTCGCTCTACCCATAGGCCACACTCCTGCTTCTCACCTGTGTCCATATCTCCCATTTATTTATTTATATTAGTGTCTGTCTCCCTCTCGAGACTGTAAACTCACTGTAGAAAGGGATTGTGTCAGTTTATTGTTATATTGGACTCTCCCAAGTGCTCAGTACAGTGCTGTGCACACAGGACGTGCTCACTAAATACAACTGACTGACGAGTTTCACTGTAGTTGCTGTGATTCAATTTCTCTCAAAACACCACCCCCAAAGAGAACACAAAGAGGAAACTTCTAGTCAGGCAATAAAAATGTGAAATAGAACTTAAAGGACGATCGCGACAATAAAAACGGTAATATAATCCATGAAGTAACCCCCCAGGAGAAGCATGAAGCTCTTTGGTATTTCTTTATTTTAACATTTCAGTATCCCAATGGAGGGGTTTGAGCCATGTTTTAATAATTGATCTGCAGAGGAGTTGTTCAGGTATTGAATTTACTGATGGAAAAGGAAACGGCTATAGGACTGTGTTTCTACCTCAAGCCTTTCCCGTCTTTAGTATGTGGAAAAGTACCTTTCATTACCTTGACATTCGTTCATTCAATCATATTTATTGAGTTTTATTTATTTATTGAGCATATATTTATTGCTCTGTGTGCAGAGCTTTGTACTAAATGCTTGGGAGAGAACAATAAACAGATATATTCCCTTCCCACATTGAGCTTACAGTCTAGAGGGGGAGACAGACATGAATAGAGATAAATAAATGACAGATGTGGACATAAGTGGTGTGGGGTTGGAAGGGGGGATGAATAAAAGGAGCAAGTCAGGGTGACACAGAACGGAGGGGGGAAGAGGAAAGGAGAGCTTAGGGAAGATTTCTCAGAGTAGATAATAATAATTATGGTATTTAAGCACTTACTATGTGCCAAGGGCTGGTCTAAGCACTGGGGTAGACACAAAGTAATCAGGTTGAACACAGTCTCTTTCCCACATGGGGTTCACAGCCTTAATCCCCATTTTACAGATAAAGTAACTGAGGCCCAGAGAAGTGAAGTGACTTGCCCAAGGTCACACAGCAGACAAGAGGCAGAGCCGGAATGTGCCATCAGCATCATCATTTCTATTTACTGAGGGCCTACTGGATGCCAAGCCCCATAGGAAGCGCTTGAGAGAGTACAACAGAGTTGGTGGACACATTCCCTGCCCACAACAAGCCTACAGATGGGGAAACTAAGGCCCAGGAAAGTGAAGTGACTTGACCAAGGTCACCCAGCAAGAAGGGAGCATGCTACTCCTTGAATTCATTCATTCAATCACATTTATTGTGTGCTTACTTTGTGCAGAGCACTGTACTAAGAGCTTGGGAAGTACAAGTCATCAAAAGTGGGAAGAAATGGAAAACAGAAAGCAAGAGTGAAAAGAGTTAAGAGTTTCTGGGAAAAGTGATTTGGAAATGAAGCTGGTGAATAATGAAAAGGAATGCCCCTCTGTATGTTAGCATGAATATTCTTTCAATCTTATTTATTGAGCACTTACTGTCTGCAGAGCACTGTACTAAGAGCTTGGAAAGTACAATAATACAATTTGGATGAATAACAAACCAAGCCCCAGAGACAGGATGAGGGAGTAGCTCGCTCTTCTGGAAAATATCTCAAGGGAGAAAAATAAATGAGAGGGGTTAATAAACAATTACACAATGGTCAGGAAAGCTGCTCTTCATGGAATATTGGAAAATATTTCAGAAAGACCTGGCGATGTTTGAAGCAGTTTACCTCTACGGTACGAGGAACGTTTTGAACTAAAAAAGACGTAGTCTTACAAACAAGAGTGATTTCAGAGAAGGCAAAGAATGGGGGGAAATGTAGAGTGGAGAAAAGCAGATATGGGCCCTGATTTCCCAACGAAACCAGAACAATACAGGCTCTTGGAAGGAGATCTGGGCTGGAAGTCAGGACTCCTAGTTTCTACTCCTAGCTCTGGCCCTGGCCTGCTGTGTGATCTTGGGCAAGGCATTCACCTCTCTGAGTCTCGTTTTCCTCAACTGCAGAATGGAAATGAGGCATTCCCTCTCCCTCCCTCTTAGACTGTGGGTAATGGACTGTCTGATCTGCTTCTCTAGTGCTTGACACTCCTCAAAAATATCCAGTGGTTGCCTATCAACCTCCATATCAAACAGAAACTCCTCACTATTGGCTTCAGAGCCCTCCATCCCCTTGTCCCCTCATATCTCACTTCCCTCTCTCCTTCTCCATCCCAGCCCACACACTCTGCTCCTCTGCCACCGCTAACCTCCTCACTGGGCCTCGTTCTCGCCTGTCCCGCCATCTACTCCTGGCCCACATCCTATGTCTGTTCTGGAATGCCCTCCCTCCTCACAACCACCAAACAACCATGCTTCCTCCCTTCAAAGCCTTACTGAGAGCTCACCTCCTCCTCCAAGAGGCCTTCCTCTCTAGAGGTGAAGTGAGAGAGGGCTTTAAAGTAGATGTTGTGGAGTTTTTGTTTGATGTGGAGGTGGATGGGCAACCGCTGGAAGTTCTTGAGGAGAGGGGAAACAAACCCTGAACGTTTTTGTCTAAAAATGATCCGGGCAGCAGAGTGAAGTATGGACTGGAGTGGGGAGAGAGAGGAGTTTGGAAGGTCAGAAAGGAGGCTGATGCAGTAATCCAGGTAAGATAGGATGAGTGATTGTATTAAAGTGGATGGAGAGGAATTTTAGTGATGTCGTGAAGTTGGAACTAACAGGATTTAGTGAAGGATTGAATATGTATCAGCCTCCTCTCCAATCTCCCATCCTCCTGTCTCTACCCACTTCAATCCATATTTCACGCCACTGCCTGGATTGTCTTTGTCCAGAAATGCTCTGGGCATGTTACTCCCCTCCTCAAAAATCTCCAGTGGCTACCAATCAACCTACGCATCAGGCAGAAACTCCTCACCCTCGGTTTCAAGGCTGTCCATCACCTTGCCCCCTCCTACCTCACCTCCCTTCTCTCCTTCTCCAGCCCACCCTGCACCCTCCGCTCCTCTACCGCTAATCCCCTCACCATGCCTCATTCTCGACTGTCCCGCCGTCAACCCCCAGCCCACGTCATCCCCCTGGCCCGGAATGCCCTCCCTCCGCACATCCACCAAGCTAGCTCTCTTCCTCCCTTCAAGGCCCTACTGAGAGATCACCTCCTCCAGGAGGCCTTCCCACACTGAGCCCTCTCCTTCCTCTCCTCCTCCTCCCCCTCTCCATCCCCACCACCTTACCTCCTCCCCTTCCTCACAGCACCTGTATATATGTCTTAAGTTTGTACGTATTTATTAGTCTATTTATTTTACTTGTACATATCTATTCTATTTATTTTATTCTGTTAATATGTTTTGTTTTGTTGTCTGTCTCCCCCTTCTAGACTGTGAGCCCACTGTTGGGTAGGGACCGTCTCTATATGTGAGCCAACTTGTACTTCCCAAGTGCTTAGTACAGTGCTCTGCACACAGTAAGAGCTTAATAAATATGATTGAATGAATGAATGAATACAGGCTAATCAGTTTGGGCACAGTCCATGTCCCACATGGGGTTCTGTCCCAAGGTGACCCTGGGGTACCAGCCATCTCAAGGTCAAATGCTATTGCATGGCCACCTGAGCCAGCAGGAGGAACTCAGAAGTGAGGGTGGGATACCGCCCCTACAACCAAAACTGCTAGATTGACGGCCCACGCTGGGAATACAGAAGGTGTCCCTCACCCCCATGCCAATAAAATTAGGTATGGAGAGGGGGGAGGGTTGAGGTTGGATAAACTGAGGCTGGAAACTGGAATGGTCAAGGAGCACAGGTGATAAATATTTGCAGCCTCTGACCCTCTGTGCAGAGGATCGGGACTTGCAGCAGACGGCACGTGAGGAGCCGTGGGATGGGGGATGGTCCTGTCCCGCTGGGCACTCATGGCGCTGGAAGCCAGGCGCTTCGCAATGGTATGGAACGCATGAATGGATTCCTCCCAAGTGGAAAATACTCATGTGTGGGAGCTAGGGGCTTCCCCATGGGCGTGTAAATTCATTCAATCATATTTATTGAGCACTTACTGTGTGCAGAGCACTGTACTAAGAGCTTGGGAAGTACAAGTCGGGAAATCAAGTAAATCAAGTGGATTCCTCCCGAGTGGGAAGTGCACATGGGTGAGAGCTAGTCACCCCACCATGTGCGAACAAACTGCAATTGAATACCACCTGGATGGGACCTGGGAGTTCTGCCACACACGAGTAATGTATGTATGTGTTCCGCCCATTAGAGAAGCTCTGATATTATTAATTAATCATATTCCTCCTGAAAGGGAAGTTCAATCCATTGTGCCTAAACCATTAAATAATTCAATTCACCTCGTGGAATAAATTTGACATAAAACTCAACCTCTCTCTCTCTCTCTCTCTCTCTCTCTCTCTCTCTCTCTGTCTCTCTCTCTCTCTCTGTCTCTCTCTCTCTCTCTCTCTCTCTCTCTCTCTCTCTCTCTCTCCCCTTCCCTGACGAACCCGTCCCCGGACGAGGGGTGACAGGCTCACAGTCTTAATCTCCTTTTTACAAATGAGGTAACTGAGGCCTATTGAAATGAAGTGACTTGCCCAAGGTCACACTGCAGACAAATTGGTGGAGCTAGGATTAGAACCCAGGTCTTTCTGACTCCCAGGCCTGTGCTTTAACTACTAGCATGGCTCAGCGGAAAGAGCCCGGGCTTTGGAGTCAGAGGTCAGGGGTTCAAATCCCGGCTCCACCAATTGTCAGTTGTGTGAGTTTGGGCAAGTCGCTTAACTTCTCTGTGCCTCCATTAACTCATCTAGAAAGTGGGGATTAAGACTGTGAGCCCCCCGTGGGACAACCTGATCACCTTGTAACCTCCCCAGCGCTTAGAAGAGTGCTCTGCACATAGTAAGTGCTTGATAAATGCCATCATTATTATTATTATTATTATTAGACCGCACTGCTTCTCCATCCACTGTATATCCTTCTTTCACTAACAGGCAAGCAACATGAACTTTTTTCCTAAACTTTTATATAATTCGGGTCTTCTAGGATTAGGGGAAGCAGTGTGGCTCAGTGGAAAGAGCCCGGGCTTTGGAGTCAGATGTCATGGGTTTGAATCCCGGCTCTGCCACACGTCTGCTGTGTGACCTTGGGCAAGTCACTTAACTTCTCTGAGCCTCAGTTACCTCATCTGTAAAATGGGGATTAAGACTGTGAGCCCCAAGTGGAACAACCTCATCACCTTGTATCCCCCCCAGCGCTTAGAACAGTGCTTTGCACATAGTAAGCGCTTAACAAATACCATCATTATTATTATTATTATTATTCTAGATTCAGTGACTGGCTCTCTTTATCAAGAAACATATTTATTAGTCTACATATACTAGACATTTGCTAGGTGTCAAGCTTTGTGCTTTCGGTTGGGGACAGATGGAGGATAATTACATTGGCTGGGTAGCAATATATTGATTTTAGTTTCTATCTCCCCCATTAGGGTAAGCTACTGGAAGGTAGAGATCATTTCTAATCACCCTATTGGGCTCTCCCAAGTGCTCAGTACAATGTCACGCACACAGCAGGAGCTCAGTAAATACCATTGATGGATAGAGTCTGTGCTCAACACAGAACTTGCAATTTGAGAGAAGGTATTCACTGAGGTATTCATTACATGCTTGCTCTGGGCCACGCACTCTGTACTAAGCACTGGGGTAGATACAAGATAATGAGGTCGGACGTAGATATTAAATCCCCTTTTTACAGGTGAAGATATTGAAACCCAAGGAATTTAAAGGACTGGCCCAAGGTCAGTCAGAAGGCAAGTGCTATTCATGCTATTGATGCCTGTCTACTCATTTTGTTTCACTGTCTGTCTTCCCCTTCTAATAATAGTAATAATTGTATTTGTTAAGCACTTACTATGTGCCAAGCACGGTTCTAAGCACTGGGGTAGATACAAAGTTATCAGGTTATCCCACATGGGGCTCACGGTCTTAATCCCCATTTGACAGATGAGGTAACTGAGGCACAGAGAAGTGACTTGCCCAAAGTCACACAGCTGATAAGTGGTGGAGCCGGGATTAGAACCCACAACCTCTGACTCCCAAGCCCGTGCTCTTTCCACTAAGCCACTCTGCTTCTAGACTGTGAGCCCGTTGTTGGGTAGGGACTGTCTCTATAGGTTGCCGACTTGTACTTCCCAAGCGCTTAGTACAGTTCTCTGCATACAGTAAGCACTCAATAAATACGATTGAATGAATGACTGAATATGATTGAATGAATGAATGAAAATGGTGCAGTCAGAATTAGAACTCGGGTCCTCTGATCCGAGAAAGAGCTGATAGAAAGAGCTAGGTCATAATAATAATGGCATTTATTAAGCGCTTACTGTGTGCAAAGCACTGTTCTAAGCGCTGGGGAGGTTACAAGGTGATCAAGTTGTCCCACGGGGGGGCTCACAGTCTTAATCCCCATTTTACAGATGAGGTAACTGAGGCCCAGAGAAGTTAAGTGACTTTCCCGAAGTCACACAGCTGACAAGTGGCAGAGACGGGATTTGAACCCATGACCTCCGACTCCAAAGCCCGTGCTTTTCCACTGAGCCACGCTGCTTCTCTAGGTCATGCTGCTTCTTAGTGCCTTGCAACTGATGGAAGTTCAGTTAATACTACTACTACAGTGGAAGAAACTGAGGTTCAGAGAGGTCAACCAACCTACATTTCCCAAATCACACAGCAGGCCAAGGTCAGAGGTGGGCTAGGCCTCAGGGCCCCCTGACTTCTGAAGGAAGTCTTTTTCTGTGCTCTTTCCACTAGGCCCCTCCACTTTCTGTCCAAATGCCTTCTGATTCCCAAGCGCTTAGTACAGTGCTCTGCACACAGTAAACGCTCAATAAATATGGTTGATTGATTGATTGATTGATCCTTGGAATTCCCACTGAAAAAACAGGAAGCAGCATAGCCTTTGTGGATAGAGAAGAGGCCTCGGAGTCAGAGGACCAGGGTTCTAATCCTGATTCCTTATAATAATAATAATAATAATAATAATAATAATAATGTCATTTAAGCGCTTACTATTCATTCAATTCATTCAGTCAGTCATTTATTGAGCGCTTACTGTGTGCAGAGCACTGTACTAAGCGCTTGGGAAGTACAAGTCAGCAACATATAGAGACGGTCGCTACCCACTCTCCTTTACATGCCTGCAGTACTACATTGGGCAAGTCACATAAGTTTCCTTTTCCTCGGTTACTTCATCAGCAAAATAGGGACTACATTCATTCAATTGTATTTGTTGAGTGCTTACTGTATGCAAAGCATTGTACTAAGTGCTTGGGAGAGTACAATATAACAATAAGTAGACACATTCTCTGCCCACAACAACCTTATAAATCCTCCTACTTCCTACATAAACTGTGAGCCCTATTTCGGGCAGGGATTGTATCCCACCTGATTACCTAGTCTCTACTCCAGTGCTAAGAACAGTGCATGGCACATAGTAAGCATGTAACAAATACTATTACAAAAGTACCATAATGAGAAGCAGCGTGGCCTTGTAGACAGAGCCCAGGTCTGGAAGTTAGAAGGACCTGGGTTCTAATCCTGATTCTGCCGCGTGTCTGCTGTATGACCTTGGGCAAGTCACTCCAGGAGGCCTTCCCAGACTGAGCCCCTTCCTTCCTCTCCCCCTCATCCCCCCTCCATCCCCCCATCTTACCTCCTTCCCTTCCCCACAGCACCTGTATATATGTATATATGTTTGTACATATTTATTACTCTATTTATTTATTTATTTATTTTACTTGTACAGATCTATCCTATTTATTTTATTTTGTTAGTATGTTTGGTTTTGTTCTCTGTCTCCCCCTTTTAGACTGTGAGCCCACTGTTGGGTAGGGACCGTCTCTATATGTAGCCAATTTGTACTTCCCAAGCACTTAGTACAGTGCTCTGCACATAATAAGTGCTCAATAAATACGATTGATGATGATGATGATGATGAAGTCACTCTGTTTCTCTGTGCCTCACTTCCCTCATCTGTAAAATGGAGATCAAGATTGGGGTGTCAATGTTAGACCAAGGCTGTGTTCAACCCAATTACCTTGTATCTATCCCAGCGCTCAGTACATTCATTCGATCACATTTATTTAGTGCTTACAATGTGCAGAGCACTGTACTAAAATACAACAATAAACAGACACATTCCCTGTCCACAATGAGCTTACAGGTTTAGAGATGAAGACACAGATGTCAGTACAAATAAATAAATTACGATATGTATATAAGTGCTGAGAGGATGGGAGTGCTTTGCACATGGTAATGCTTAACAAATGACACAGTTTTTATTATATCTACCCCAGCGCTTAGAACAGTGCCTGGTACTCAGTAAGTGCTTAACGAATGCCATAGTTATTATCATTACATCTACCCCGGTGCCTAGAATAGTGCTTGGCACATAGTAAGCACTTAACAAATGTCATCATTATTATTATTAGAACAGTTCCTGATACACAGTAAGCACTTAACAAATGCTATATTATTATTATTATAAACTACCATGGAGCCAGGCCTGTCAGAAATAGGCCGCTATTCCCGAGGCATTATTTAGAGTCAGTACTTTCAATTCACTGGGAAGTTTCTGAGCTCATTCTTCCTTCTCTTTTACCTGAAACCTGGAAAAATTAGTTGAGTTGAAAATCTGTTACTCGCCCACACAAATGGAGTGGTTGAATCATGACATGCAGCGGGGAGGGGCTTGGGTTGTGTGCGAAGATCCCCGCTTGACAAATACTTTCATGAACCAGAGTTTCTTCAATTGCGGAAGCAAAGTTTCAAAGTGAATCGACTTGACCCACCTGAAAAATTAATTATGTAGATTTGGGAATTTATAAAAGTCATCTGTTGAGGATTCAGAAGCAAAGAATGTCGTGGCCAGGAAATGTGTCTGCTTATTGCTCTATTCTCCCAAGCGCTTACTACAGTGCAATGCACAGAGTTTAAATACGATTGACTGACACAGACATAAAAGGAGTCAAATGACATGACCGGAAGCAAGAATTAATCGATAGAGCATGTGCCTGAGAGTCAGAAGAAACTTCTAGACTGGGAGCCCTTTGTGGGAAGAGATTGTCTCTATGTGTTGCTGAATTAATACAATGCTCTGCACACAGTAAGCGCTCAAATAAATATGATTGAATGAATGAATGAATGAATGAATAATAATAACCGTAATAATTATGGTGCCTGTAAAGTGCTTACTATGTGGCAAGCACTGTTCTAAGCTCTGGGATAGATACAAGTTAATCAGGTTGGAGACAATCCCTATACCACATGGGACTCAAACTTTTAGGAGGAGCGGAGTATTTGAGCCGTAGGGCACCAGTCTAGAAGCCGGCAGACCCAGGTTCGAGTCTGAACTGTGTTGTTAGCCTGCCGTGTGACCATGGGTGAGTCACTTAACTTCCTTGGACCTCAGTTTCCCCATCTGTGAAACAGGAATAATGATACCTGCGTAGTTTCTCTGCCTCCCAGGGGTTGTCGTGAGGGTTGAAATGAATAATTAACGTGAGAGAACTTTGGTAATAAAAGCACTATAGCAAACCAAGGTATTATTGTTGAGAAACAGCATGACATAGTGTATAGAGCACAGAACTGGGAGTCATAAGGTCATGGGTTCATTCATTCATTCATTCAATCGTATTTATTGAATGCTTACTGTGTGCAGAGTACTGTACTCTGTACATCCTCTGCCCCTCCGCCAAGCTAGCTCTCTTCCTCCCTTCAAGGCCCTACTGAGAGCTCACCTCCTCCAGAAGGCCTTTCCAGACTGAGCCCCTTCCTTCCTCTCCCCCTCGTCCCCCTCTCCAACCCCCCATCTTACCTCCTTCCCTTCCCCACAGCACCTGTATATATGTATATATGTTTGTACATATTTATTAGTCTATTTATTTATTTATTTATCTTACTTGTACATATCTATTCTATTTTTTTTATTTTGTTAGTACGTTTGGTTTTGTTCTCTGTCTCCCCCTTCTAGACTGTGAGCCCGCTGTTGGGAAGGGACTGTTTCTATGTGTTGCCGACTTGTACTTCCCAAGCGCTTAGTACAGTGCTCTGCACACAGTAAGCGCTCAATAAATACGATTGATTGATTGACTGATTGATTGATTGTACTAAGCACTTCGGAAGTAGAAGTCGGCAACATATAGAGACGGTCCCTACCCAACAACGGGCTCACAGTCTAAAAGGGTGAGACAGACAAAAAAAAAACCATGTAGATAGGTGTCAAATTCATCAGGACAAATGGAATTAAAGCTAGATGTGCATCATTAACAAAATAAATAGAATAGTAAATATGTACAAGTAAAATAGAGTAATAAATCTGTGCAAATATATATACAGGTGCTGTGGGGAGGGGAAGGAGGTAGGGCGGGGGATGGGGAGGAGGAGAGGAAAATGGGGGCTCAGTCTGAGAAGGCCTCCTGGAGGAGGTGAACTCTCAATAGGGCTTTGAAGGGAGGAGGAGAGCTAGCTTGGTGGATATGTGGAGGCAGGGTTCTAATCCCAGTTCCACCACTTTCCTACTGTGCGACCTTGGGCAAGTGGTATCACTTCTCCAGGCCTCAGTTCCCTCATCTGTAAAATGGGGATTGAGACTCTGAGCCCCATCTGGGACAGGGACTGTGTCCAACCCGATTTGCTTATACCCACCCCAGCACTTAAAACAGTTCCCGGCACATAGTAAGTGCATAACAAATACCATTATTGTTAGTATTATTATTATCATTATCATTATTGTTACTATTATGAATCCCCAATTTACAGATGAAGTAACTGAGTCCCAGAGAAGTGAAGTGACTTGGCCAAGTGGCAGAGCTGGGTTCAGAACCCAGCTCCTTCTGACTCCCAGGCCCAGACTATTCTATTTATTTTACTTGTACATATTTACTATTCTATTTATTTTGATGATAATAATAATAATAATAATAACAATAATAATAACAGCATTTGTTAAGCGCTTACTATGTGCAAAGCACTATTCTAAGTGCTGGGGGGAATACAAGGTGATCAGGTTGTCCCACGCAGGACTCACAGTCATAATCCCCATTTTGAGCTCCTTGTCTTCCCTCCCAAACCTTGTCCTCTCCCTGACTTTCCCATCTCTGTTGACGGCACTACCATCCTTCCCGTCTCACAAGCCCGCAACCTTGGTGTCATCCTCGACTCCTCTCTCTCATTCACCCCTCACATCCAAGCCGTCACCAAAACCTGCCGGTCTCAGCTCCGCAACATTGCCAAGATCCGCCCTTTCCTCTCCATCCAAACCGCTACCCTGCTCATTCAAGCTCTCATCCTATCCCGTCTCGACTACTGCATCAGCCTTCTCTCTGATCTCCCATCCTCGTGTCTCTCTCCACTTCAATCCATACTTCATGCTGCTGCCCGGATTATCTTTGTCCAGAAACGCTCTGGACATATTACTCCCCTCCTCAAAAACCTCCAATGGCTACCGATCAATCTGCGCATCAGGCAGAAACTCCTCACCCTGGGCTTCAAGGCTGTCCATCACCTCGCCCCCTCCTACCTCACCTCCCTTCTCTCCTTCTACTGCCCAGCCCGCACCCTCCGCTCATCCACCACTAATCTCCTCACTGTACCTCGCTCTCGCCTGTCCCGCCATCGACCCCCGGCCCATGTCATCCCCCAGGCCTGGAATGCCCTCCCTCTGCCCATCCACCAAGCTAGCTCTCTTCCTCCCTTCAAGGCCCTGCTGAGAGCTCACCTCCTCCAGGAGGCCTTCCCAGACTGAGCCCCCTCTCCTTTCTTCTTTCCTCTCCCCCTCGTCCCCCTCTCCATCCCCCCATCTTACCTCCTTCCCTTCCCCACAGCACCTGTATATATGTATATATGGTTGTACATATTTATTACTCTATTTATTTATTTATTTATTTATTTATTTATTTTACTTGTACATTTCTATCCTACTTATTTTATTTTGTTGGTATGTTTGGTTCTGTTCTCTGTCTCCCCCTTTTAGACTGTGAGCCCACTGTTGGGTAGGGACTGTCTCTATGTGATGCCAATTTGTACTTCCCAAGCGCTTAGTACAGTGCTCTGCACATAGTAAGCGCTCAATAAATATGATTGATTGATTGATTGATTGATTTTACAGATGAGGTAACTGAGGCACAGAGAATTTAAGTGACTTGCCCAAGGTCATAGAGCAGACATGTGGCAGAGCCAGGATTCGAACCCATGACCTCTGACTCCAAAACCAGTGCTCTTTCCACTGAGCCACGCTGCTTCTAATGATGCTAATGACGTACATATAGCTATAATTCCATTTGTTCTGACTATTTTGACACCTGTCTACATGTTTTGTTTGTTGTCTGTCTCCCCCTTCTAGACTGTGAGCCTGTTGTTGGGTAGGGACCTTCTCTATATGTTGCCGACTTGTACTTCCCAAGCACTTAGTACAGTGCTCTGCACACAGTAAGCACTCAATAAATATGATTGAATGAATGAATGAATGGAATGTGTGTCCATATATCAATATCAATACCTATAGCGATATATCATCATCATCATCATCATCAATCGTATTTATTGAGCGCTTACTGTGGGCAGAGCACTGTACTAAACGCTTGGGAAGTACAAGTTGGCAACGTATAGAGACAGTCCCTACCCAACAGTGGGCTCACAGTCTAAAAGGTAGAGACAGAGAACAAAGCCAAACATACTAACAAAATAAAATAAATAGAATAGATATGTACAAGTAAAATAAATCAATAAATAAACAGAGTAACAAATATGTACAAACATATACATATAATAATGGCATTTATTAAGCACTTACTATGTGTAAGCACTGTTCTAAGCACTGGGGAGGCTACAAGGTGATCAGGTTGTCCCACAGGGGGCTCACAGTCTTCATCCCCATTTATCAGATGAGGTAACTGAGGCACAGAGAAGTGAAGTGAGTTGCCCAAAGTCACACAGCTGACAATTGGCAGATATTGATATAGATATATGTTCTCAAATGGATATAAATCAGTGATTCAGTACCAGTTATAATACTAATAACAAAAACGTTGGCTGAAGTGATGATATTGCCCAGGATGCTGGGAAATCAATCTGGGAAGGTTGTCTCTCAATGATTGTCTTTCCAGTGACTCTCAGTAAGGTTCTCTCGCTGTCTCTCAAAGAGTGTCTCCCAGTCAATCAGTCAAATTTACTGGGGATTTACTATAAGCACAGCACTGTCCTAAGCACTAGGGAGACTACAAGAGGAGAAATCTAACCTATTTGTTAAGAGATTGTTGTTGTCTTATGCTATCGAGTCATGTCCGATCCATAGCGACGCCATGGCCACATCTCTCCCAGAATGCCCCACCTCCACATGCAATCATTCCAGTAGTGGATCCACAGATTTTTCTTGATCAAAATCTGCAGTGGATCCACAGATTTTTCTTGATCAAAATCTGGAAGTGGTTGACCATTGCCTCCTTCCGCGAAGTAAACTCGAGTTCTGCCCTCGACTCTTCCGCGCTGCTGCTGTCCGGCACAGGGAAGTTTTGACTTGTAGAAAATGGCCTGACACTCGCTAGCCACTGCCCGAGCTCGGAATGGCATGGACAGGCCTCTGCTTCACTCTCCCTCCCGTAGCTAAGACTGGTAGAGGACTGAAAACTCTCCAGGGACAGCCCTGAGAGGTGATTAAGAGCTTACTCCTTGCTAACTCTCGGACACGATCCCTGTCTCAAAATGGGCTTATGGTCTGAGTAGAAGGCAGAACAATCTTTCAATCATTTATTGAGCACTTAACTGTGTGCAGAGGACTATACTAAGTGCTTGGGAGAGGACAGTAGAACAGGCCTATTCATTCATTCATTAAATCATATTTATTGAGCGCTTACTGTGTGCAGAGCACTGTACTAAGCGCTTGGGAAGTACAAGTTGGCAACATATAGAGACGGTCCCTACCCAACAACGGGCTCACAGTCTAGAAGGGGGAGACAGACGACCAAACAAAAGAAGTAGACACAGGCAAGTGTCGCGCAAGTGGCAGAGCCGGGATTAAAACCCAGATCCTCTGACTCCGGGCCTGGGCCCTTTCCACCAGGCCGTGCTGTTGTAGAGATTGTCCCTGCCCTCAACAAGCTCCCTGTCTCCTAACTCCTTATGAGTGGGGATCATATTGTACTCTCTCAAGTGCTTAGTACAGTGTTCATTCATTCAATCGTATTTACTGAGGGCTTACTGTGTGCAGAGCACCGAATTAAGCACTTGGAAAGTACAATTCAGCAACATATAGAGACAATCCCTGCCCACAACGGGCTCACAGTCTAGAAGGGGGGAGACAGACACCAAAACAACTAAACAGGCATCAATAGCATCAATACAAATGAATAGAAGTAAAGATATATACACATCAAAACAAGAAAACAGGCACAAATAGCAACAATATAAATAGAAGTATAGATATATACACATATATATACACACATATGCACATGTGTATACACGTGGTTATATGCACATCAAAACAAGTTCTGCACACAGTGAGTGCTCAATAAATATGATTGACTGTCTTTCAATCAGTGTCTCTCAACGAGTGTTGAATCTATGAGTTTCTGTCTCTCAGGGAGTGTCTCTGTCTCGCAAGTAGTGTCTGTCTCATTGTCTCTCTGTGTGTCTCTTTATGTGAATCTCTGTGGGTTGTCTTCATTCAGTCGTATTTATTGAGCGCTTACTGTGTGCAGAGCACTGTACTAAGTGCTTACTCTCTCGTTGTCTCTCAACTCTCCACAAGTGTCTCTGTCTCTTAGGGAGTGTCTCTCACTGTCTCTTGACTCTGTGTGTCTCTGTGACTATCTGTGAGTGTCTCTCATTGTCTCTCTGTGTGTCTCTCTTTCTGTGTGAGTCTCTGTGAGTGTATCTCATTGCCTCACAGTGAGTGTCTCATCTCACCATGAATGTCTCTGTCCCTCAGTGAGTGTCTCATTGTCTCTCTGTGTGAGTCTCTGTGAATATCTCTCATTGTCTCTCATTGAGGGTCTCATCTCTCTATGAGGGAGTCTGTTTCTTAGGGAGTGTCTCTTATTGTTGTGAGTGTCTCTCATTGCCTCTCAGTGAGGGTCTCATCTCTCCATGAGGGTCTCTGTCTCTTCGGGAGTGTCTCTCATTGTCTCTTGTCCCTGTGTGACTCTCTGTGAGTGGCTCTCATTGTCTCTCTCCCTGTATCCCTCTGTGTGTGACTCTTGTGAGTGGCTCTCATTGTCTCTCTCTGTGTCTCTCTTTCTTTGCGAGTGTCTGTAGGTGTTTCTCATTGTCTTGATGAGCCTGTCTCTTGTCTCTGTGTGTGTCTCTCATTCTCTGTGTATCTCTCATTGTCCCTATGAGTGTCTCTCATTGTCTCTCTGTGTGCCTCTCTTCTGTGTGACTCTCAGTGAGTGTGTCAACTTGCCATGAATATCTCTGTCCCTCAGGGAGTGTCTCATTGTCTGTGTGATTCTCTGTGAATGTCTCTCATTGTCCAAATGAGTGTCTCTCATTGTCTCTCTCTGTGTCTCTTTCTTTGTGAGTGTCTGTAGGCGTTTCTCATTCTCTTGATGAGCCTGTCTGTTGTCTCTGTGTGTGTCTCTCATTCTCTGTGTGTTTCTCATTGTCCCGATGAGTGTCTCTCATGGTCTCTCTGTGTGTCTCTCTTCTGTGTGACTCTCAGTGAGTGTGTCAACTTGCCGTGAATATCTCTGTCCCTCAGGGAGTGTCTCATTGTCTGTCAGTGTAAGTCCCTGTGATTGTCGCTAATTGAGGGTCTCATCTCTCCATAAGTGTCTCCGTCTCCTAGGGAGTGTCTCTCATTGTCTCTCCATGACTCCCTGAGAATATCTCTCGATGTCTAGGTGAGTGAGTCTTTCACTGTCTCTCTGTGTGAGTCTCTGTAGTGTCTCTCATTGTCCCAATGAGTCTGTCTCCTGTCTCTGTGTATGTGTCTCTCTGCCATTCTCTATCTGTCTCTCATTGTCCCGATGAGTGTCTCTCTGTGTGTCTCTCTTCTGTGTGACTCTCAGTGAGTGTCTCAACTCACCGTGAATATCTCTGTCCCTCAGCGAGTGTCTCATTGTCTGTGTGAGTCTCTGTGATAGTCTCTCATTGAGGGTCTCATCTCTCCATGAGTGTCTCTGTCTCTTAGGAAGTGTCTCTCATTGTTTCTCTGTGTGTCTCTCTCTGTGACTCCCTGAAAGTATCTCTCTTTGTCTTGGTGAGTGTGTCTCTTATTGTCTCTCTGTGTGAGTCTTTGTGAGTGTCTCATTGTCTTGGTGAGTGTGTCTCTGATTGTCTCTCTATGTGACCCAGTGTGAGTGTCTCTAATTGTCCCTTGGTTAGTGTCCCATCTCACCGTGAGTGTCTCTCTCAGTGAGTATCCCTCATTGTCTCTCTCTGTGTCTCACTGTGTACTCTCCATAAGTATCTCTCATTACTTCGGTGCATTTGTCTCACTGTGTCTCTTTTTTAATGGTATTTATTAAGCGCTTACTATGTAAGCAGCATGGCTCAGTGGAAAGAGCCCGGGCTTTAGAGTCAGAGGTCATCGGTTCAAATCCCGGCTCTGCCACTTGTCAGCTGTGTGACTTTGGGCAAGTCACTTAACTTCTCTGTGCCTCAGTTCCCTCATCTGTAAAATGGGAATTAAGACTGTGAGCCCCACGTGGGACAACCTGATCATCTTGTAAACTCCCCAGTGCTTAGAACAGTTCTTTGCACATAGTAAGCATTTAATAAATGTCATTATTATTATTATTATTATTATTATTATTATTATTATTATTATTATTATTATTATTATTATTATTATTATTATTATGTGCCAGGCACTGTACTAAGCCCTGGGGAATCTCTGTGAGTTTGAGAAGCAGCGTGGCTCAGTAGAAAGAGCCCAGGCTTTGGAGTCAGAGGTCATGGGTTCAAATCCCGGCTCCGCCAACTGTCAGCTGTATGATTGAATGAATGAATGAATGACTTTGGGCAAGTCACTTAACTTCTCTGGGCCTCAGTTCCCTCATCTGTAAAAAGGGGATTAAAACTGTGAGCGCCCCATGGGACAACCTGATTACCTTGCAAACTCCCCAGCGCTTAGAACAGTGCTTTGCACATAGTAAGCACTTAAAATACCATTATTATTATTATTATTAATAACAATAATGATCTCAGCTCCACCACTTATCAGCTGTGTGACTTTGGGCAAGTCACTTAACTTTTCTGTGCTTCAGTTCTCTCATCTGGAAAATGGGGATTAAGACTGTGAGCCCCATGTGGCACAACCTGATTACCTTCTATCTACCCCAGCACTTAGAAAAGTGCTTTGCACACAGTAAATGCTTAACAAATGCCATCATCATTATTATTACCCCAGCGCTTAGAACAGTGCTTGGCACAAAGTAAGTACCATCATTCTTTTTTCTCTCATTGCCTCTCAGTGTCTCATCTTGCCGTGATTGTTTCTGTCCCTCAGTGAGGGTCTCATTGTCTCTCTGTGTGAGTCTCTGTAAGTGCCCCTCATTATCTCTCAGCAAGGTTCTCATCTCTCTCTGAATGTCTCTGTCTCTTAGGAGTGTCTCTCGTTGTCTCTGTGTGTGTCTCTTTCTCTGTGAGTCTCTGTGAGCGTCTCTCATTGTCCCGGTGAGTGTCTGTCATTGCCTCTCTGTGTGAGTCTCTGTGTTTCTCATTGTCTCTCAGCGAGTGTCTCATCTCCCTGTGAGTGTCTCTGTCTCTTAGGGAGTGTCTCTCATTGTCTCTGTGTATGTCTCTTTCTGTGTGAGTCTCTGTGAGCACCTCTCATTGTCCGGATGAGTGTCTCCCATTGCCTCTCTGTGTGAGTCTCTGTGAGTGTCTCTCATTGTCTCTCAGCGAGGGTCTCATCTCTCCATGATGATGATGATGATTATAATGGCATTTGTTAAGTGCTTACTATGTGCAAAGCACTGTTCTAAGCACTTGGGGGGATACAGGGTGATCAGGTTGTCCCACGTGAGGCTCACAGTATTAATCCCCATTTTACAGATGAAGTAACTGAGGCTCAGAGAAGTTAAGTGACTTGCCCAATGCCACACAGCAGACATGTGACAGAGCTGGGATTCGAACCCATGACCTCTGAATCCAAAGCCCATGCTCTTTCCACTGAGCCACGCTGCTTCTCTGAGTGTCTCTGTCTCTTAGGGAGTGTCTCTCATTGTCTCTGTGTGTGTCTCTTTCTGTGTGAGTCTCTGTAAGCATCTCTCATTGTCCCGATGAGTGTCTCCCATCGCCTCTCTGTGTGAGTCTCTGTGAGTGTCTCTCATTGTCCCGATGAGTGTCTCTCACTGTCTCTCTCTGTGAGTCTCTTGTCTCTCAGTGAGGGTCTCGTCTCTCCGTGAGGGTCTTATCTCTCCGTGAGGGTCTCATTGTCTCTCTGGGTGTCTCTTCTTCTACATGACTCTGCGCGTGTCTCTCATGGTCTCAGTGAGTGAGTCTTTGGTTGTCTCTTTGTGAGCGTCTCCCAGTGAGTGTCTTTCATTGCGCATCTCTGTGTCTCCTCCTCTTGCCCACAGTCACCCTGTCCCACCTCCAGTGGATAATAATAATAATAATAATTTGCATTTGTTAAGCACTTACTATGTGCAAAGCACTGTTCTAAGCGCTGGGGAGAATGCAGGGTGATCAGGCTGTCCCACGTGGGGCTCACAGTCTTAATCCCCATTTTACAGATGAGGTAACTGAGGCCCGGAGAAGTTAAGTGATTTGCCCAAGATCACACAGCAGACATGTGGCGGAGTCAGGATTCGAACCCATGACCTCTGACTCCAAAGCCCGGGCTCTCTCCACTGAGCCATGCTGCCATCACTGCCCCAGTGATGCCACACCCAGATAGATGGGGCCTGATGCCCGAGTACCTCTCTGATGTCCAACTAGTCCAACTTGTACATCCCAAGCGCTTAGTACAGTGCTCTGCACACAGTAAGCACTCAATAAATACAATTGAATGAATGAATGAATGAATGAATGTCACTCATTTTGCCCCACTGCCTGCATAGAGAAGCAGCGTGGCTCAGCGGAAAGAGCCCGGGCTTGGGAGTCAGAGGGCGTGGGTTCTAATCCCACCTCCGCCACTTGTCAGCTGGGTGACTTTGAGCAAGTCATTTCACTTCTCTGTGCCTCAGTTCCCTCATCTGTAAAATGGGGATGAAGACTGTGAGCCCCACCTGATTACCTTGCATCTTCCCCAGTGCTTAGAACAGTGCTTGGCACATAGTAAGGGCTTAACAAATACCATTATTATTATTATTATTATAAAGAGCTTACTCAGGCTCAACCGCCATTACAGAAGGAAACCCACACTTAATTCATTCAGTCGTATTTATTGAGTGCTTCCTGTATGCAGAGCAGTGTACTAAGCGCTTGGGAAGTACAAGTTGGCAATGGAGACGGTCCCTACCCAACAGTGGGCTCACAGTCTAGAAGGGAGAAACAGACAACAAAACAAAACACGGAGACAGGTGTCAAATTTGTCAGAAACGCATTTATCATCATCATCATCATCAATCGTATTTATTGAGCGCTTACTGTGTGCAGAGCACTGTACTAAGCGCTTGGGAAGTACAAATTGGCAACGTATAGAGACAGTCCCTACCCAACAGTGGGCTCACAGTCTAAAAGGGGGAGACAAAACCAAACATACTAACAAAATAAAATAAAATAAAATAAAATAAATTCGTGTTCAGCCTCGACCCCTAGGTAGGGCCCTGGCCTGCCGTTCTGGGCATGTCACCCCCCTCCTCAAAAATCTCCTGTGGTTGCCCATCCACCTCCTATCAAACAAAAGCTCCTCACTCTTGACTTCAAGGCTGTCCATCCCCTCGCCCCCTCCTCCCTCCATTCCCTTCTTTCCTTCTCCAGCCCAGCCCGCACCCTCTGCTCCTCTGCCGCAGCTAACCTCCTCACTGGGCCTCCTTCTCACCTGTCCCGCCATCGACCCCTGGCCCTTGTCCTGCCTCCAGCCTCTTCCCTCCTTCAAAGACCTACTGAAGTCACACCTGCTCCAAGAGGCCTTCCCAGACTAATCCCCCCTTTTCCTCAGCTTCCCTTCCCTTCCCCATCACCAGGACTCACTCCCTTTACTCTTCCCCTTCTGCCTGCCCCACAGCACTTATGCATATTTGTGTATATCTCTAATTCTACTTATTTATTTTGATGCCTGTTTACATCCCCTCTAAACTGTGAGTCCGTTGTGGGCAGGTATTGCCTCTCCTTATTGCTGTATTGTACTTTCCAAGCACTTAGTCCAGTGCTCTGAATGCAGTAAGTGCTCAGTAAATATGATTGAGTGAATGAATAGCAGCGTGGCTCAGTGGGAAAGAACATGGGCTTTGGAGTCAGAGGTCATGGGTTCAAATCCCAGCTCCACCACTTGTCAGCTGTGTGACTTTGGACAAGTCACTTAACTTCTCTGGGCCTCAGTTACCTCATCGGTAAAATGGGGATTAAGACTGTGAGCCCCCCATGGGACAACCTGATCACCTTGTAACCTCCCCAGTGCTTAGAACAGTGCTTTGCACATAGTAAGCGCTTAATAAATGTCATTATTATTATTATTATTATTATTATTATTATTATTAATGACTGAATAAAAAGGACCTGCATTCTAATTCCAACTCAGCTGCTTGTCTGTTGTGCAATCTTAATAATAATTATGGTATTTGTTAAATGCATACTATGTACCAGGCACTGTACTAAAGTGCTGGGGTGGATACAAGCAAATCAGATTGGACACAGTCACTTGTCCCACATGGGGCTCACAGTCTCAATCCCCATTTTACAGATCAAGTAACTGAGTCACAGAGAATAGTAATAATAATGTGTGGCATTTGTTAAGTGCTAACTTTTTGCCATGCGCTGTACTAAGCGCTGGGGTGGATACAAGAAAATAGGGTTGGCACAGTTCCCGTCCCAAATGGGGCTCACAGTCTCAATCCCCATTTTACAGATGAGGTAACTGAGGCACAGAGAATTGAAGTAGCTTGCCCAAGGTCACACAGCAGACAAGTGGCAGAGTCAGGATTAGAACCCACGACCTTCTGACTCCCAGGCTCTAATCACTATGCCATGTTGCTTGTCCCTTCATGTCTCTGATCCTCAGTTCCCTCATCAGTAAAATGGGGATTAAGAATATGAGCTCCAGAAGGGACAGGAACTATGTCCAACCTGATTAGCTTGTATCTACCTCAGCGCTTAGTACAGTGCCTGGCACAGAGTAAGTGCTTAAAAAATACCAGAATCATTATTGTTATTACTATTGTCATCGTTTTCATTTTGGGGGGAAGTTAGTAAATCATCAGCTAGTTGTGGGTAGTGAATGTGTCTTGTTATATTGTTGTGCTATAATCTCCCCAGCACTTAGTAGAATGCCTTAAACAAAATAAATGCTCAATAAATATGATTGATTTGATCGAATCGTAGAACTTTTTAGTTTTATCACTTTAATTGTATTTAGGTACTTACTATGTGTCAAGAAATGTTCTAAGCCCTGAGGTAGATACAAGATCATCAGGTCAGACACAGTCCCTGTCCCACACAGGCCTCTGAGCCCAAGTGGGAAGGAGAGCAACTATTTAATCCCCATTTTACAGTTGAAGAAACTGTAAAATCGATCTACACTCATTCCCTTGGTGACCTCATTCGCTCCCACGGCTTCAAAATCACCTCTACGCTGATGACACCCAGATCTCCATCTCTGCCCCTGCTCTCTCCCCCTCTCTCCAGGCTCGCATCTTCTCCTGCCTTCAGGACATCTCCATCTGGATGTCTGCCCGCACCTAAAACTCAACATATCCAAGACTGAACTCCTCGTCTTCCCTCCCAAACCCTGCCTTCTCCCTGACTTTCCCATCACTGTTGACGGCACTACCATCCTTCCTGTATCACAAGCCCGCAAACTTGGTGTCATCCTCGACTCCGCTCTCTCATTCACCCCTCACATCCAAGCCATCACCAAAACCTGCCAGTCTCAGCTCCGCAACATTGCCAAGATCCGCCCTTTCCTCCCCATCCAAACTGCTACCCTGCTCGTTCAAGCTCTCAACCTATCCCGTCTGGACTACTGCATCAGCCTTCTCTCTGATCTCCCATGCTCGTGTCTCTCCCCACTTCAATCCATACTTCACGCTGCTGCCCAGATTGTCTTTGTCCAGAAACGCTCTGGGCATGTTACTTCCCTCCTCAAAAATCTCCAGTGGCTACCAATCAATCTGCGCATCAGGCAGAAACTCCTCACCCTGGGCTTCAAGGCTGTCCATCCCCTCGCCCCCTCCTACCTCACCTCCCTTCTCTCCTTCTCCAGCCCAGCCCGCCTCCTCCGCTCCTCTGCCACCAATCTCCTCACTGGGCCTCGTTCTCACCTGTCCAGCCATCGACCCTCGGCCCACGTCCTCCCCCTGGCCCAGAATGCCCTCCCTCCGCACGTCCGCCAAGCTAGCTCTCTTCCTCCCTTCAAGGCCCTGCTGAGAGCTCACCTCCTCCAGGAGGCCTTCCCAGACTGAGCCCCTTCGTTCCTCTCCCCCTCGTCCCCCTCTCCATCCTCCCCATCTTACCTCATTCCCTTCCCCACAGCACCTGTATATATGTATATATGTTTGTACATATTTATTACTCTATTTATTTATTTATCTTACTTGTACCTATCTATTCTTTTTATTTTATTTTGTTAGTATGTTTGGTTTCGTTCTCTGTCTCCCCCTTCTAGACTGTGAGCCCACTGTTGGGTAGGGACTGTCTCTATGTGTTGCCAACTTGTACTTCCCAAGTGCTTAGTACAGTCCTCTGCACACAGTAACCGCTCAATAAATACGATTGATTGATTGATTGAAGCTCAGAGAATTAAAGTGATGACCAAGGTCACACAGCAAGGCAAGTGGAAGAGCTAGGATAAGAACCCTGGCCTTCTGACTCCCAGGCACATACTCTTGGAAAGAATTCTCCAGATTAGTCCCCCAAAGCAACATAAAGGGCGGAGGAGGTTCTGTGATTCTTGGAGAGTTTTAATTAGTTCTTAGGTTGTCTTGGGCCAAGATGTATGTTGTTTCAGATCTGCCGATCTCCCTTAACTTGGAATGATAATTGAATTACCATTCTTCATTTCCATATTGATGGAAATCTGACAAAAAGATGTAGAAAATGGCCCCATCACTGTTTTGAAACGCAGGCATTTCCATACATATTTATGATGGAATTATCAAGAAAACTCCAGGGTGTTTACTTTTGAATTTGGATAAGCATTTCCATTTAACCATTAATAATCAAGGGGAAAATATTACTTATTCCTGTGATGAAGGTGGAAATTGGGTATATTCTGTTTCTAGTTTCTGCTGCGGTTTAGAAGAGAATTAGAAAATCATCTAGCAGGATCTGTGTGGGGAAGGATATGCAGAGGCCTAGTCTATCAATAATATTCTAGACTGTGAGCCCATTATTGGGTAGGGACCGTCTCTATCTGTTGCCGATTTGTACTTCCCAAGAGCTTAGTACAGTGCTCTGCACACAGTAAGCGCTCAATAAATACGACTGAATGAATGAATTGAGATGTAGTAGTAGAAATAATAGTAACGGTATGGGTTCAAAATTGTATTAAGCACTTGGGAAATACGAAAAAAGCAAATGATGCATTTCCTGCCCACCACAAACTTACGTGCTAATCAATCAATAAATCAGTGGTGCTTATTGAGTGTTTACTGTGTACTGAAAGGGTAGTGAGCCGGGGAAAAGTGAGCTTAATCCAGGAAGGTCTGTTAGAGGAGATGGGATTCCAGAATAATAATAATAATAATAATAATAATAATAATAATAATAATAATAACAACATTTGTTAAGTGCTTATGGTATGCAAAGCACTGTTCTAAGTGCTGGGGGGGATACAAGGTGATCAGGTTGTCCCACGGGGGGCTCAAAGTCAATCCCCATTTTACAGATGAGGCAACTGAGGCACAGAGAAGTGAAGTGACTTGCCCAAATTCACACAGCTGACAATAAGGCTTTGAAGGTGGGGAGAGGGGTGGCCTGGCATATATATTGAGAAGCAGTATGGCCCAGTTGCTACAGCCCAGGCCTGGGAGTCCAAAGGACACAGGTTCTAATCCCAGCTCTGCCATATGTCCGTTGTGTGACCTTGGGCAAGTCACTTTACTTGTCTGGGCCTCAGTTCCCTCATCTGTAAAATGGGGATTAAGAGTGTTGTGGGACAGGGACTGTGTCCAATCTGCCAAACTCATATCTACCCAGCGCTTAGAACAGAGCTCAGCACTTAGTAAGCAGTTAAGAAGTACTATTATTATTATTATTATTATTATTATTATTATTATTATTATTATTACCATGAGCTTTAATTCAGTTTAATTCAGTTTAATTTAATTTAATTTTAATTTAATTGAGAAGCAGCGTGGCTCAGTGGAAAGAGCCCGGGCTTTGGAGTCAGAGGTCAGGAGTTCAAATCCCGGCTCTGCAATTGTCAGCTGTGTGACTTTGGGCAAGTCACTTAACTTCTCTATGCCTCAGTTAACTCATCTGTAAAATGGGGATTAAGATTGTGAGCCCCATGTGGGACAACTTGATCACCTTGTAGCCCCCCCAGCGCTTAGAACAATGCTTTGCACATAGTAAGTGCTTAACAAATACCAATATTATTATTATTATTATTATTATTGTTATCATGTATGGAGATGGAGGGAGTTTCAGGCTAGGGGGAGGACGTGGGAAAGGGGTCAGTGTCCGGGGTAGAAGAGATGGGGGGCACAGTGAGGAAGCTCGCAGTAGAGGGGAGGAGCATGTGCGCTGACCTGGAGGAGAAGGTAAGTAAGGTAAGGTTGGAGGGGAGCAAGGGGATTGACTGAATTAAAGCTGATGGTAAATTATTTCTGTTTGATGCGGAGGTGGATGGGCAACCACTCGCAGTTCTTGAGAAGTGGGAAGAGGTAAGCTCAATGTCTTTGTTGATAAATGATCTGGGCTGCAGAGTGAGTATGGATTGGATTGGGGAGAGACAGGAGTCTGAGAGGTCAGTGAGGAGGCTGATACAGTCATCCAGGTGAGAGAGGATAAGTGATTGTATTAACGTGGTAGCGGTTTGGATGGAGAGGAAAGGGCAGATTTCAGCCACGTTGTGAAGGTAGAGCTGACAGGATTTGGTGACGGATTGAATATGTGGGTGGAATGAAAGAGATGAGTCGTGGACAACTCCCAGGTTAGGGGCTTGTGAGATAGGGAAGAAAGTAGTGTTGTCTAGTGGTAGAGAAGCAGCATGGTGTAGTGGATGGAGCATGGGACTGGGAGAGAGAAGGCCATGGGTTCTAATCCAGCTCTGCCACTTACTCGCCACGTGACCTTGGACAAGTCACTTAACTGGGCCTCCAATTGCCTCTTCTGTAAAATGGGGTTGGAGACTCTGAGCCCTACACGGGACAGGGACTGTGTCCAACCCAATTTGCTCATATATACCCCAGCGCTTACTACAGTGCCTCGCACATAGTAAGTGCTTAACAAATACCGTAATTATTATAATTACAGTGGTGGGAAAGACAGGAGGAGGACAGGGTTTAGGTAGGAAGATAAGGAAGAAGTGATGGTAAGGACCTGGGTTCTAATTCCAACTCCGCCACTTGTCTGCTGTGTGATACTGGGAAAGTCACTTCACTTCTCTGGGCCTCAGTTCCCTCATCTGTAAATGAATCATCATCATCATCAATCGTATTTATTGAGTGCTTACTATGTGCACAGCACTGTACTAAGTGCTTGGGAAGTACAAATTGGCAACATATAGAGACAGTCCCTACCCAACATTGGGCTCACAGTCTAAAAGGGGGAGACACAGAACAAAACCGAACATACTAACAAAATAAAATGAATAGAATAGATATGTACAAGTAAAATAAATAAATAAATAAATAGAGTAATAAATATGTAGAAACATATATACATATAAACAGGTGCTGTGGGGAAGGGAAGGACGTAAGATGGGGGGGTGGAGGGGGGATAAGGGGGAGAGGAAGGAAGGGAAGGAAGGAATTCATTATTAATTTTGGTACTGGTTAAGCACTTACTATGTGCCAAGCACTGTTTTAAGCACTGGAGCACTGTTTTAAGGGGATTGAGATTGTGAGCGCTTTGAAGAAAAGGGACTGTGTCCAACCCGATTATCTTTGTATGTACCCTTGCGCTTAGAGCAGTGCCGGACACGTAGTCAGCACTTAACAAATATCATTTAAGAAAGTTCAGAAGTAGTAATGATATTTATTGGATGCCTCGTAAGTCCAGTACACTGTACTACAATCCCTAGAGGCTGCAAACTCCATGAAGGTGGGAATCCTGTCTACTTTATTGTACTCTTCCAAACGTTCAGTATGGTGCACTGCATGAGTAGGCACACAGTAAATACCACTGATTTAAAACAGGATAGAAAGAACATCTAAGAGAAGCAGTGTGGCACAGTGGAAAGAGCTCAGTCTTTCGAGTCAGAGGTCATGGTTCAATTCCCGGCTCCACCAATTGTCAGCTGCGTGACTTTAGGCAAGTCACTTCACTTCTCTGGGCCTCAGTTACTGCATCTGTAAAATGGGGATTAAGACTGTGAGCCCCCCCATGGGACAACCTGATCACCTTGTAACCTCCCCAGCGCTTAGTACAGTGCTTTGCACATAGGAAGCACTTAATAAATGTCATTATTACTATTATTATTATTAATAACATTGATTCATTTGAAATGTGGTGTTGGAGAAGGCTTTTGCGAATGCTATGAACTGCCCAAAAGACAAACAAATGGATTTTAGATCAAATTAAGCCCAAATGGTCTTTGGAAGGCCAAATGACTCGACATAGATTAGCATATTTTGGACACATCATCAGGAGGACTAATTATTCATTCATTCATTCTTTCAATCGTATTTATTGAGCACTTACTGTGTGCAGAGCACTGTACTAAGTACTTGGGAAGTACAAGTCGGCAGCAGACTGGAGCAGACACCAGGAAAAGTGAAGGGAAAAGGTGGAAGAGGCAGACTGGCAGTGAGGTAGATGGAGACCATAACAACGATAATGGAAGAACCGTTAGGAAGTTTGCGGATAATGGCAGAGGTCAGGATCTTCTGGAGAAATTATATCCATGGAGTCGCTATGAATCGGAAATGACTCAGTAGCACTTAATAACAATAATAATAATAATAACCTGAGTCTTAGGTCCTCAAGGGGGAATTCCCACTGTCAGAGATTTATCCTTATTTATCCTTATTAAAATCCCATCTCCTCCAAAAAGCCTTCCCCGACTAAGCCCACTTTTCCCCTATTTCCCCTCCCTTCTACGTCAATCTTGCAGTTGTATGTATCCCCCTTTAAACTCTCAATATTCACACCACCCTTAGCTCCACTGGCCTTATATCCCTATCTGTCATTCATTTTCATTTCTTTCTCCCCCTCTAGATGGTAAGCTCCTTGTGGGCAAGAAACGGGTCTACCAATTCTGTTGAATAGAACTCCACAAAAACGTTCAGTCCATGTTTCCCCACTCCTCCAGAACCTCCAGTGGTTGCCCATCCACCTCCACGTAACAGAAACGCCTCACCATTGGCTTTGAAGCCGTCCATCAACTTGCCTCCTCTTATTTCACTTCACTACTCTCCTACTGCAAACCAGTTCAGACACTTCACTCTTCTTATGCCAACCTTCTCACTGCACCTTGATCTCGTCTATCTCTCTGCCAACCTCTTGCCCACAACCTGCCACTGGCCTGGAATGCCCTCCCTCCTCATCTTACAGACAAAGACTCTCCCCTTACTTCAAAGCCTTATTGAAGGTCCATCTCCTCCAAGAAGCCTTCCCTGACTAAGCCCTCCTTTCTTCTCCCATCTTTTCTGCATCCCCCGACTTGCTCCCTTTATTCACCTCCCATCCCAGACTCACAGCACTTATGTCCATATCTAATTTATTCATTTAAACCAAACTCTGTCTCCCACTCTAGATTGTAAGCTCATTGTGGGCAGGGAATGTGTTGGCTTATTGTTGTACTGTACTCTCCCAAGCATTTAGTACAGTGCTCTGCACACTGTAAGTACCCAATAAATACAATTGACTCTCCCAAGTGCTTAAAACAGTGCTCAGTAATAATAATACTAATAATAATAACAATGGTATTTGTTAAGCGCTTACTAATAATAACGATAATGATAGTATTTGTTAAGCACTAATTATGTACCAAGCACTGTTCTAAACACTGGGGGAGTTACAAAGTAGTCAGATTGCCCCACAAGAGGCTTACAGTCTTCATCCCCATTTTTCACGAGGTAGCTGAGGCCCAGAGAGGTGAAGTGACTTGCCCAAGGTCACACGGCAGACAAGTGGCGGAGTCGGGATTAGAACCCATGACCTTCTGACTCCCAGGCACGTGCTCTGTCCACTATACCATACTGCTTCTCATCACTGATAAATATCACTGATTAATGGATTGATCCTAAACTGGCCCCAACTCTAGGCTCAGTAGGGCAATGCCAAAGTCCCAGGCTGGGATCGTGACTGTGTGCCTGCTTATTGTTGTATTGTCCTCTCCTACACGCTTAGCACATTGCTTTACACACCGTAAGCATTCAATAAGTACGATTGAACGAAAGAGTGAGGCTGCCAGGAAATGCCAGAGGTCAAAACCGGACCATCTCACCAGATGATGAGCCAGAAGCTCTAAATACCCAACAGAGTTCAAAAAACGACTCACTTTTACTTTAAAGTGACATCTTAGGGGTTTCTTTTCTCCTTCTTCTTCTTTTTAATGCGCTTTCCGGAGGTGAAATTATTTTCGAGTGTAGGAGGAGATCGAGAAAAATCAGGGTAGCGCTTAAGAGACGGAGCAAGCGGTGGGAGGGAATGTCTGCAGAGGCTAAAGGGAACACAGAACGTCGCTCTGCATAGGAGGAGGGAAACCAACAGACACGAAAGGGGAAGACTTCCAAATGAAGTCATTTTTTATTTTGTGTCAGAAAAACCCGGGGACATTTTTGGAAGGCAGAGGATCGGTAGTAGCTGGGACCAGGCATTCTCTACCCACACCACATTCAAATATTTTAACAGTTATTATTATCATTATTATTATTGTTATTATTATTATTAATGGTATTGGTTAAACCAATTCAACCACAGAAGTTTTCCCCTGAATTCTTTTTTTTTCCTTTTTTTTAAATGGGATTTTCTTATGGTAATAATAATTGTGGTATTTGTTAATACTACTACTAATAATAATAATAATATTGTTCTTTGTTAATATCTTCTAGACTGTGAGCTCACTGTTGGGTAGGGACTGTCTCTATATGTTGTCAACTTGTACTTCCCAAGCACTTAGTACAGTGCACTGCACACATTAAGCGCTCCATAAATACGATTGATTGATTGATTGATTGTTAAGCACTTACTATGTGCAAAGCACTATTCTAAGTGCTGGGGTAGATACAAGGTGATCAGATTGTCCCACGTGGGGCTCACAGTCTTAATCCCCATTTTACAGATGGGTAACTGAGGCCCAGAGAAGTTAAGTGACTTGCCCAAAGTCCCAAGTGACTCCCAAGCCCGGGCTCTTTCCACTGAGCCATGCTGCTTCTCTAGCACTTACTAGGTGAGAAGCAGCATGGCTTAGTGGTTAGAGCACAGGCCTGGGTGTCAGAAGGACACCGGCTCCAATCCCTGCTCTGTCACATGTCTGCTGTGTGACCTTGGGCAAGTCACTTACTAATCTGTGCCTCAGTTACCTCATCTGTAAAATGGGAAATAAAGACTGTGAGGCCATGTGAGATAGGGACTGTGTCTGACCTGATTAACTTGTATCTACCCCAGTGTTTAGAACACTGCATGGCACATAGTAAGTGCTTAACAAATACCATAATTATAATAATTATTATTATTAGGTGCCAAGGCACTGTAATCATCTCAGACCCAATCCTGTTCTACATGGGCCTCATAGTCTTTATTCTCCATTTTACAGATGAGGTAACTGAGGCACAGAGAAGCTAAGTGCCTTCTCCAGAATTGAACAGCGGAGAAGTGGTAGAGCTGGTATCAGAACCCAGGTCCTTCTGACTTCCAGACTGTACTCTATCCACTAAGCTACACTGCTTCTCTTCATTAGGTGCTTACTATGCGCCTTGCAGTGTCCTTAGTGCTGGGGTAGATTCAAGCTAATCGGGTTGGACACAGTCCATGTCCCACCTGGGGCTCACAGTCTTGATCTCCATTTTACAGATGAGGGAACTGAGGCACAGTGACTTCCCCAAGGTCAAACAACAAACAAGTGGAGGAGCTGGGATTAGAACCCAAGCCCTTTTAACTCCCAGGCCTCTGCTCTGGGCTCACCCTGGGCTTCAAGACTGTCCATCCCCTCGCCCCCTCCTACCTCACCTCCCTTCTTTCCTTCTACAGCCCAGCCCGCACCCTCCGGTCCTCCACCGCTAATCTCCTCACCGTACCTCGCTCTCGCCTGTCCCACCATCGACCCCCGGCCCACGTCATCCCCCGGGCCTGGAATGGCCTCCCTCCTCACATCCGCCAAGCTAGCTCTCTTCCTCCCTTCAAGGCCCTGCTGAGAGCTCACCTCCTCCAGGAGGCCTTCCCAGACTGAGCCCCTTCCTTCCTCTCCCCCTCGTCCCCCTCTCCATCCCCCCATCTTACCTCCTTCCCTTCCCCACAGCACCTGTATATATGTATATATGTTTGTACATATTTATTACTCTATTTATTTATTTATGTATTTTATTTGTACATATCTATTCTATTTATTTTATTTTGTTAGTATGTTTGGTTTTGTTCTCTGTCTCCCCCTTTTAGACTGTGAGCCCACTGTTGGGTAGGGACTGTCTCTATATGTTGCCAATTTGTACTTCCCAAGCACTTAGTACAGTGCTCTGCACATAGTAAGCACTCAATAAATACGATTGATGATGATGCTCTATCCACTAAGACCACGCTGCTACTGCCGTCGAGCTACTGTGAGAGTTTCTCAGAATTCCATGATTTCCCAAAGTGTTTCATTTTGAACATTGTAGGGAATCTGATAACTTTCTTCTTAGACTGTCTTAGAATGTCTAGATAGAAGTTTGGGATATCCCAATTGCAAATCAGTCAGTCACATTTGTTGAGCACTTACTGTTTGCAGAGCACTGTATTAAGCGCATGGGAGAGTACAGTATCACAGACACATTCCCTACCCACAATGAGCTTATAAGAATTCAAAAACTATGCCAACTGGGGAGACGGGCACTGAAATAAGTACCAAATGCAGGGAAGAGCTAATCAAAGAACATAGTGTGCAAAAACATTTGCAAAGATGTGCAGTGGTAAGTAATAAGTGCAAAAATTCTGAGGCAGTAGAGGTGTGGAGAATAAAATGTAATTTAGGAAAGTTTCCTGGGGGTTGTGGGACTTCTGGAGGGTTTTGAAGATGGGGCAGACTGTCTTCTGTTTTCCCTAACTCTCTGATCACTCCTTCTCAGTCTCATAAATAAATGATAAATAATAATGGCATTTATTAAGTGCTTACCATGTGCAAAGCACTGTTTTAAGTGCTAGGGAGGTTACAAGGTGATCAGGTTGTCCCACGGGGGGCTCACAGTCTTCATCCCCATTTTACAGATGAGGTAACTGAGGCACAGAGAATTCATTCATTCATTCATTCAGTCATATTTATTGAGCGCTTACTGTGTTCAGAGCACTGTACTAAGTGCTTAGGAAGTACAAGTTGGCAACATAGAGAGATGGTCCCTACCCAACAGTGGGTTCACAGTCTAGAAGGGAGAGACAGAGAACAAAACAAAACATATTAACAAAATAAAATAATTAGAAAAAATATGTACAAATAAAATAAATAAATAAATAGAGTAATAAATGTGTACAAACATATATACATATATACAGGTGCTGTGGGGAAGGGAAAGAGGTAAGGCAGGGGGGATGGGGAGGGGGAACAGGGGGAGAGGAAGGAAGGGGCTCAGCCTGGGAAGGCCTCCTGGAGGAGGTGAGCTCTCAGTAGGGCCTTGAAGGGAGGAAGAGAGCTAGCTTGGCGGATGTGTGGAGGGAGGGCATTCCAGGCCAGGGGGATGACGTGGGCTAGGGGTCGACGGTGGGACAGGCGAGAATGAGGCACGGTGAGGAGATTAGCAGCAGAGGAGTGGAGGGTGCGGGCTGGGCTGTAGAAGGAGAGAAGGGAGGTGAGGTAGGAAGGGGCGAGGTGATGGACAGCCTTGAAGCCGAGGGTGAGGAGTTTTTGCCTGAGAAGTTAATGACTTGCCCAAAGTCACACAGCTGACAAGTGGCAGACGGGATTTGAACCCATGACCTCTGACTCCAAAGCCCGGGCTCTTTCCATTGAGCCATGCTACTTCTCCATATATGAGGAACCCTCATATGAGGGCTCCTCCTCTGCCTCTGCCCCCTAACCATGGGGGTCCCTCAGGGCTCTGTTCTAGGTCCCCTTCTAGTCTCCTTCTACACCCTCTCCGTTGGAGAACTCATTCACTCCAATGGCTTCAACTACCACCTCAATGCAGACAATTCCCAAATCTACATCTCCAGCCCTGACGTCTCTCCTTCCCTGCAATCTCACCTTTCCTCTTTCCTTCAAAACATCTCTTTTCAGATGTCCCACCAGCACCTCAAATTCAATAGTCTAAAACTGAACCCTTTATCTTCCCCCGAAACCCTGTTCTCCCCCGTCTTTCCCATCACTGTAGAGAGGCAGCATGGCTTAGTGGAAAGAGCACGGGTTTGAGAGTCAGAGGTCGTGGGATCTAATCCCATTCCACCACTTATCAACTATGCGACATTGGACAAGTCACTTAACTTCTCAGTGCCTCAGTTACCTCATTTGTAAGATAGGGATTACGACTGAGCCCCTCACGGGACAACCTATTACCTTGTATCTACCCCAGCACTTAGAAGAGTGCTTGACACTTAATAACCGCTTAACAAATACCATTAAAAAAATTCTCTAAGCCTCAGTTACCTCACCTATAAAATGGAGATTACGACTGTGAGCCTCACATGGGGCAACCTGATTACCTTGTATCTGCCCCAGTGCTTAGAACAGTGCTTGACACATAGTAAGCACTTAACAAATATCATTATTATTATTATTACTATTACAAAACACCACTATCCTCTCTATCACACAAGCCCATATCCTTGGCGTTGTCCTCAACTCATCTCTTTCATTCCACCCACATATTGGATCTGTCACCAAATCCTGTCAGTTCTCCCTTCACAACACTGCTAAAATCCACCCTTTCCTCTCCATCCGAACCGCTGCCTCGTTAATCCAAGCACTCATCCTCTCCCTCCTTGATTACTGTATCTGCCTCCTCGCTGACCTCCCTGCCTCCTGTCTCTCCCCACTCCAGTCCATACTTCACTCTGCTGCCCAGATCATTTTTCTACAAAAACGTTCAGGCCACGTCTTTCCACTCCTCAGGAACATCCAGTGGTTGCCTGTTCACCTCCGCATCAGACCGAAACTCCTCACCATCAGCTTTTAAGCAGTCAATCAGCTTGCTTCCTCCTACCTCACCTCTTGATTTGCTCTGTGTGACTTTGGGCAAGTCACTTAACTTCTCTGTGCTTCAGTTAACCTCATCTGTAAAATGGGGATTAAGATTGGGAGCCCCATATGGGACAACCTGGTAACTTTGTATCTATCCCAGCACTTAGAACAGTGCTTGGCACATAGTAAGTGCTTAATAAATACCATTATTATTATTATTATTATTATTAATGTCTATCTCCCCCTCTACATTGTAAGCTTGTTAGGCATAGGGAATGTGTCTGCTTATTCTGTTACATTGTACTCTCCCAAGCGCTTAGTACACTGGTCTGCACCTAGTGCTCAATAAATATGGTTGATCTGGCAGATTTGAAAAGCGAGGGAATTCGAAGCAGAAATAGCAACTGATTAGATACAGCAGAAGGGAAGCCTGCAGAATTGTAACAGTGTGTTGAGGCCTTCAGGAGAAGAACTCAGTCTTCCTGGGTGCGAAAGGTAGCAGTTATCATCGTTATTATTATTATTATCATATTTTCTAACATCTTACTATGTGCCAAATGCTTACTGTGTGTTCCAAGCCCTTGGGTGGGTAATGATAATATTAATAATGATGCTACTTGTTAAGTGCTTACTATGTGCCGAGCACTGTTCTAAGCACTGGGGTAGATACAAGGTAATCAAATTGAGCACAATTCCTGTCCCACATGGGGCTCAAAGTCTTAATCCCCATTTTACAGATAAGGTAACTGAGGCCCAGAGAAGTGAAGTGACTTGCCCAAGGTCACCCAGCAGACAAGTGGCAGAACTGGGATTAGAACCTAGGCCCTTATGACTACCAGATCCGGGCTCTAGCCACTAGGTCATCAGGTTTGACACGGTCCCTGACCCACAATCTAAGGAGGAGGGAGATCAGATATTTGATCCCCATTTTACAGCAGAGGATATTGAGGCACAGAGTATTTCATTCATTCAATCGTATTTATTGAGCACTTGCTGTGTGCAGAACACTGTACTAAGTGCTTGTGAAGTGGACTAAGCACTTGGGAGAGTCCAACAGAAGCAGTGTGGCTCAGTGGAAAGAGCATGGGCTTTGGAGTCAGAGGTCATGGGTTCAAATCCCGGCTCTGCCAATTGTCAATCAATCAATTGTATTTATTGAGTGCTTACTGTGTGCAGAGCACTGTACTAAGCGCTTGGGAAGTACAAGTCGGCAACACACAGAGACGGTCCCCACCCAACAGTGGGCTCACAGTCTAGACGTCAGCTGTGTGGCTTTGGGCAAGTCACTTAACATCTCTGTTAAGCAGGATCTGAAGTGGCCATACCCTTGTCCAGGGGCAGGAGCAGCAGCAAGGGCCATCAGCCCCGGCCTCCCACCCCACCAGCAGCTTTCTACCTCACGACTGGACTCCTTCACCTCATCCCCAGTCTTCATCTCATCATGCAGTGAAACTGCGAATGAGGTGACTGAGGCCCAGAGAAATGAAGTGACTTGCCCAGTGTCACACAGCTGACAAGTGGCGGACTGGGATTTGAACCCATGACCTCGGACCACAGACTGAGCCCCCATTTTCCTCTCCTCCTCCCCATCCCCCTGCCCTACCTCCTTCCCCTCCCCACAGCACTTGCATATATGTTTGTACAGATTTATTACTCTATTTTACTTGTACATATTTACTATTCTGTTTATTTTGTTAAAGATGTGCATCTAGCTTTAATTCTATTTGTTCTGATGATGTGACACCTGTCCACATGTTTTGTTTTGTTGTCTGTCTCCCCCTTCTACATTGTGAGCCCGTTGTTGGGTAGGGACCTTCTCTATATGTTGCCAAATTGTACTTCCCAAGCGCTTAGTACAGTGCTCTGCATACAGTAAGCACTCAATAAATACGATTGAATCAATGAATGAATAAATGAATCTCTGTGCCTCAGTTACCTCTTCTGTAAAATGGGGATTAAGACTGTGAGCCCCCCGTGGGACAACCTGATCAGCAAGTATCCTCCCCAGTGCTTAGAACACTGCTTTGCACATAGTAAGCGCTTAATAAATGCCATCTTTATTATTATTATTATTATTATATAGTATCATGATCAAAAAGCAATGTATTGTCAAGTTCTAAGAAAATATTCTCAATCCTTTTTGGAGTGTATATAAGTGAAAACAATACTTGATTATCAAAGCATTTTCTATTATCAAATCAGGATCTTCTACATATAGATTAGAGAGTTGCCCCAATTTTGGTTTTTGTTTATGGCATTTGTTAAGCACTTACTATGTGCCAGATACTACACTAAGATCTGGGGTAGATATCTCCTTCCACTCCCTACAGCACATATATATATATATATATATATATATATATATGTGTGTGTGTACAGAGTTATTACTCTATTTTACTTGTACATATTTACTATTATATTTATTTTGTCAATGATGTCCATATAGCTTTAATTGTATTTGTTCTGACGACTTTGACACCTGTCTACATGGTTTGTTTTCTTGTCTGTCTCCCCCTTCTAGATTGTGAGCCTGTTGTTGGGTAGGGACCGTCTCTATATGTTGCCGACTTGTACTTCCCAAGTGCTTAGTACAGTGCTCTGTGCACAGAAAGTGCTCAATAAATACGATTGAGTGAATGAATGAATGAATACAAACTAATCAGTCTGGACACAGTCCAAGTCCCATATAGGGCTCACAACGTTAATCCCCATTTTACAGATGCAGTATTAGGCACAGAGAAGTGACTTGCACAAGATCATACAGCAGACGAATGGCCAAGTCAGGATTAGAACCCAAGTCCTTCTCACTCCCAGGCCCATGCTCTATCGACTAGGCCATACTGCTCCTCGGCCAAATCAATCTTTAACTAGTGTCAAACCGAAATGGGCTTTAATCACTCTATTCAAGTCAGGCAAAATGCTTCAGAGGGAGGGGAAGAACTGTGTTTACACCACAGTGTTTTCTCAAGAGGAGAGACAGACAGAGAGGAAGAGAAAAATGTGATTAAAACTGGCTTTGATATTCAGTATTTTTTTTTTTTTCCGGAAGAGCATTAGAGTGGAGGTTAGGCATGTGAAATTTAGGATGATGGGGTTTGGATGGAGAATGGTTTCTATCTGTCATTGTAAAGGACCAGGTCCTACTTTTCCGGATCTTACAATTTATTTAAGTGTCTGTCTCACAAATCAATTAATCAGTGATCATCATCATCATCATCATCAATCGTATTTATTAAGCACTTACTGTGTGCAGAGCACTGTACTAAGCACTTGGGAAGTACAAGTTGGCAACATATAGAGACAGTCCCTACCCAATAGTGGGCTCACAGTCTAAAACGGGGGAGACAGAGAACAAAACCATACATACTAACAAAATAAAATAAATAGAATAGATATGTACAAGTAATATTTATTACTTGTGATATTTATTGAGTGCTTACTCTGTACAGAACACTGTACTATGAGCTTGGGAGAGTAAAATATAACAATATCGCAGACATGTTCCCTGTCCACAGTGAGCTTACAGTCTAGAGGAGGAGACAGGCATTAATGGAAATTAATAAATTACAGATATGGACACAAGTGCTGTGGGGTTGGGGGTAGGAGATGAATAAAGGAAGCAAGTCAGGGCGACACAGAAGGGAGCGGGAGAAGGGGGAAGGAAGGTTTAGTCAGGGAAGGCCTCTTGGAGGAGATGGGTCATCAATAAGGCTCTGAAGATGGAAGAGTCATTGTTGGTTTAGAGGAGGGAGGGCATTTTAGGCCAGAGGCAGGTCGTGGGCGAGAGGTCAGCGGTGAGATAGACAAGAACCAGAAACTGTGAGAAGGTTGGCATTAGAGAAGCCAAGTGTGAGGGTTACGCTGGGGAGGCAGCGTGGCTCTGTAGAAAGAGCCCGAGCTTTGGAGTCAGAGGTCATGGGTTCTAATCCCGGCTCCGCTGTCAGCTGTGTGACTCTGGGCAAGTCACTTCACTTCTCTGGGCCTCAGTTCCCTCATCTGTAAAATGGGGATTAAAACTGTGAGCCCCCATGGGACAATCTGATCACCTTATAACCACCCCAGCGCTTAGAACAGTGCTTCGCACATAGTAAGCGCTTAACAAATGCCATCATTATTATTATTATAGTAAGAGAGTAGTGAGGGGAGGACAGAGGGGTCAAGGGAATGGACTGCTTTAAACCCGCTGGTGAAGAGTTTTTGTTTGCTTAGGAGATGGATGGACAACCACTGGAAGTTCTTGAGAGGTGGGAAAACATTTCCTGAATGTTTTTATAGAAAATTGATCCAGGCAGCAGAGTGAAATAGAGACAGGAAGCAAGGAGGCTGATACAGAAGCAGTGTGGCTCAGTGGAAAGATCATGGGCTTTGCAGCCAGAGGTCATAGGTTCAAATCCCAACTCTGCCAATTGTCAGCTATGTGACTTTGGGCAAGTCACTTAACTTCTCTGTGCCTCAGTTACCTCATCTGTAAAATGGGGATGAAGACTGTGAGCCCCCTGTGGGACAGCCTGATCACCTGGTAACCTCCCGAGTGCTTAGAACAGTGCTTTGCACCTAGTAAGCGCTTAATAAATGTCATCATCATTATTATTATTATTATTATTATTATTATTATTATTATACAGTAATCAAGGTGGAATAGGCTAAGTCCTTTTAACGTGGTAGCAGTTTGGATGGCGAGGAAAGGGCGGATTTTAGCGATGTTGCGAAGATTGAACCGACAGTGAAGCATTGAAGAGGAGTCAAGGAAAATGTCAAGGTTACAGGCTTGTGAGACAGAATGTGTCTGTTACATTGTTATAGTGTATTCTTCCAAGCACTTTAGTACTTTTCTGTGTATAAATAAGCTCTCGATAAATATAATTGACTGCTTCTGCTTTCCAAATCCACATAATGTTCAAACTCCTTTTCTAGTCAGTGGCATTCTGGTTGGTGAAAATGGAAGGCCATCTCCTCCCAGAGGACTTTCCTGACTAAGCCCTCCTTTCTTTCCTCTTCTCCCACTCCCTTCTGCATCACCCTGACCTGCTCCCTTTATTCATCCCCCTCTCAGTCCCACACCACTTATATCCATATGTACTATTTATTTATTTATTTATTTATTTATTTATTTATTTATTTATTTATTTATTTATTTATTTATATTAATGTCTTTCTCCCCCTCTAGGCTGTAAGCTTGTTGCAAGCAGGGAACGTGTCTGTTTATTAATAATAATAGTAATGATAATGATGGCATTTGTTAAGCACTTGATCTACCCATCAATATTGGGTAGATACAAGGTAATCAGGTTGTCCCATGTGGGGCTCGCAGTTTTAATTTTCATTTTACAGATGAGGTAACTGAGGCCCCAAGAATAATAAGAATAATGATAATGATGGCATTTGTTAAGCACTTACTATGTGCCAAGCACTGTTCTAAGAGCTGGGGTAGATACAAGGTAATCAGATTGTCCCACGTGGGGCTCACAATTTTAATTCTAATATTACAGATGAGGTAACTGAGGTCCCAGGAATTATAATAATAATAATAACAATAATAATAATAATGGCATTTGTTAAGCGCTCACTATGTGCAAAGCACCATTCTAAGTGCTGGGGGGATGCAATGTAATCAGGTTGTCCCACATGGGGCTCACAGTCTTAATCCCCATTTTACAGGTGAGGTGACTGAGGCTCAGAGAAGTTAAGTGACTTGCCCAAGGTCACACAGCAGACATGTGGCAGAGTCGGGATTCGAACACATGACCTCTGACTCCCAAGCTTGGGCTCTTTCCACTGAGCCATGCTGCTTCTCCAATATTGTTCTATTGTCCTCTCTCAAGCACTTAATACAGTGCTTTGCACAACCCAGTAAGCGTTCAATACATACAACTGAATGAATGAATGAATTCTAGGTCATGGAGTGTTTGGGAAAAATCAAGAGCTGCTTTTGGCGTTGATTTGATTCTTGCCTAACGCGAGATCAATCAATCAATCAATCAATCAATCGTATTTATTGAGCACTTACTATGTGCAGAGCACTGTACTAAGCGCTTGGGAAGTACAAATTGGCAACACATAGAGACAGTCCCTACCCAACAGTGGGCTCACAGTCTAAAAGGGGGAGATGTGAGCTAGGTATTGGTTCTCCTACAACAGAAGCGCTTTGGTGCTCTATTTTCTCTATCTGCCCCTTTTAGACTGTGAGCCCACTGTTGGGTAGGGACTGTCTCTATATGTTGCCGATTTGTACTTCCCAAGCGCTTAGTACAGTGCTCTGCACATAGTAAGCGCTCAATAAATACGATGATGATGATGATGATGATGATTTTCCTCCCATCGGCTAAGTGGCAGGGCCGGTGTGTTTCTCCTTGGCCGATTTCGATTCATGTCAACTGTGGCTGAGGGCCCAGGCTCAGATCAATCTTTAATTTCTCGGAGAGAACTAAAATAAGATCAAGAGCCTCGTGTTATATAATTCCCACCCGCCCACACAGTATTTTAGAGATCGAGGAGGCAGAGTCAAGAAATCTGCTCCAACTCCAACCCAAAGCCCAAGGGAAGAAGCTCTAAGGCAAATCCCTCAATCAGTCGTTGGTATTCAGTGAGAGCTTGCTGTGAGCCTAGCACGGAACTCAATGTGGAGAAGTAGCGTGGCCTAGTGGAAATAGCATAGGCTAAGGATGCAGGGCCCCTGGGTTCTAAGATAGGCTCCGCTCCTCTCTTGCTGTGTGACTGTGGTCAAGTCACTTCCCCTCTTTCCTCAGTTTCCTCTTCTGAAAAATGGGGATTCAACACCTGTTCATTATTTCAATCGTATTTATTGAGCGCTTACTGTGTGAAGAGCACTGTATTTTTCTCCCTCTCCCTTGGACTGGGTGTCCCACGTGGGACAGGCACTATGTCTGATCAGATTATTTTGTATCTGCCCCAGGGCTTACTACGCTGTTTGGCAAAAAAGTCCTAAAGTAATATCACAATTATTACTCGTTATTATTAGGAAAGGGGGAGCAAAGAGTGCAACAATAATAATGATAACAATAATAGCGGTGGGGTGAATAACGGCAAAATGAGTTGGACACAGTCCTGATTCATTCATTCATTCATTCAATCGTATTTATTGAGTGCTTACTGTGTGCAGAGCACTGGACTAAGCACCTGGGAAGTACAAGTTGGCAACATATAGAGACAGTCCCTACCCAACAGTGGGCTCACAGTCTAGAAGGGGGAGACAGAGAACAAAACAAAACATATTAACAAAATAAAATAAATAGAATAAATGTGTACAAATAAAATAAATAAATAAATAAATAGAGTAATAAATACGTACAAACATATATACATGTGCTGTGGGGAGGGGAAGAAAGTAAGGCTGGGGGGATGGAGAGGAGGAGGAGGGGGAGAGGAAGGAGGGGGCTCAGTGTGGGAAGGCCTCCTGGAGGAGGTGAGCTCTCAGTAGGGCCTTGAAGGGAGGAAGAGAGCTAGCTTGGCTGATGTGTGGAGGGAGGGCATTCTGGGCCAGGGGGATGAAATGGGCCGGGGGTCGACGGCGGGACAAGCAAGAACGAGGCACGGTGAGGAGATTAGCGTCAGAGGAACAGAGGGTGTGGGCTGGGCTGGAGAAGGAGAGAAGGGAGGTGAGGTAGGAGGGGGCGAGCCGAGGGTGAGAAGTTTTTGCCTGATGCGTAGGTTGATTGGTAGCCACTGGAGATTTTTGAGGAGGGGAGTAACTAGCCCAGAGCGTTTCTAGACAAAGACGATCCAGGCAGCGGTATGAAGTATGGACTGAAGTGGGGAGAGACAGGAGGATGGGCTATCGGAGAGGAGGCTGATTGCAGTAATCCAGACGGGATAGGATGAGAGCTTGAACAAGCAGGGTAGCGGTTTGGATGGAGAGGAAAGGGCAGATCTTGGCAATGTTGCGCAGATGAGACTGGCAGGTTTTGGTGATGGATTGGATGTGAGGGGTGAACGAGAGAGCAGAGTCGAGGATGACACCAAGGTTGTGGGCTTATGAGACGGGAAGGTTGGTAGTGCCGTCAACAGTGATGGGAAAGTCAGGGAGAGGGCAGGGTTTGGGAGGGAAGACAGGGAGTTCAGTCTTGGACATGTTGGGTTTTAGATGGCGGGCAGACATCCAGATGGAGATGTCCTGAAGGCAGGAGGAGATCCAAGCCTGGAGGGAGGGAGAAAGAGCAGGGGCAGAGATGTAGATTTGAGTGTCATCAGCATAGAGATGATAGTTGAAGCCGTGGGAGCGAATGAGTTCACCAAGGGAGTGAGTGTATCCCATGTAGGGCTCACAATCTTAACCTCTATTTTACAGATAAGATAACTGAGTCACAGAGAATAATGATAATGGTATTTGTTAAGCACTTGCTATGTGCCAAGCACTGTTCCAAGCATTAAGGTAGATAAAAGGTAGATGTTTGGTTCTGTTCTCTGTCTCCCCCTTTTAGACTGTGAGCCCACTGTTGGGTAGGGACTGTCTCTATGTGATGCCAATTTGTACTTCCCAAGCGCTTAGTACAGTGCTCTGCACATAGTAAGCGCTCAATAAATACGATTGATTGATTGATTGATTGATAAAAGGTAATCAGGTTGTCCCACATGGGTCTCACAGTCTTAATCCCCATTTTACAAGTGAGGTAACTGAGGCACAGAGAAGTGAAGAGACTTACCCAAGGTCACACAGCAGACAAGTGGAGGACCCAGAATTTGTACCCAGTGTTGGGGGATGAAAGTGTTAACTGTGAGGTACCTCTGATGGGAGGTTTTAGTTCCTAAGGTAACCGGCTCCCCAAGAAGAAGGCAGTGAAGTGGATTTACAAAGTGCTAAGGTTGCCAGGAGTCAGTTCAGGGAGTAACTAACAGGCTCCAGGGCCAGAACCCCTGAGGGACAGGTGAAACTGGCCACCTGAAAGCTGACCAGTGGCCACTCCAAGGGCCTGGACATGGTGACTGAAAAGATAATAATAATAATAATAATAATAATAATAATAATAATAATAATAATAATAACAATAATAATAATAGTAATAGCAGCATTTATTAAGCACTTACTATGTGCAAAGCACAGTTCTAAGCGCTGGGGAGGTTACAATGTGATCAGGTTGTCCCACGGGGGGCTCACAGTCTTCATCCCCATTTTACAGATGAAGTAACTGAGGCACAGAGAAGTTAAGTGATTTGCCCAAAGTCACACAGCTGACAAGTGGTGGAGCCTGTAGTTGAACCCATGACCTCTGACTCCAAAGCCCGGGCTCTTTCCACTGAGCCATGCTGCTTCTCTAGATGAAGATGTCTAGGTCGCATGAGACCCATTTGAATGGCCATGTCAAACGTGTGGACCACCCAAGTACATGCTAAGCTTGCCCAGTAAAATCCAAAAATAAATGATGATATTTGTTAAGCGCTTACTATGTGGTGAGCCATGGACTAAGCGCTGATACTTAGTTACTTTAAGCGCTTAGTACAGTGCTGTACACATAGTAAGTGCTCAATAAATACGATTGAATGAACGAAATACTTATTCTATTTGTTAAGCCCTTTCTATGTGGCAGGCACTGGAATCAGTGCTGATAATGATGGTATTTGTTAAGCGCTTACTATGCGCCAGGCACTGTTCTAAGCGCTGATGTAGATGCAAGATAATTCGGTTGAACACAATTCCTTTCCCATGAGGGACTCCCAGTCTCAATCCCCATTTTACAGATGAGGTGAGGCCCAGAGAAGTGAAGTGACTTTCCCGAGGTCACACAGCAGGTAAGTGGCAGACACAGGATTAGAACCCATGACCTTCTGACTCCCAGATAGGGCACGCACTCTGCCATGTGGGTGGCACTGTCACTGACCTTGGGGGAGAAAATGGAGAGGTAGGGTGTGGGATGGGGGGCTGCAGATGGAGAGGGCAGGGGGCCACCTGCCCACGCAGGGACCCAGGGAGCCCATCAGCAGTGTGGTCTAGTGGTTAGAACCGGGAGTCAGGAGGTCATGGGTTCTAATCACTGTTCTGCCACTTGCCTGTTGTGTGACCTTGGACAAATCACTTCACTTCTCTGGGCCTCAGTTCCCCCATCTGTCAAATGGGAATTGAGACAGTCAGCCCCACGTTGGATGGGGACTGTGTCATTCATTCATTCATTCATTCAGTCATATTTATTGAGCGCTTACTGTGTGCAGAGAACTGGACTAAGCACTTGGGAAGTACAAGTTGGCAGCATATAGAGACGGTCCCTATTCACTCATTCATTCAGTAGTATTTATTGAGCGCTTACTGTGTGCCGAGCACTGTACTAAGCGCTTGGGAAGTACAAGTTGGCAACATATAGAGACGGTCCCTACCCAACAACGGGCTTCACAATCTAGAGGGGGGAGACAGACAACAAAACAAAACATGGAGACAGGTGTCGAAATCGTCAGAACAAATAGAATTAAAGCTATGTGCACATCATTGACAAAATAAATAGAATAGTGAATATGTACAAATAAAATACATAGAGTAATAAATCTGTACAAATATATCCAAGTGCTGCGGGGAGGGGAAGGTTACAAGGAGGTTACATGGGGCTCACAGTCTTAATCCCCATTTTATAGATGAGGTAACTGAGGCGCAGAGATGTTAAGTGACTTGCCCAAAGCTGACAAGTGCTTAGTACAGTGTTCTGCACACAGTAAGTGCTCAATAAATAGGACTGAATGAATGTTGGGAGAATTTGGTGGGGATGTGAACTCCACACGAACGTAAACACTAGATCTGCTGCGAGTTCGGACCAAAGTAGCAAGTGTTGTTTGCTCAAAGGGGAGCCTGGGGAGAAGCTGCTTGGGTCTAGCTTAGCGGCTAGAGGCCAGGCCTGGGAGTCAGAAATAATAACGATAATGATAATAATAATAATAATAATAATAATAATAATAATAATGGCATTTATTAAGGACTTACTATGTGCAAGGCACTGTTCTAAGTGCTGGAGGTATACAAGGTGATCAGATTGTACCACAGGGGGCTCACAGTCTTCATCCCCATTTTACAGATGAGGTAACTGAAGCCCAGAGAACTTAAGTGACTTACCCAAAGTCACACAGCTGACAAGTGGCAGAGCCAGGATTGGAACCCATGACCTCTGACCCCAAAGTCCGTACTTTTTCCACTGAGCCAGGCTGCGTCTCCCATGAGGGACTCATTCATGGGAAAGTCATGGGTTCTAATCCCAGCTCCGCCACTTGTCTGTTGGGTGACCTTGGGCAAGTCATTTCACTTCTCTGGACCTCAGTTCCCTCATCTGTAAAATGGGGATTGAGACTGTGAGCCCCATGTGAGACATGAACTGTGTCCAACCTGATTAGCTTGTATCTACCCCAGCGCTTAGTACAGTGCCTGGTACATTGTAAGTGCTTAACAAACACTGTAAAAAAAAAATTATCATCATCATCCTGATCATCATTTGGCAGTTAAATATTCTGGTTTAGATTGGTCCAGGCTACTAGATCCATGTCCAACCTGCATAAATTGTATCTATCACAGTGCTCAAAATGGAGCTTGGCATATACTAAGCTCTTAAGAAATGCCATGATACTTTATATCTCAGAGAACTCTGTTATATAGTACTCTCCTATGCGCTTAGATCAGTGCTTTGCACATAGCAAGTGCTCAATAAATGTCATTGATTGATTAATTCAACACTCCCTAATTTCTCTGCTTGGGTTGCAGAAGATGCTACAGAAGATGATTACTGTGCTAGTACAATCACTCATCATTTCCCACCTGGATTACTACATCAGCAACTTTTCTGACCTCCCGTCCTCCTGTCTCTCCCCACTTCAGTCTACACTTCACTCTGCTACCTGGATTATCTTTCTACAGAAATGCTCTGGGCGTGTCGCCCCCTCCTCAAAAATCTCCATTGGTTGCCTGCCAACCTCCATATCAAGCAAAAAGTCCTCACTCTCGGCTTCAAGGCTGTCCATCCCCTCGCCCCCTCCTACCTCACCTCCCTTCCCTCCTTCTCCATTGCAGCCTGCACCCTCTGCTCCTCTGCTGCCACTCACCTCCTCACTGGGCCTCATTCTCGCCTTTCCCACTTTTAACCCCTGGCCCACGTCCTACCTCTGGCCTGAAACACCATCCCTTCTCAAATCTGCCAAAATAGCACACTTCCCCCCTTCAAAGCCCTCTTGAAAGCTCACCTCCTCCAGGAGGCTTTCCCAGACTAATCTTCCCTTTTTCTTCTGCTCCTCCTCCCCTCCCCATTCCCCCAACTCTCCCCCTTTGCTCTACACCCCTTCCCCATCCCACAGCACTTAGGGTAAATATGTACATATTTATGATTAGAATTATATTTATTTGTATTAACGATGTGTATATATCTATAATTCTATTTATTTATAATGATGCTACTGATGCCTGTTTCCTTGTTTTGTTGCCTGTCTCCCCCCTTCTAGAATGTGATCCCGTTGTGTGCAGGGATTGTCTCTGTTTGTTGCTGAATTGTATTTCCCAAGTGCTTAGTACAGTGCTCTGCACACAGTAAGCGCTTAATAAATACGATTGAATAAATGAATGAATGAATGCTTCTGCAACACCATCCTCTGGTTACCAGAGGAGGTGTTAGAGTGACCAACTGGTTTTATGTGGGTGAAGGGAAGCGGAGTTCGTGGGTGGAGAGACCCGTGTTAGGGTTTTGGGGGGCTTTGGCTGAATTGAGCTGGGCTACTAAATGGCTATCCCCACAGCAATGGCCAACAGAGTGGCCTAGAGGGTATCGGGGGACTTGGGTTCTAATCTCAGCTCTGCCACTTCCCTGCTGTGAGACCTTGGGCCAATCACTTTTTTTTTTAATAATGGTATTTGTTAAGCACTTACCAGGACGTCAGACACTCTGAGGTCTTGTTTTAATAATAATAATTGTTACAATATTTGTTAAGTACTTACTATGTGCCATGCACTCTTCTAAGTGCTGGGGTAGATAAAGGATAATCAGGTTGTCCCCCGTGGGGCTCACAGTCTTAACCCCCATTTTACAGATGAGGTAACTGAGGCACAGAGAAGATAAGTGGCTGGCTTGTCCAAGGTCACACAGTAGGTAAGTGGCAGAATATCATTTCCAGCATGGCTCAGTGGAAAGAGTGCGGGCTTGGGAGTCAGAGGTCATGGGTTCGAATCCCACCTCCCCCACATATCTGCTGTGTGGCCTTGGGCAAGTCACTTCACTTCTCTGTGCCTCAGTTCCCTCATCTGTAAAAGGGGGATTAAGACTGTGAGCCCCACATGGGACAACCTCATATCCTTGTGTACCCCCTCAGTGCTTAGAACAGTGCTTTGCACATAGTAAGCGCTTAACAAATGCCAACATTATTATTATTATTATTTCCAACCCATAGCGATGTCATGGACGTGTCTCTCCCAGAACGCCCCACCTCCACCTGCAATCGTTCTGGTGGTGGATTCCCAGAATTTTCTCAGTCAAAATCCTGACGTGGTCTACCATTGCCTCCTTCCGCGCAATAAACTTGAGTCTCCACTCTCGACTCTCTCTGATGCTGCTGCTGCCCAGCAAAGGGGAGTTTAGACTTGTAGCAGATTGCCTTCCATTCGCTAGCTATTACCCAAGCTAGGAATGGAATGGACAGGCCTCTGCTTGACTCTCCCTCCCGAAGTCGAGACTGGTAGAGGACTGAAAACTCTCCAGGTGCAACCCTGAAATGGAAAATGCTGAGGTAGATACAGGATAATCACTTCTCTGTGCCTCAGTTCCTCATCTATAAAATGAGGCAGGGGTTTGGGAGTCAGAGGTCGAGGGTCCTAATCCCAGCTCTACCACTTATCAGCTGTGTGACTTTGGGCAAGTCACTTAACTTCTCTGGGCTGCAGTTACCTCATCTGTAAAATGGGGATTAAGACTGTGAGCTCCATGTGGGACAGGGACTGTGTCCAACCTGATTCACTTGTATCTACCCCAGGGCTTAAAACAGTGCTTGATGCATATAAGCGCTTAACAAATACACGAGAAGCAGAGTGGCTTAGTGAAAAGAGCCCGGGCTTGGGAATCAGAGGTCAAGGGTCCTAATCCCAGATCTTCCACTTACCAGCTGTGTGACTTTGGGTAAGTCACTTAACTTCTCTGTGCCTCAATTCCCTCATCTGTAAAATGGGGATTAAGACTGTGAGCCCCATGTGGGACAACCTGATAACCTTGTATCTACCCCAGCGTTTAACCGGTGCTTGGCACATAGGAAGCACTTAACAAATACCATCATCATCAAGTACCATTATTATTATTATTTATGATAAAAATCCTGTCTCCCTCCAGCTTAGACTGTCTCTTCTGCCTATTATCAACCCCAGCACTTGGTACTGTGCTTTTTACATAATAAGTGCTGAACAAATACCAATTATTGTGGCATTTGTTAAGTAGTGACTTTGTCAGGCATTGTACTGAGTACTGAGTAGATATAAGCCAATCAGGTTAGACATAGTCCCCCATCAATCAATCAATCAATGTCATATTTATTGAGCGCTTACTGTGTGCAGAGCACTGTACTAAGCTCTTGGGAAGTACAAGTTGGCAACATATAGAGACAGTCCCTACCCAAGGGGTTTACAGACTTAATTCCCATTTTACAGACGAGGTAACCGAGAAACAGAGAAGTTAAGTGACTTGCCCAAGGTCACACAGCAGACAGGGCCTCCCCCTCTAGATTATAACCTAGTCTAAACTCGTCTCTCTAGACTGTAAACTCATTATGGGCAGGGAATGTGTCTGTTCATTGTTTTATTGCATTCTCCAAAGCACTTAGTACAGTGCTCTGCACACAGTACGAGTTCAATGAATATGAATGAATGAATATGTTCAGTGAATGTATCTGCTAATTCTGTTGTATTGGCCTCTCCCAAGTGTTTAGTCCAGTGCTCTATACAGTAAGCATTCAATAAATACTACTGATTGATTGATTGAAGTGGAAGAGCTGGGATTTAAACCCAGGTCCTCTGATTCCCAGGCCCATGCTCTTTCCACTAGACCACACTGCTTCTCCATAAATTTTATCTTTTCTCTAATGCCACAGTTATTAGTATCTTTAGTAGAATTATTACAAATACCATAGTAATAATAATAATAATAACCATGGTATTTGTTAAGTGCTTACTATATGCCAAGCACTGTTCTAAGTGCTGGGGTAGATACACTGTAATCAGGTTGTCCCACTTGGTGTTCACAGTCTTAATCCCCATTTTACTAATGAGGTAACAGAGGCCCAGAGAAGTGAAATGACTTGCCCAAAGTCACACAGCTGACAAGTGGCAGAGCCAAATTCAGAACTCTTGACCGCTGATTCCCAAGCCCGTGCTCTTTCCACTAAGCCACGCTGGCCCGCACTCCTGAAGACATTACCAACAACTTTGCTGACAAAATCCAAGCCATCAGGTGTGACTTCTCCACATTTCCACTTCTTCCCAGCTCCGTCCAATCAATCAATCGTATTTATTGAGCGCTTACTGTGTGCAGAGCACTGTACTAAGCGCTTGGGAAGTACAAGTTGGCAACATATAGAGACAGTCCCTACCCAACAGTGGGCTCACAGTCGAGAAGGGGGAGACAGAGAACAAAACCAAACATATTAACAAAATAAAATAAATAGAATAGATATGTAAGGTAAAATAAATAAATAAATAAATAGAGTAATAAATATGTACAAACATATATCCATATATACAGGTGCTATGGGGAAGGGTCCACTCCCCACGGCCCCTTTTCTCACCCCTGATGACCTTCACCAACCACACTGTAGGCAAGAATGAAGCCAGCAGATGTAAACCTCTCCAGATTTCCCCCTCATCTTAATAATTATAATAATTGTGGTACTCGTTAAGTGCTTACAATGTGGCAAGCACTGTTCTAAGCACTGAGGTAGCTACAAGTTAATCAAACTGGACACAGTCCCTGTCCCACATGGGACTCACACTGTTAATCCCTATTTTACAGATGAGGGAACTGGGGCCCATAGAAGTGAAGTGACTTACCCAAGGTCATACAGCAGACCTGTGGCAGAGCCAGGATTAAAACCTAGGTCCCTCTGAGTTGCGGACCCGTGCTCTACCTTCCATTCCAACAACCACTCACTCATCCTTCCCCAACATCTCTCAAGAGGATATCTCATTCATTCATTCAATCATATTTATTGAGCCCTTACCATTTGCAAAGCACTGTACTAAGTGCTTGGGAAAGTACAATACAACAATAAAGAGAGACAATCTCCATCCCCCTCCAACTGCTTCTTCTGAACCCATCCCTTGGTACCTGCTAAAACCACCCAACACCCACCCTTCTCTCCTCCATGACAGCCACCTGAAATCCCTTTTGATGGCCCCTTGATCTCTTCCTTCAAACATGCCCATTTCTTCCCTCCTTCCGACTGCATTACTGTATCAGCCTCCTTGCTGACCTCCCTGCCGCCTGTCTCTCCCCACTCTAGTCCATACTTCACGCTGCTGCCCGCATCACTTTTAGACTGTGAGCCCACCTTTTAGACTGTGAGCCCACTGTTGGGTAGGGACTGTCTCTATATGTTGCCAATTTGTACTTCCCAAGCGCTTAGTACAGTGCTCTGCACATAGTAAGCGCTCAATAAATACGATTGATGTTGATGATGATGATGATGATGATCACTTTTCTACGAAGCTGTTCAGGCCATGTTTCCCCTCTCCTGGTTGCCCATCTACCTCTGCATCAAACAGAAACTCCTCACCATTGGCTTTAAAGTACTCATTCATTCCTTCAGTGCTATTTGTTGAGTGCTTACTGTATGCAAAGCACTGCACTAAGCGCTTGGGAGACTACAGTATAACAATAAATAATCACCTTGCATGATGATGATGATGATGATGGCATTTATTAAGCGCTTACTATGTGCAAAGCACTGTTCTAAGGGCTGAGGAGGTTACAAGGCGATCAGGTTGTCCCACAGGGGGCTCACAGTCATAATCCCCATTTTACAGATGAGGCCACTGAGGCACAGAGAAGTGAAGTGACTTGCCCAAAGTCACACAGCTCACAGTTGGTGGAGCCGGGATTTGACTCCTGACCTCTGACTCCAAAGCCCGGGCTCTTTCCACTGAGCCACGCTGCTTCTCATCCTCCTACCCCATCCTCCTTCTGCATCCTCCTACCTCAGTCCACACACTTTGCTCCTCTAATTCCAACCTTCTCACTGTACCTCCATCTCACCTATCTGACTGCCAATGTCTTGCCCACATCCTGCCTCTGGCCTGGAATGCCCTCCCTCCTCATATCCCAAGGACAATGACTCTCCCAACCTTCAAAACCTTATTGAAGGCCCATCTCCTCCAAGAGGCCTTACCTGACTAAGCCCTTCTTTCATTTGCTTCCACTCCCTTTTGCGTCACCCTGACGTGCTCCCTTTATTCATCCCACCTCCCGGCCCCACAGCACTTATGAACATATCTGTAATCAATTTCTTTCTATTAATGTCTGTCTCTATCTTTAAACTGTAAGCTTACTGTGGACAGGGAATGTGTCGGTTATATTTTGTATTGTACTCTCCCCAGTGCTTAGTACAGTGCTCTGCACACACTAAGCACTCAATAAATATGATTAACTTTCTGACTCCCCTATCCTTAGAATAATTTCTTGAAACGCCAACGCATCAGGGCGTTTCACCCCCAAAATCTACCTCTCCTTCCCTGACCTCGTATCTCACTCCCGCTCTGTCACTTGTCTGCCGTGTGACCTTGGGCAGCACAATTAACTTCTCGGTGCCTCAGTTTCCTCATCTGTAAAACGGGAATTAAATCCAACTCCCCTCTACTAAGACTGTGAGCCTTATGGGGACAGGGACTATGTCCAACCTGATTAACTCTTCTCTACCCGAGCACTTAGAACTGTGTTTGGCACAAAAGAAATTTAACCAGTAGCATTATCATTATCATTATTATTGTTATATAAGGGGTTAGGAGGAAAGTGGTTTGAAAAGAATTGAAATAGTACCCAGCTTCTGTCGCCCCAGCTGAAATTCAGGAAGGAGGTGGAAGGCAAAAAAAAAAGAAAGTGAACCTTGAATTTCACTTATTTCTATGTCATTTATTTGACTCTATCAGAGTGCACTGCCACCTTACAGGAACTGCTTAAAATCAGTTTCTAATCAGCTATGAATTTTAAATACTTTCAATTGTGTCCTTTTGAAATGCTAATGGGAACTAATAACAGGGTTCCCACCGGATTCTGTCAGGGACAGAAACAGCCTTTCTGGAAGAGCCCCATCTTGTGAGAACCAGAAAATGCCCATCAGAGCAGAAATGACTGCATTGTCCATCGAACCAGGATGGAGACCAAAAACACACCCTTCCCAGCTGGAGACTGACTGGAAACTTCTGCAAAACAAGAAGTCCAGGGGCTAATGTACTTTCTAAGTGCTTAGTACAGTACTCTGCACTCAGTAAGCGCTCAATAAATACAATTGAATGAATGAATGAATAAAGAGAACAAGTTTGGAAGTTCTAATTTTCTTTATTTTTCTTCAGTGGTATTTACTGAGTGCTTACGATGTGCAGAGCATTATACTAAGTGCTTGGAAGAGTACAATACAGCAGAGTTAGGAGAGATATTCCCTGCCCAAAGTGAGCTTATTGTCTAGAGGGGAAGACAGACATTAATATGAATAGTTAAGCAATTTATAATATATAATTTAAAGATATATGCATAATTTTGTGTGGTTGGAGTAGGGGCAAATATCAAAGGTCAAATATGATGCCAAAAAGAGAGTGAGCCAGGGAAAAGAGGGCTTAATAAGAGAAGCAGCATGGCATAGTGTATAGAGCACCAACCTGGTCAGGGGTTCTAATCCTGGCTCTGCCACTTGTCTGCTGTGTGTCCTTGGGCAAGTCACTTCACTTCTCTGTGCCTCAGTTCCCTCAACTGTAAAATGGGAATTGAGACTGGGAACCCCAAGTGGGACAAGGGAATGTGTCCAATCTGATTTGCTTGTGTCCACTCCAGTGCCTAGAACAGTGCCTGGCTCATAGTAAGTGCTTAACAAATACCATAATTATTATTATTAATTGATTGAGAATAAATTGATTGAGTTCTAATCCTACCTCTGCCATTTGCAGCGTGGCTTAGTGGAATCAATCAATCAATCAATCAATCAATCAATCGTATTTATTGAGTGCTTACTGTGTGCGGAGCACTGTACTAAGCGCTTGGGAAGTACAAGTTGGCAACATATAGAGACAGTCCCTACCCAACAGTGGGCTCACAGTCTAGAAGGGGGAGACAGAGAACAAAACCAAACATATTACCAAAATAAAATAGAATAGATATGTACAAGTAAAATAAATACATAAATAAATACAGTAATAAATATGTACAAACATATATACATATATACAGGTGCTGTGGGGAACGGAAGGAGGTAAGACGGGGGAAAGAGCCCGGACTTGGGAGTCAGAAGTCATGGGTTCTAATCCCAGCTCCTCCACTTGTCTGCTGTGTGACTTTGGGGAAGCCACTTCACTTCTCTGTGCCTCAGTTACCTCATCTGTAAAATGGAAATTAAGACTGTGAGCCCCATGGGAGACAACCTGATTACCTTGTATCTACCTCAGTGCTTAGAACAATGTTTGGCACATTGTAAGCACTTAACAAATACCATAATTATTATTATTATTTGCCTGATGTGTGATCAGAGGTCAGTGCCTCAGTTTTCTCCTCTGGAAGATGGAGATTCAGTACCTGATCTCCCTCCCAATTAGACTGTGAGTCCCATGTGGGATGGAGAATGTGTCCAACTTGATTTTCTTATATCTACCCCAGGGTTTAATGCATCAGCACTTAGAACAGTGCATTGCACATAGTAAGCACTTAATAAATGCCATCATTATTATTATTTGTTGCCTATTCATTCATCCATTCAATCTTGTTAGTTGAGTGCTTACTGTGTGCAGAGCAGGGCATTAAGTGCTTGGGAGAGTATAATATAATAATGTAACAGACCCATTCCCTACCCACAATGAGCTTACAGTCAAGAGGGGAAGACAGACATTAATATAAATGTGAATTAGAGATATCTACATCATCATCACAATAATGGTATTTGTTAAGCACTTACTGTGTGCCAAGCATTGTTCTAAGCTCTGGAGTGGATAGAAGGTAATCAAGTAGTCCCACATGGGGCTCACAGTCTTATTCCCCATTTTACAGATGACATAACTGAGGCCCAGTGAAGTGAGTGGCTCCCCTAAGGTCACACAGCAGACAAGTGGCAGAGCCAAGATTAGAACCCACATCCTCTGACTCCCAACCCTTGGCTGTTGCCACTAAGCCACGCTGCTTCTCTAAGTGCTGTGGGCCTGGGAGGGGGGTTGAATAAATCGGGCAACCTAGGGAGCATTTAACAAATAGCACAATTATTCATTATTTTTCACAGCGCTATTTTATCTCAAACTCTGTTTCCAAAGAACTGATGAAAAGTGATGATGATGATGATGATGGTATTTGTTAAGTGCTCAATATGTGCCAAGCACTGTTCTAAGTGCTGGAGGGGATACAAGGTAATCAGGTTGTCCCATGTGGGGCTCACAGTCTTAATCCCCGTTTTACAGATGAGATAACTGAGGCACAGAGAAGTGAAGTGACTTCCCCAAAGTCACCCAGCTGACAAGTGGTGGAGGTAGAATTAGAACCCTATGTTCTAGGTTCTAATTAGGTAGGATTTGTACAGATTTATTACTCTATTTTTACTTGTGCATATTTACTATTCTATTTATTTTAATTTGTTAATGATGTGTTTCTAGCTTTACTTCTATTTATTCTGATGACTTGACACCTGTTCACATGTTTTGTTTTGTCGTCTGTCTCCCCCTTCTAGACCGTGAGCCCGTTGTTGGGTAGGGACCGTCCCTATATGTTGCCAACTTGTACTTCCCAAGCGCTTAGTACAGTGCTCTGCACACAGTAAGCACTCAATAAATGAATGAATGAATGAATGAACCCAAGACCTCTGACTCACAAGCCCGGGCTCTTTCCACTAAACCATGCTGCTTGCTCTTGGGGTTATTGTAGTTCAGTATAGAGAGATGGATCAGAGGTTTTATTATTACAACAATGACCCTAGGTCAAACAAAGCAGGCATAATTAGCAAGAGAGTAACCATTTTTACATTCCAAGTTTGCGTGCTAATTAAGCCATCCTGAGAGAAGCAGAGGTCAGAAGAGGCACCTGAAAGTATTTACTGCTATGAAGGTAATTTGAAGAATCTAGATGGGAACAAATGATTGGATGGAAGAAGAAAGGGAACAGCTGCATAAAAATAGAACAATGTACTACAAAATCCCAAGATGGAAAGGCAGATAATGCCGAAATCATGAGGAAAAGAAAAAGAAACCTGGATATTTACAGGATTGAGGACTCAGAGATGGTGGGAGATTTGAGCTCAATAATTTCCCCAAATCCAACCCAACTAAATTCACAGTTTAAAGCAATCCTGTGTCTAAAATATATCAGTCATCAATGCTGAATAAGACAGCTCTTTAACCAACTGATTCAATTCACCAGAAGTCAAAATTGAATTTGGAAGTGGTCATTTACTGGACTTTAACTTTTTCCTTCATCCTTTAATTGGACATCCAGAAAGAAGCAGTATGGCCTAGTGGATAGAGCCCCAACCTGGGAATAAGAAGGACCTGGGTTCTAATTCCGGCTCTGCCACTTGTATGCTATGATACCTTGGGCAAGTTCCTTCTCTTCTTTGGGCCATGGTTCTCTCTTTGGTAAAATGGGAATTAAGACTATGAGCCCCATGTGGGACTGGGACTGTGCCGAACCTGATGTTTGTATTTACCCCAGTGCTTAGTACAGTGCCTGGCACATAAACGTTTTACAAATGCCTTAAAAGTAAGCGTATTCCCAATAAGATTAATCATGGTCTCTTACTGATCTTTGTATTTGTCTTTATGTTGTCTTAGTGTTTCATTTTGCTTTGCCTTGCAGCTGGAAACTAGAGTCAGTTGCCACAGACCGAACAGAATTGTACCGAGCATTTGGGAAAGGAGACCAGAAGGAAGAGATGGATTTGATACTCTCAAAGAGGTAACAACCTGAAAATAATAATTGTGGCATTTGTTAAGCACTTATTATGTACCAGGTACAGCTCTAAGTACTTGTGGAGGGAGGGGGTTGGACAAAGTCCCTGTCCCCCATCGGGCTCACGGTCTTAATCCCCATTTTACAGATGAGGTAACTGAGGCACAGAGACGTGAAGTGACTTTCCGGGGTCACACAGCAGACAAGTGGCAGAGGCAGGATTAGAACTCATATCCTTCTGACTCCCAAACCCATGTCCTAGCCACTAGGCCATGCTGCTTCTCCAGTGCATTTTTCTGACCTATCTAGACTCCAAGCTCACTGTGGATAAGTAATGTGTCTGTTATATTATATGTTAATATAATGTATATGTTATATTGTACTCTTCTAAGTGTTTAGTACAGTGCTCTGCACACAGTAAGCATTCAGTAAATACAATTGAATGAATGAATGAATGAATGAAAAGCCCTTCAAAGCCCTACTGAGAGCTCACCTCCTCCAGGAGGCCTTCCCAGACTGAGCCCCCTTTTTCCTCTCCTCCTCCCCATCCCCCCCACCCTACCTCCTTCCCCTCCCAACAGCACTTGTATATATTTGTACAGATTTATTACTCTATTTATTTTACTTTTACATATTTACTACTCTATTTATTTTGTTAATGATATGCATATAGCTATAATTCTATTTGTTCTGATGATTTTGACACCTGTCTACATGTTTTGTTATGTTGTCTGTCTCCCCCTTCTAGACTGTGAGCCCGTTGTTCGGCAGGGTTTGTCTCTATATGTTGCTGACTTGTACTTCCCAAGTGCTTAGTACAGTGTTCTGCACACAGTAAGTGTTCAATAAATACAATTGAATGAATGAATGAAATACCATCACTACTATCATTTTATTATTGACAATTTTCAGAGTTAAGTAGCAGCAGGGGAGAGAGGCAGAAGAGACTGTTTTGATGAAAAAATATATCAAGTGGTGAGTTCTTCATAACAATCAATTAATCAATTGTATTTATCAAGAGCTTATTGTGTGCAGAACACTGTATTAGCAGATGGAAGAATACAATATAACAGAGTTGGTAGACATGTTCTCTGCCCACAAAGAGCTTACAGTCCAGAGGGGGAGATAGACATTAAGACAAATCCATAAATTATGGATATTTACGTAAGTGCTGTGGGGTTGAGGGAGGGATAAATAAAGGGTACAAATCCAAGTGGAAAGGTGACACAGAAGGGAGTGGGAGAAGAGGAGTTAAGGGTTTAGTCCCTTCCTCAGCTCCCCTGAGTCAACTCTTCGACCTCCATCTCTCACAAACGTAACACTAACAATTATTGTAGAGGAATCTTTTAGTGGTTTAGGGCTGATTGGATCATCTGATCCATTGGCAGCCAACTAAGCTCTTCCAAATAGATAGTTCAGGACTATGTAGTAGATTATTGATTATTGAGAAGCAGTGTGGCTCAGTGGAAAGAGCCTGGGCTTGGGAGTCAGAGGTTATGGGTTCTAAGCCCTTGCCACTTGTCCGCTGTGTGACTTTGGGCAAGTCACGTATCTTCTCTGAGCCTCAGCTACCTCATCTGTAAAATGGGGATTAAGACTGTGAGCCCCACATGGGACAAACTGATCACCTTGTATTCCCGTGAGCACTTAGAACGATGTTTTGCACATAGTAAGTGCTTAACAAATGCCATCATCATCGTCATCATTATGCATTAGATTAGATTAGATTGGAGGCAGTGTGACCCAGTGGAAAGAGCATGGGATTGGGAGTCAGAGGTTATGGGTTCTAATCCCGGCCCCACCACTTGTCTGCTGTGTGACCTTGGGCAAGCCGCTTGACTTGTCTGTGCCTCAGTTACCTCATCTGTAAAATGGGAATTAAGACTGTGAGCCCCTTGTGGGACAACCCTATTGCCTTCTATTCTCCCCGCTCCCCCCATGCTTAGAACAGTGCTTGGCCCATAGTAAGCACTTAACAAATACCATTTTTTTTTATTATTATAATCTTGAGAGCAGTAAGTCTGTCTTTAATTTCTGGTATCCTCTCCCAAGAGCTCAGAACAATATTGTGCAGCCTGGTGCAGTTGACTCTAGTTCCCAGCTAGTTTGGGACGTTATCTCAAGTTTTGGTTCACCGTATCCTTAAAATGCTCCCTCTACCCTTCTGGCTTTCAGTTTCTTCCACCAGCAGGTGTTCCCTTTAAACTATAAGCTCATTGTGGGCAGGGAATGTGTCTGTACACTGTTATATTGTACCTCCAAAGAGCTTAGTACACTGCTCTGCAGACAGAAAAAGCTCAATAAATATGATTGAATGAAAGAATGAAAGTTTCCTGCTTTTTATCACATTCATTTAGTGACTACTACTAATAATAATTATGGCATTTGTTAAGCATTTACTTACAGTGTGTCAGGCACTGTACTAAGCATTGGGGTGCATTAAAGCAAATCAGGTTGGACACAATCCCTGTCCAACATAGGAGTCACAGCCTCAGTTTTACAGATGAGATAACTGAGGCACGGAGAAGTGAAGTGACTTGTCCAAGATCACACCACAGACAAGTGTTGAACACTGTTCTCAGCGCTGGGGTAGATAGAAGTTAATCAGGTAAGACAAAATTGCTGTCTCACATGGGGCTCACTGTCAAACATATCTATTCTATTTATTTTATTTTGTTAATATGTTTGGTTTTGTTCTCTGTCTCCCCCTTCTAGACTGTGAGCCCACTATTGGGTAGGGACTGTCTCTATATGTTGCCAACTTGTACTTCCCAAGCGCTTAGTACAGTGCTCTGCACACAGTAAGCGCTCAATAAATACGATTGATTGATTGAAGTAGGGGGGAGAACAAATACTGAATACCCATTTTGCTGAGAAAACTGAGGCATAGTGAAATGCCTGCCCAAGGTCACGCAGCAGATAGTGGCGTTTGTTAAGCATTCATTATCTGCCAGGCACTGTACTAAGTGCTGGGGTGGAGACAAGCAAATCAGGTTGGCCACAGTCCCTGTCCCCCATTTTACAGATGAGGGAACTGGAGCCCAGAGAAGCAAGGTGACTTGCCCAAGGTCACACAGCAGACAACTGGCAGAGCTGAGATTAGAACTCCTAGCACAGTGCTCTTTCCACTAAGGCACACTACTTCCTGCTGTCTCTCATTCTCCTCATACAGCCCACCCAGCAGAATTGTAGTAAAGGTGAGCAGAGCTTTGATGTTTCAGACTGGTGATGTTCCGGAATATCAGCTTTTTAAAAATTGGTATTTGTTAAACACTTACTGTGGGCCAAGCACTGTACTAAGCGCTGGGGTAAACACAAGTCAATCTGGTTGGGCTCAATCCCTATCCCCCTTGGGGCTCATAGTCTTAAGCCCCGTTTTACAGATGAGGAAACTGAGACACAAAGAAGTGAAGTGATTTGCCCAAGGTCACCCGGAAGACAAGTGACGGAGCTGGGATTAGAATCCAGTTCCTCTGCTCTATCAGCTAGGCCATTCTGCTTCTCCTACCTTGTTTTTTTAGAACACTTTTATTCCCCAAAGCACTCTCACGTTAATTAGTTCATTTTAGTTTTTGCAACAACCCTGTAAGGTAGGTAAGAAAGGCAGGTAATATTATCATCCTATTTTGTGGATAAGGAAACTGAGGTAGAGAGAAGTTAAGTAGTAATAATAATAATAATAATAATAACGGTGTTTATTAAACACTTACTATGTGCCAGGCACCATTCTAAGCACTGGGGGAGATACAAGGAAATCAGGTTGGACACAGTCCATGTCTCACACGGGACTCACAGTCTTGATCCCCATTTTTCAAATGAGGTAACTGAGGCCCAGAGAAGTGACGTGACTTGCCCAAGGTCACAGAGCAGACAAGTGGCAGAGCCGGGATTAGCCTCCCAAGCCCATTCTCTTGCCACTAGGCCATGCTTCTTTGCATTACTCTATTTATTTATTTTACTTGTACATATCTATTCTATTTATTTTATTTTGTTAGTATGTTTGGTTTTGTTCTCTGTCTCCCCCATTTAGACTGTGAGCCCACTGTTGGGTAGGGACTGTCTCTATATGTTGCCAATTTGTACTTCCCAAGCGCTTAGTACAGTGCTCTGCACATAGTAAGCGCTCAATAAATACGATTGATGATGATGATTGCCACCTAACTCAGTCAGACTGCCTCTCACAAGGTGTGCTAGCCTCCTCAATTGCTTCAAAATGGATGGAAGTTTTAGGGGGGGTCAGCACCTAGGCTTCCTTGGACCAAGTTCCTCTTTTTTGTCCAGCCAAATATATGTTAATGTTTGTCTCCCCAGCTAGATGGTAAGTTCCTTGTGGGTAGGAATAGTGTTTGCTGTATTGTACTCTTCCAAGCGCTTAGTACAATTCATTTATTCAGTGGTATTTATTGAGCACTTACTGTGTGCAGAGCACTGTCCTAAGCACTTGGAAAGTATAATTCAGGAATAAAGAGAGAAAATCCCTACCCACAACGGGTTTACAGTCTAAAGGGGGGAGACAGACATCAAAACAAGTAAACAAGCATCAATAGCATCAATATAAATAAATAGAATTATAGGTAGATACACTTCAAAACAAGTCAACAGGCTTTAATATGAATAAATTTTGAGGAGATTTTTGAGAAGGGGGGTGACGTTTCTGTAGAGAGATAATCCAGGCAGCAGAGTGAAATATGGACTGAAGCAGGGAGAGACAGGAGGTTGGGAGGTCAGAAAGGAGGCCGATGCCTCAGAAGTCTCACACACACCTTCAACTCAACATTTCCCAAACTGAACCATTCATCTTCCCACCCAAACCCTCTTCTTACCTTGACTTTCCCATCGCTGTAATAATAATAATAATTGTGGTATTTGTTAAGCACTCATTGTGTGCCAGTCCCACGTGGGGCTCACAGTCTCAGTCCCCATTTCCCAGATGAGGTAACTATGGCCCAGAGAAGGGGAGTGACTTGCCCGAGGTCACACAGCAGATAAGTGACCAAGCTGGGATCAACACCATTCATTCATTCATTCAATTGTATATATTGAGTGCTTACTGTATGCAGAGCACTGTACAGTGCTTTGCACATAGCAAGCACTTAATAAATGCCATCATTATTATTGTTATTATTATTAAGCGCTTGGGAAATGCAAGTCGGCAACATATAGAGATGGTCCCTACCCAACAATGGGCTTACAATCTACCAACCTCCCTATTTCACAATCCCGTAACCAAGGCAAGGCATTTTCCTAAACTCATCTCCCTCATTCAGTTCATATATTCACATAGAGAAGCAGCGTGGCTCAGTGGAAAGAGCATGGGCTTTGGAGTCAGAGATCATGGGTTCAAATCCCGGCTCCGCCAATTGTCAGCTGTGTGACTTTGGGCAAGTCACTTGACTTCTCTGGGCCTCAGTTACCTCATCTGTAAAATGTGGATTAAGACTGTGAGCCCCCGTGAGACTATCTGATCACCTTGACCCCCTCTCCATCCCCCCATCTTACCTCCTTCCCTTCCCCACAGCACCTGTACATATGCATATATGTTTGTACATATTTATTACTCTATTTTACTTGTACCTATCTATTCTATTTATTTTATTTTGTTAGTATGTTTGGTTTTGTTCTCTGTCTCCCCCTTCTAGACTGTGAGCCCACTGTTGGGTAGGGACTGTCTCTATATGTTGCCAGCTAGTACTTCCCAAGTGCTTAGTACAGTACTCTGCACACAGTAAGCGCTCAATAAATATGATTGATTGATTGATTGTAACCTCCCCAGTGCTTAGAACAGTGCTTTGCACATAGTGCTTAATTAATGCCATCATCATTATTATTATTATTTATTATATTCAGTCTGTTACCGTATCTTGTAAATTCTATTTTCACAACATTCATTCGATCATATTTATCAAGTGCTTACTGTGTGCAGAATGCTGTCCTAAATGTTTGAGGAAGTACAATGCAACAATAAACAGTGGCATTCCCTGACCACAATCTAAAGGTGACCACAGTCTAAAGGTCGGGGGACAGATATCAATACAAATAAATGAAATGACAGATATATATATATATAAGTGCTTTGGGGCTGGGAGAGGGCAGAAGAGCAAAGCAAGCAAGTCAGGGTGATGAAGAAGGGAGTGGGAGATGACAGTGGGGCTTAATCTGGGAAGGCCTCTTGGAGGAGATAGGTCTTTCATAAAGTTTTAAAGGGAGGGGAGAATAATTGTCGGATTTTAGGAGCGGGGACGTTCATGCTCAGAGGCAGGACATGGGCCAGGGATAGGTGGTGAGACAGGCAAGACCGAGGCCCGTTGAGAAGGTTAGCATCAGAGGAGCTAAGTATGAAGGCTGGATTGTAGGAGAGAAATGAGGTGAGGTCTTAGAAGATGATAGAGTGCTTTAAAGCCAATGATGGTGATGAGTTTTTGATAAGGAGTTGGATGGACAACCACTGGAGATATTTTGAGGAGAGGGGTGACATGACCTGAATTTTTTTTTAGAAAGATGATTGTACAATTAGCTTTAATTCTATTTGTTCTGACCACTTGACGCCTGTCCACATGTTTTGTTTTGTTGTCTGTCTCCCCCTTCTAGACTGTGAGCCTGTTGTTGGGTAGGGACCGTCTCTATATGTTGCCGACTTGTACTTCCCAAGCACTTAGTACAGTGCTCTGTATATGTAAGCACTCAATAAATACAACTGAATGAATGAATACGGGCAGAGAAGTGAAGTATAGACTGGAGTGGTGAGAGACAGGAGGATGGGAGGCCAGCAAGGAGGCTGATAGAGTAATCAAGGTGGGATAGGATAAGTGCTTGGATTCATAATAATAATGATAATAATTGTGTAATTTGTTAAGCACTTACTATGTGCAAAGCACTGTACTAATTACTGGGGTGGATACAAACTAATCGGGTTAGATATCGTCCCTTTCCGTCATAGGACTCCCATTCTTAATCTTCATTTTACAGATGTGGTAACTGAGGTACAGAGAAGTGAAGTGACTTACCCAAGGTCACACAGCATACACGTGGTGGAGTCAGGATTAGAATCCAGGTCCTTCTGATTCCCAGGCCCGTGCTCTATGCGCTAGGCCATGCTGCTTCTCCAAGGTCATGAGATCACAAAAAGAGCCCGTGGTGGAGCTGGGATTAGAACTAGGTGTCCTGAATCTGGGCGCAAACTCTTTTCACCAGGCCAGGCTGATTCCCATGAGGGACAGAAGGATTCTTGGAATGTGGGAAGCCAAGTATATTTTCCCAGTACCACGTGATTTGGCATTGACCAGAAGAATGGTACCTTCTGGGGTGTCAGTAGTTGCTAAATCCTTAGCCACAATGATCTTAGAAAGCACCTCGTAGCTCTCAACTTCTCTGTGCCTCAGTTACCTCATCTGTAAAATGGGGATTAAGACCGTGAGCCCCATGTGGGACAACCTAATTACCTTGTATCCACCCCAGCGCTTAGAACAGTGCTTGCCACATAGTAAGCGCTTAACAAATACCAGCATTATCATTATTAACTAAGGAACATGACAGACTAGGTTTGGATCATGCTTAACCAAAGGCACAATCTCCATGAGCTCTCTCCAGAAGCATTCAGTCAATCAAAAAGCCATCTCTTTCCACAGAGAAGCAGTGTGGCTCAGTGGAAAGAGCCCGGGCTTTGGAGTCACAGGTAACGAGTTCTCATCCCGGCTCTGCCATTCGTCAGCTGTGTGACTTTGGGCAAATCACTTTACTTCTCTGTGCCAAAGTTTCCTCATCTGTAAAATGGGGATTAAGACTGTGAACCCCCCGTGGGACACCCTGATCACCTTGGACTCTCCCCAGCAAAACACTTAGAACAGTGTTTTGCACATAGCAAGCACTTAATAAATGTTAATAGTAGTAGTAGTAGTATTAATTAGTCAATCGTCTTTGTTGAGCACTTACTGTGTGACTATAGTATGAATTTGGGAGAGTACAATGTACCAGAATTGGTAGACAAGTTCCCTTCCCACAACAAGCTAGCAGCTTAGAGAGGGAGACAAACATTAATAGAAATAAATAAAGTATGGGTATGTACATAAGTGTTGAGGAAGGGGTGAATAAAGGATGGAAATCCAAGTGCAAGGGAGAATCAGAAGAGAGTGGGAGAAGAGGAGAAGAAAGTTTATTCGAGGAAGGTCTCATGGAGTGCTTTTAATAAGACTTTTGCCTAGACAGGAACTCCTCCAAGAAACTAAGAACTCAGAAAGCAAAGAGAGAAAAGTTAAAGGTAGGAAACAGTTCTTAACAATCAAAAGGTATTTTTAAAATAGGTGTGTGGGTGTATCCATCAGGCAAACACACAGAATTTGTCTCTGTATAAAAAGCTGGGATCATCTCCCAGCAGGGAAGGATGGGGATTGCGGCTGCGGGAAGAAGGAGAGTCTCTGATCTGGATTTCAATTCAATCACATTTATTGTATTTATTGTATCATATTTCAATAGTTAATAATCCCTCTAGGCTATTGTTTAAAATGTTCAAACTCCTTCACTCATTAATCAGTGCCTTTAATAATCATTAATTGTGGTATCTGTTAAGCACTTACTGTGTGTCAGGCACTGTACTAAGCGCTGGGGTGGATAAAAGTTCATTCATTCATTCATTCAATCCTATTTATAGGGAGTCAGAGGTCATGGGTTCATATCCCAGCACCATCAACTGTCACCTGTGTGACTTTGGGCAAGTCACTTAACTTCTCTGTACCTCAGTTGCCTCATCTGTAAAATGGGGATTAAGACTGTGAGCCCCCAGTGGGACAACCTGATCACCTTGTAACCTCCCCAGAGCTTAGAACGGTGCTTTACACATAGTAAGCGCTTAATAAATGACATTATTATTATTATTATTATTATTATTATTATTATTATTATTATTGAGAGCTTACTGTGTGCAGAGCATTGTACTAAGTGCTTGGGAAGTACAAGTATAATAATAATAATGGCACTTGTTAAGCACTCACTATGTGCAAAGCACTGTTCTAAGTGCTGGGAAGGTTACAAGGTGATCAGGTTGTCCCACGGGGGGCTCACAGTTTTAATCCCCAATTTACAGATGAGGTAACTGAGGCACAGAGAAGTTAAGTGACTTGCCCAACCTCACACAGCTCACAGTTGGCAGAGCCGGGATTTGACCTCTGATTCCAAAGCCCGTGCTCTTTCCACTGAGCCAGGAAGGAAGGAAGGAAGGAAGGAAGGAAGGAAGGAAGAAAAAGAAAGAAAAGAAAGGAAGGAAGGAATGAAAGAAGGAAGGATGGAAAAAAGAAGAAGGAAGGAAGGAAGGAAGGAAGGAAGGAAGGAAGAAAAAATAAAAAGGAAAGAAAGAAAAATAAGAAAATGAAAGAAAGAGGAAGAAAAAGCGTGAGAGAGAGACAGAGAGACAGAGAGAGAGAGACAGAGAGAAATTAGGGTTGAACATGAAGATTTGGGAATGATCCATATAGAGATGGTAGTCGAAACCATGGGAGTGAATTGAGTTCTCCAAGGGAGTGAGTGTAGATGGAGAATAGAAGGGGACCCAGAACTGAGCCTTGAGGGACCCCCACAGTTAAGGGATGGGAGGCAGAGGAGAAGCCCTAGAAGGAGACTGAGAATGAATGTCCAGAGAGATAGAAGGGGAAGCAGGAGGGGACATTCATTCATTCATTCAATCGTATTTATTGAGCACTTACTGTGTTCAGAGCACTGTACGAAGCACTTGGGAAGTACAGATCAGCAGCATATAGAGACGGTCCCTACCCAACAACAGGCTCACAGTCTAGAAGTCAGTGTCAGTGAAGCCAAGGTTGGATAATGTTTCCAGAAGAAGGGGGTGGTCCATAGTCTTAAAGGCAGCAGAGAGTTCGAGAAAGATTAGGATGGTAGTAACCATTGGATTTGGCAAGAAGAAGATCATTAGTGACCTTCTGAGAGGTTGGATTCTGTGGAGTGAAGGGGAAGGAAGCCAGATCGGAAGGAGTCAAGTAGAGAATTGGAGGAAGGGGATTGGAGACAGGGCATGTAGAGAACATAATAATAATAATAATGGCATTTATTAAGCGCTTACTATGTGCAAAGCACTGTTCTAAGCGCTGGGGAGGTTACAGGGTGATCAGGTTGTCCCACAGGGGGCTCACAGTCTTAATTCCCATTTTACAGATGAGGCAACTGAGGCACAGAGAAGTTAAGTGACTTGCCCAAAGTCACACAGCTGACAATTGGCAGAGCTGGGATTTGAACCCATGACCTCTGACTCCAAAACCCGTGCTCTTTCCACTGAGCCACGCTGCTTCTCCTTAAGGGTTTGGAGAGGAATGGTAGGAGGGAGATGGGGCGACAACTGGAGGGAGCTGTGGGGTCAATGGAGGGTTTTTTTCTGATAAACATGTTGGAAAGTAGTGGGGAAAAGGCCCCTGGAAGGTGAACAGTTGAAGGTGGCAGTCAGAGAGGGAAGAAAGGAGGGGCAAGTGCTTTGATAATGTCTAAAGGGATGGAGTTGGAGGCTCAGTTGGAGGGGGTGAATTTTGAGAGGAGGCAGGCGATCTCCTCTAGAGATACTGCTGGGAAAGATGGGGGAGTTGGAGAAGGGGCGGGAGGGGCAGGGGAGATTTTAGGTAGAACATGTGTGATGGTTTCAATTTTCTCAAAAAAATACATGGACAGGTCATTTGGAGCAAGAGATTGGGGAAGCAGGGAGCGTAGGAAGTATCAGGGGGCCGGGCCTGGGGCTGAGGCTGAGGGTCTGGCTGTGGTTATTCCTGAGGCTGAGGCTGAGGTTGAGGCTGGGATTGGGAGTGAGACTGGATTGGGGCTGGGACTGGGGATGGGGTTGAGGTTGAGGCTGGGCTGGGGCTGGGATTGAGTCTGCTGCTGTGCTTAGGTCCCACAGCAAGCCAAATCTATCCCTTCTGCATCGCCCTAACTTGCTCCCTTTGCTCTTACCCTCTCCCAGCCCCAAATTACTTACATATCTGTCATTTTAATTCTCTCTTTGCTCTTCCCCCTTCCCACCCCCAAAGCACTTTTGCACATATCTGTCGTTTGACTTATTTGTATTGATGTCTGTCTCCCCCGCTGTAGATTGTGAGCTTGTTGTGGGCAGAGACTAATAATACTACTACTAATAATAATGGCATTTATTAAGCACTTACTATGTGCAAAGCACTGTTCTAAGCACTGGGGAGATTACAAGGTGATCAGGTTGTCCCAAGGGGGGCTCATGGTCTTAATCCCCATTTTACAGATTAGGTAACTGAGGCCCAGAGAAGTGAAGTGACTTGCCCAAAGTCACACAGCCGACAATTGGTGGAGCTGGAATTTGAACCCATGACCTCTGACTTTAAAGCCCATGATCTTTCCACTGAGCCACGCTGCTTCTCTAATGTCACTGTTTATTGTTGTATTGTATTTTACCAAATACACACATAGTAAGGGCTCAATAAATACGATGGAATGAATAAATGAATGAATTAATGAATTCAACCCATAGACAAGTCCTCCAGATCCCCGCCCTCCTAGACTCCCACTTCCTCCAGATAGCCTTACCTGATTAACTCCCCATATCATTCATTCAATCGTATTGCTTGAGCGTTTACTGTGTGCAGAGCACTGTACTAAGCGCTTATATCACAAGGCATCCTTAGCCCCTGGGTATTTTTCTCCAGTCATTGTCGGCCCAGTTTCCCAGACTGTATCTGCAATGTTGGACGTCAGATAGACTCAGGGATTGGATGTAAAAATAATAATAATAATAATGATTGTGGTATCTGTTAAGCACTTACTATGTGCCAGGCACTGTACTAAGCTCTGGGGTGGACACGAGCAAATCGGGTTGGACACAATCCCTGTCCCACGTGGGGCTCACAGTCTCAATCCCTATTTTACAGATGAGGTAACTGAGGCCCAGAGATTTGCCCAAGGTCACACAGCAGACAGGTGGCGGAGCCAGGATTAGGACTCCTGACCTTTTGACTTCCAGGGCCATGCTCTAGCCACTGTGCTATGCTGCTTCCCCAAGGACTAAGTACTAAGTACAGGCACTCAGAGAAGTGGTGTGGCTCAGTGGAAAGAGCCCGGGCTTTGGAGTCAGAGGTCATGGGTTCAAATCCCGGCTCCGCCAGCTGTCAGCTATGTGGCTTTGGGCAAATCACTTCACTTCTCTGGGCCTCAGTTACCTCATCTGTAAATTGGGGATTAAGACCGTGAGCCGCCGTGGAACAACCTGATGACCTTGTAACTTCCCCAGCGCTTAGAACAGTGCTTTGCACATAGTAAGCGCTTAACAAATGCCATTATTATTATTATTTTCCCCTTTTAGACTGTGAGCCCACTTTTGGGTAGGGACTGTCTCTATATGTTGCCAACTTGTACTTCCCAAGCGCTTAGTACAGTGCTCTGCACACAGTAAGCGCTCAATAAATACGATTGATGATGATGATGATGATGAAGGACAATCTCTCCCTTTCCCCAAGGTCTCTGATATCATCCAACCAACCAAACACCCACTGTGGGTAGAGTCTGTCCTGCTCAAATGCTTGTGAAAGTACGACGGACTGACAAGCGTAATTCCTCTTACAGTCAAATGAGGAGGAACCAGGACCATTCTTTCCCCAGCCCTGTATGAGAGAGAGAGAGAGAGAGAGAGAGAGAAAGCAATAATTGTGGTATTTGTTAAGCACTTACTATGAGCCCCCTTTTTCATCTTAAATCGTATTTATTGAGCGCTTACTGTGTGCAGAGCACTGTACTAAGCACTTTCCTCTCCTCCCCCCCCCACCGCCCCCCCAGCCCTACCTCCTTCCCCTTCCCACATCACCTGTATACATGTTTGTACAAATTTATTACTCTATTTAGTTTACTTGTACATATTTACTATTCTATTTATTTTGTTAATGACGTGCATCTAGCTTTAATTCTATAATAATGATGGTATTTGTTAAGCGCTTACTATGTGCAAATCACTGTTCTAAGCGCTGGGGGTATACAAGGTGATCAGTTTGTCCCACGTGGGGCTCACAGTCTTAATCCCCATTTTACTTATGAGGTAACTGAGGCACAGAGAAGTTAAGTGACTTGCCCAAAGTCACATAGCTGACAAGTGGCGGAGGCGGGATTTGAACCCATGATCTCTGACTCTAAAGCCCGTGTTCTTTCCACTGAGCCATGCTGCTTCTCTATTTGTTCTGACGACTTGACACCTGTCCACATGTTTTGTTTTGTTGTCTATCTCCCCCTTCTAGACTCTGAGCCCGTTGTTGGGTAGGGACCATCTCTATATGTTGCCGACTTGTACTTCCCAAGTGCTTAGTACAGTGCTCTGGACACAGTAAGCGCTCAATAAATATGATTGAATGAATGAATGAAGCACTGTTCTGAGCACTAAGTCACTTAACAAATACCACAGCTACTATTATGGTTTTTGTGATAGTATTGTGGTAGTGTGGGCAAGTCACTTAGCTGCTTTCTGCCTTGGTTCCCTCATCTGTGAAATGGGGATTAAGACTACGAGCCCCATGTGAGATAGGGATTGTGTCCAATTTTGTGATTTTGTATCTGCCCCAGGGCTTGAAACGGTGCTTGGCACCCAGTGGGTGATTGACAAATACTATGATTATTAGTGAATTAGCCACACAGAGAAGCAGCGTGGCTCAATGGAAAGAGCACGGGCTTTGGAATCAGAGATTATGGGTTCAAATCCCGGGTTCACCAATTGTCAGCTGTGTGACTTTGGGCAAGTCACTTAACTTCTCTGGGCCTCACTTCCCTCATCTGTAAAATGGGGATAAAGACTGTGAGCCCCACGTGGGACAATCTGGTCACCTTGTACCCCCCCGGCACTTAGAACAGTGATTTGCACATAGTAAGCACTTAACAAATACCATCATTTTCATTAGTGGTAGTGGTAGAAGCAGCGTGGCTCAGTAGAAAGAGTATGAGCTTGGAAGTCAGAGGATGTGGGTTCTAATGCCGGCTCTGCCCCTTGTCTGCTGTGTGGTCTTGGGCAAGCCACTTATCATCCCTCTGCCTCAGTTCTCTCATCTGTAAGGTGGGGATTAAGACTGTGAGCCCTATGTGGGAAAGGGATTATGTCCCACGCAATTATCTTGTATCTACACCAGTGCTTAGAACAGTGCCTGGCACCTTGTAAGTGCTTAACAAATACCATCATTATTATTATTACTTACTAGATGCCATGTGCTGTACTAAGGACTGGGGTAGATACAGGATGAACAGATCAGACGCATTCCCTGTCTCACTTGGGGCTCACATTCTGAACATTCTTATGAAATTCTTATTATTTAATTCCGAAAGGCCATTGAATTTCCATGAAATGGGAAGAACAGAAATATGTGCAAAGACTTGAGAACAGATAGCTGAAATATTATTTAGTCAATTTTTACCACATTTTATATCTGACAGTTTCTTTATAATCAATTTAATAATAGTTCTATTGACCGTTTTATGAGTTGGAGTGGCTATATCATTTAAAATAAATTAAAGGCGGATCTAGTTAAAACACTGATTTATGCGGTGCCTTTCACATTTTTCAAAGCACAGCTCGGAGAAATAGATATATCCAAATACTGCTCCTGGCAAATTTTTTTTTTAAAGTTTAACCTTGAAAGCATCAAGGAATTCACTTAACCTCATTTGACTATAGCTTAGAGATATTGTAGAATTTCATAAAGGAAGATGTGAAGAAAGATCGGGAAGAAAAAGCAAAGTGGTCATTGAAGAAATGCATAGGCTGAGATAGGTCTGCTCCGCTTTTTTGACTGCTCAAGAGGGCACCAGCTGAATAATAATAATGATAATGATGGCATTTATTAAGCTCTTACTATGTGCAAAGCCCTGTTCTAAGTGCTGGGGAGGTTACAAGGTGATCAGGCTGTTCCACGGGGGGCTCACAGTCTTAATCCCCATTTTACAGATGAGGTAACTGAGGCACAGAGGAGTTGGGTGACTTGCCCAATGTCACACAGTTGACAATTGGCAGAGCCGGGATTTGAACCCATCACCTCTGACTCCAATGCCCGGGCTCTTTCCACTGAGACACGCTGCTTCTCACTGAGGAAACTCCTCACCATCAGCTTTAAAGCCCTCAATCACTTTGCCCCCGTCCTATCTCCCCTCTCTGCTCTCCCACTGCAACCCAAAATGCCCACTTCGTTTCTTTAATGCCAATCTACTCACTGTACCTCAATCTTGTCTATCTCACCACCAACCCCTTGCCCACGTCCTGCCTCTGGCCTGAACCCTCCCTCCTCTTAGCTGGCTGACAATTATTCTCCTTACCTTCAAAGCCTTATTAAAGGCACATTTCCTCCAATAAGCCTTCCCTGACTAAGCCCTCATTTCTTTTTTTCCCCCATTTCCTTCTGTCACCCTGATTTGCTCCCTTTATTCACCCCCAGCCCACAGAAATTATGTCCACAAATGTAATTTACTCATTTATATGAATGTCTTTCCCCCTCTAGACTGTAATAATAATAATGATGATGATGATGGCATTTATTAAGCACCTACTATGTGCAAAGCAGTGTTCTAAGCGCTGGGGAGGTTACAAGGTGATCAGGTTGTCCCACGGGGGGCTCAAGGTCTTCATCCCCATTTTACAGATGAGGGACCTGAAGCCCAGAGAATTTAAGTGACTTGCCCAAAGTCATACAGCTGACAATTGGCGGAGCTGGGGTTTGAACTCATGACCTCTGACTCCAAAGCCCATGCTCTTTAATAATAATGGCATCTATTAAGCGCTTACTATGTGCAAAGTAACGCTGCTTCTCTCATTGTGGGCAGGGAACATATCCATCAACTCTGTTGCATTCTCCCAAGAGCTTAGAACAGCGTTCTGCACATAGTAAGCATCCAATAAATGCAATTGGTCGATTCATTGATAAATCTTAGGTGAGTTTGTGAGGTTGCCATGGTTTTCCCTCCTCCATTTGCCAAGAGTCCAAGTCATCATGTTGGCAGAACAACCAAGTAGAGATGGCCTGAGTGCAGGAGGAAATGCAAAACCAAAGAAAAGTAAAAAAATCAGATTTGGGATCCATCCCCATAGAGATAGTAGCTGAAGCCATGGGAGCGAATGAGTTCTCCAAGAGAGTGGGTGTAGATGGAGAATGGAAGGGGATTCAGAACTGAGCCTTGAGGGACCCCCATATTTAGTGGTTGGGAGGCAGAAGAGGAGCTTGTGAAAGAGGTTGAGAAAGAGTGGACAGGAGATAGGAGAACCAAGAGATGACAGTGTCAGTGAAGCCAAGGTTGGACAAAGTTTCCAGGAGAATGGGGTGGGCCACGATGTCGAAAGCACCCGAGAGGTTGAGGAGAATTAGGATGAAGTAGAGGTTGTTGGATTTGGCAAGAAGGAGAATATTGGTGACGGTTGAGAGGGTGTTTTTTTTGGAGTGAAGGGAAGCCGCATTAGTGGGAGTCAAGGAGAGAATTGGTGGAGAGGAATTGGAGATAGCTGATGTAGACAATTAGATCCAGGAGTTTGGAGAGGAATGGTAGGAGGGGGATGGGAACATAACTCATGGGAACCACGGGGGAAGCAGCATGGTTTAGTCGATAATAAATAAATAATGATGGCATTTATTAAGCGCTTCCTATGTGCAAAGAACTGTTCTAAGCGCTGATAGAGCACAGGCCTGGGAATCAGATGGTCATGGGTTCTTATCCCTGCTCTGACACATGCTGTCGTTTGACCTTAGGCAAGTCGTTTCACTTCTCTGTGCCTCAGTTACCTCATCTGTAAAATGGGAAGAAAACTGTGAGCCCCAAGTGGGACCACCTGATTACCTTGTTTCTACCCCAGCACTTAGAACAGTGCATGGCACAAAGTAAGTGCTTAACAAACACTATTATTATTATCATTATTATTATTATTATTATTATTATTATTTCACTTCGCTCCCTCTTCCACTCCCTCCCTCTCACCCCCCCCTCACCTCCCTCTCATCCTTGTCTACATGTTTTGTTTTGTTTTGTTTTTTTGTCTGTCTCCCCCTTTTAGACTGTGAGCCCGCTGTTGAGTAGGGACTGTCTCTATATGTTGCTGACTTGTACTTCCCAAGCGCTTAGTACAGTGCTGTGCACACAGTAAGCGTTCAATAAATATGATTGAATGAATGAATGAATTAATTAATTAATTAATGGACTGAGTCCAACCTAATTGGCTTGTATCTACCCCAGCGCTTAGTAAGCACACCAGTGAGCACTTAACAAATGAGACGCACACAAAATAGGGAGGGATGTTTGAGGATAGGGGAGACATGAGCATGTTGGAAAGCCATGAGGAAAAGCTCCCTGGAGAGAGAACAGTTGAAGATGGCAGTCAAGGAGGGAAGAAGGGAGGGGACAAGCACTTTGATAAGGTCTAAAGGGATGGGGTTGGAGGTGCAGTTGGAGGGCGTGGATTTTGAGAGAAGGCAGGAGATCTCTTCTAGAGATACTGCTGGGAAAGATGGAGGAGTTGGAGAAGGGGCAGGAGAAGGGAGGGACTGGAGAGAGGAGACTTTAGGGGGGATTTTAGAATGATTACGCCTGATAATTTCAATTTTCTCAATAAATTCCGTGGCCAGGTCATTAGGGGCAAGAGATTGAAGGCAGATCTCTTCTAAAAGGCTTCCCCTGACTAATCCCTCATTTCCTCTTTTCCCACTCCCTTGGCATCATTGTAACTCGCTCCCTCTATAATAATAATAATAATTATAATGGCATTTGTTAAGCGCTCACAATTTGCCAAGCACTGTTCTAACTGCTGGGGGAGATACTTGGTAATCAGGTTGTCCTAAGTGGGGCTCACCGTCTTCATCCCATTTTCCAGATGAGGTAACTAAGGCATAGAGAAGTTATAGGACTTGCCCAAAGTCACACAACTGCAGCGTGGCTCAGTGGAAAGAGCCCGGGCTTTGGAGTCAGAGGTCATGGGTTTAAATCCCGGCTCCGCCAATTGTCAGCTGTGTGACTTTGGGCAACTCACTTAACTTCTCTGTGCCTCAGTTCCCTCATCTGTAAATTGGGGATTAAGACTGTGAGTCCCAAGTGGGACAACCTGCTCACCTTGTATGCCCCCAGCACTTAAAATAGTGCTTTGCACATAGTAAGTGCTTAACAAATACCATTATTATTATTATTATTATTATTATTATTATTATTATTAAGTGGTGGACCCTGGATTAGAACCCATGACCTCTGACTCCCAAGCCCAGGCTCTTTCCACTGAACCACGCTGCTTCTATTTATTCACCCCAACCTCAGCCCCACAGCACTTATGTTCTTATCTGTCATTTATTTATATCTATTAATGTCTGTCTCCCCTTCTAGAGTGTAAGCTCGTGGTGGGCAGGCAATGTGTTTTAGCCTAGTACTAAGCACTTAGTACAGTGCTCTGCACACAGTAAGACTCAATAAATATGATTGAATGAATGAATGTGTCTTTATATGGTTGTGTATTACTCAAGCTTTAAGTACAAAATAAAATATAGATTGTGAGCTCATTGTGGGCAGGGAATGTGTCTGTTGTAATATTATCCTCTGCCAAGTGTTTAGTACAGTGCTCTGCACACAGTAAGTGCTCAATAAATGCGATTGAATGAATGAATGCCCTGCACACAGTGAGCGCTCAATAAATATGATTGATTGATTTCTTAGGAAGGTTGGGCTATCTGTACTCTCCCAAGGGCTTAGTACAGTGCTCTGTGCACAGTCAGCATTCAATAAATTCATTCATTCAGTTCATTCAATCGTATTTATTGAGCGGTTACTGTGTGCAGAGCACTGTACTAAGCACTTGAATTGATGGATTGATCAAGGTATGGTGATCTGGTCCATGGGGGTGAGCTCCCGGGAATGGGGTGTCCAAGTTCCCCGTGCTGGGAAGGAAGAAGCTCAGGATGGTTTCCAGGGAGAGAGGCTTGGTGGTGATGGCCTAAGGAAAATGAGGATAACTTGGGAATGGCTCATCATTTGCTGGTCAGTGGTCAGCTTTAGTCAGTCAGTCCCTTGCATTTATTGAGCTCTTACTCTGTGCAGAGCACTGTATTAAGCGCTTGGGAGAGTAAAGAAGCATGGCTCAGTGGAAAGCGCATGGGCTTTGGAGTCAGAGGTCATCATCATCATCAATCATATTTATTGAGTGCTTACTGTGTGCAGAGCACTGTACTAAGTGCTTGGGAAGTATAAGTTGGCAATATATAGAGACAGTCCCTACCCAACAGTGGGCTCACAGTCTAAAAGGGGGAGACAGAGAACAAAACCAAACATACTAACAAAATAAAATAAATAGAATAGATATGTACAAGTAAAATAAATAAATAAATAGAGTAACAAATATGTACAAACATATATACATATATACAGGTGCTGTGGGGAAGAGAAGGAGGTAAGATGGGGGGGTGGAGAGGGGGACGAGGGGGAGAGGAAGGAAGGGGTTCAGTCTGGGAAGGCCTCCTGGAGGAGGTGAGCTCTCAGTAGGGCCTTGAAGGGAGGAAGAGAGCTAGCTTGGCGGATGGGCAGAGGGAGGCCATTCCAGGCCTGGGGGATGACGTGGGCCAGGGGTCGATGGCGAGACAGGCAATTGCGAGGCATGGTGAGGAGATTACTGGCAGAGGAGCGGAGGGTGTGGACTGGGCTGGAGAAGGAGAGAAGGGAGGTGAGGTAGGAGGGGGCGAGGGGATGGACAGCCTGGAAGCCCAGGGTGAGGAGTTTCTGCCTGATGTGCAGATTGATTGGTAGCCAATGGAGATTATTGAGGAGGGGAGTAATATGCCCAGAGCGTTTCTGGACAAAGACAATCCGGGCAGCAGCCTGAAGTATGGATTGAAGTGGGGAGAGACACGAGGATGGGAGGTCAGAGAGAAGGCTGGTGCAGTAGTCCAGACGGGATAGGTTGAGAGCTTGAACGAGCAGGGGAGCGGTGTGGATGGAGAGGAAAGGGCGGATCTTGGCAATGTTGCGGAGGTGAGACCGGCAGGTTTTGGTGACGGCTTGGATGTGAGGGGTGAATGAGAGAGCGGAGTCGAGGATGACACCAAGGTTGCGGGCTTGTGAGACGGGAAGGATGGTAGTGCCGTCAACAGAGATGGGAAAGTCAGGGAGAGGGCAGGGTTTGGGAGGGAAGACAAGGAGTTCAGTCTTGGACAGGGGTTCAAATCCCGGCTCCGCCAATTGTCAGCTGTGTGACTTTGGGCAAGTCACTTAACTTCTCTGGGCCTCAGTTCCCTCATCTGTAAAATGGAGATTAAGACTGTGAGCCCCAAGTGGGACAACCTGATCACCTTGTAACCTCTCCAGCGCTTAGAACAGTGCTTTGCACATAGTAAGTGCTTAATAAATGCTATCATTATTATTACACTATAACAATAAACTGAAACATTCCCTGCCTACAATGATCTCACAGTCTAGAACGTTAGTGGTCCAGCCAAACTTTGGCAAACACGTTGCAAGCCCTGAGTTGTGAAGCCACATGGCTTAGTAGATAAAGCTCAGGCATGGGAGTCAGAAGGACCTGGGTTCTAATCCCTGCTCTACCAGATAATAATGATAATAAAAATGATAATGGTATTTGTCAAGCACTTATTATGTGCCAAGCACTGTTCTAAGCACTGGGGTAGATACAAGGTAATCAGGTTGTACCACGCGGGGCTTACAGTCTTCATCCCCACTTTACAGATGAGGGAACTGAGGCACAGAGAAATGAAGTGGCTTGCCCAAGGTCACCCAGCAAACAAGTGGCAGAGTCGGGATTAGAACCCACATCTTCTGACTCCCAAGCCCGGGCTCTTTCCACTGAGCCACGCTGCTTCTCACATGTCTGCTGTGTGACCTTGGGTAAATCACTTCACTTCTCTGGGCTTCTGTTACTTCATCTGTAAAATGGAGATTAAGACTGTGAGCCCCATGTGAGACAGGGACTCGGTCTAACCTGATTAGCTTGTATCTACCCCAGAGTTTACAACAGTGCTTGGCACATAATAGTTTTGGTATTTAAGTGCTTACTATGTGCCAAGCACTGTTCTAAGTGCTGGAGTAGTACAAGTTTATCAGGGTGGACATAGTCCCTGTCAATCAATCAATCAATCAATCGTATTTATTGAGCACTTACTGCGTGCAGAGCACTGTACTATGCGCTTGGGAAGTACAAATTGGCAACATATAGAGACAGTCCCTAACCAACAGTGGGCTCACAGTCTAAAAGGGGAGACAGAGAACAAAACCAAACAGACTAACAAAATAAAATAAATAGAATAGATATGTACAAGTAAAATAAATGAGTAGTAAATATGTACAAAAATGTACAATAATAAATATGTGAGTCCCACATGGGACTCACACTGTCCCCATTTTTTTACAGATGAGGTAACTGAGGCACAAAGAAGTCACATAATAATACAATAATTGTGGTATTTGTTAAGCGCTAAACTATGTGCCAGGCACTCTACTAAACACAGAGATAAACTATGTGCCAGGCACTGTACTAAGCACTGGGGTGGAATCACGCAAATTGGATTGGACACAGTCCCTGTCCCACAGGAGGCTCACAGCCTTAATCCCCATTTTCCAGATGAGGTAGCTGAGGCACAGAGAAGTAAAGAGGCTTGCCCAAGTTCACACAGCAGGAAAGCGGAGGAGCCAGGATTAGAATCGTGACCTTCTGACTCCCATCCCTGTACTGTATCCACTATGCCATGTCACTTGACATTTAACAAGTACCATAATTATTATGATGATGATGATTACAATGCACTGCATGCAATAAGGGCTCAATAAAGACTATTGATTGATGGATGGATTGAAGGGAGACTGCCGAGTCTAGGCATCATCTTGAAATCAGGTTTTCAGGCTTCTAGACACGACACGAACGTTCAGGGAAATCTATTTTGGAAATAAACACCGGTTGTAACAAAGTGCGGAGAAAATTGTTCCTGCGTACCCTACAATTAAATTAATAATGCATATCCCTCTAGGGTGCCTCCCCTTAGCTACTTATTAAACTTCACCAGGTGCTCTTATTCAAGCTGATAATATCACGAATTTCCACAAGTGCTGTTCTATTATCGTGCCCTCTCAACCTCCCTAGGAGGGAGAGAAACCCGACAGCTATCGTCATTTTGCAGATGAGAAAACTGAGGCCCAGAATGGCTGAGTGACCTGCCCAAGATACACCAAGCAGAGCAGCTGAGAATCGGAACCTGAATCCGGGTCTTCTGACTTGTTTCTCTATTACTCAGTCAGTCATTCATATTTATTGAGCGCTTACGGTGTGTAGTGCACTGGACTAAGCACTCGGAAGAGTATGATATAATGATAAACAGAAAAATAAACAGTAATAATAATAATAATAATGGCATTTATTAAGCCCTTACTATGTGCAAAGCACTGTTCTAAGCGCTGGGGAGGTTACAAGGTGATCAGGTTGTCCCAAGGGGAAGCAGCATGGCTTAGTGGTTAGATCAAGGGCTTGGGAGTCAGAGGACATGGGTTCGAATCCCGGCTCTGTCGCATGACTGGGGTGGAATCACGCAAATTGGATTGGACACAGTCCCTGTCCCACAGGAGGCTCACAGCCTTAATCCCCATTTTCCAGATGAGGTAGCTGAGGCACAGAGAAGTAAAGAGGCTTGCCCAAGTTCACACAGCAGATGTTCACACAGCAGTTCACTTCATCTCTCTGAGCCTCAGTTAATTTACCTAGAAAATGGGGATTAAGAGTGTGAGCCCAATGTGGGACAGGGACTGTGTGCAAATTGATTAACTTGTATCTATGTGCTTGACACATAGTAAACGCATAGCAAGTACCATAATTATTATTATGTCCCACATTAGACTCACAGTTTGAGCAGGAAAGATGGCGGGCATTGAATGCCCATTTAGCAGATGAGGGAACAGAGGCATAGATAAATTCAGTGACTTTCCCAACTAATACTCGATCTACACGCACTCCCTTGGTGACCTCATTCGCTCCCACGGCTTCAACTATCATCTCTACGCTGATGACACCCAGATCTCCATCTCTGCCCCTGCTCTCTCCCCCTCTCTCCAGGCTCACATCTCCTCTTGCCTTCAGGACATCTCCATCTGGATGTCTGCCCGCCACCTAAAGCTCAACATGTCGACGACTGAACTCCTTGTCTTCCCTCCCAAACCTTGCCCTCTCCCTGACTTACCCATCTCTGTTGACGGCACTACCATCCTTCCCGTCTCACAAGCCCACAAACTTGGTGCCATCCTCGACTCCGCTCTCTCATTCACCCCTCACATCCAAGCCGTCACCAAAACCTGCCAGTCTCAGCTCCGCAACATTGCCAAGATCCGCCCTTTCCTCTCCATCCCAACCGCTACCCTGCTCATTCAAGCTCTCATCCTATCCCGTCTGGACTACTGCATCAGCCTTCTCTCTGATCTCCCATCCTCATGTCTCTCCCCACTTCAATCCATACTTCATTCTGCTGCCTGGATTATCTTTGTCCAGAAACGCTCTGGGCATATTACTCCCCTCCTCAAAAACCTCCAGTGGCTACCAATCAATCTGCACATCAGGCAGAAACTCCTCACCCTGGGCTTCCAGGCTGTCCATCCATCCCCTCGCCCCCTCCTACCTCACCTCCCTTCTGTCCTTCTCCAGCTCAGCCCGCACCCTCCGCTCCTCCGCCGCTAATCTCCTCACCGTACCTCGTTCTCGCCTGTCCCGCCATCGACCCCCGGCCCACGTCATCCCCCGGGCCTGGAATGCCCCCAATCCCTCTGCCCCTCCGCCAAGCTAGCTCTCTTCCTCCCTTCAAGGCCCTACTGAGAGCTCACCTCCTCCAGGAGGCCTTCCCAGACTGAGCCCCTTCCTTCCTCTCCCCCTCGTCCCCCTCTCCATCCCCCCCATTTTACCTCCTTCCCTTCCCCACAGCACCTGTATATATTTATATATGTTTGTACACATTTATTACTCTATTTATTTATTTATTTATTTTACTTGTACATATCTATTCTATTTATTTTATTTTGTTAGTATGTTTGGTTTTGTCTCCCCCTTTTAGACTGTGAGCCCACTGTTGGGTAGGGACTGTCTCTATATGTTGCCAATTTGTACTTCCCAAGCGCTTAGTACAGTGCTCTGCACACAGTAAGCGCTCAATAAATATGATTGATGATGATAATACTCCAGGCAAGAGGCTGAACTGGGATTAGAACCCAGGAACTCCGACCCTCAGGTCCATGATCTTTCCACTAAGCCAAGCAGCTTCTCTGGAATGAACACGGGCTTGGGAATCAGAAGTTGTGGGTTCTAATCCCAGCTCTTCCACTCATCAGCTGTGTGACTTTGGGCAAGTCACTTCACTTCTCTGTGCCTCAGTTCCCTCATCTGTAAAATGGGGATGAAGACTGTGATCACCATGTGGGACAACCTGATTACCTTGTATCACCCCCAGTCCTTATGAGGTACATACAAGATCATCACTTTGGACCCAGTCCCTGTCTGCTATGGAACTCACAATATAAGTAAGAGGGAGAACTGTTTGAATCCCCATTTTGCAGATGAGGTAACTGAGTCACAGAGATAATAATTGTGGTATTTGTTGGGGACTTACTATATGCCAGCCCCTGTACTGAGCTCTGGGGTGGATCCAAGCACATCGGGCTCACAATCTTGAGCCCCATTTTACAGATGAGGTAACTGAGCCACAGAGAAGTAAAGTTACTTTCCCAAGGTCACACAGCAGAAAAGTGGTGGAGCTGAGATTCATTCATTCATTCATTCAATCATATTTATTGAGTGCTTACTGTGTGCAGAGCACTGTACTAAGCGCTTGGGAAGTACAAGTTGGCAACACATAGAGACAGCCCCTACCCAACAGTGGGCTCACAGTCTAGAAGGGGGAGACAGAGAACAAAACAAAACATATTAACAAAATAGAATAAATAGAATAAATATGTACAAATAAAATAAATAAATAGAGTAATAAGTACATACAAACATATATACAGATATACAGGTTAGATTAGATTAGATTAGAACCCATCCCTCCTTCTCCATCCCATCTCTCCTTCTCCATCCCGGCCCACACACTCCGCTCCTCTGGTGCTGCTAACCTTCTATAATAATAATGATGATGGCACTTATTAAGCACTTACTATGTGCAAAACACTGTTTCTTGTCTGTCCCACCACCTTTCCCTAGCCCACGTCCTGCCTCTGGCCTGGAACGCCCTTCCTCCTCAATTTTAATTCTATTCGTTCTGACGATTTTGACACCTGTTTAGATGTTTTGTTTTGTTGTCTGTCTCCCCCTTCTAGACTGTAAGCCCGTTGTTGGGTAGGGACCATCTCTATATGTTGCCGACTTGTACTTCCCAAGCGCTTAGTACAGTACTCTGCACACAGTAAGCGCTCAATAAATATGATTGAATGAATGAATGAATGAACCTGCCAAACAATTGCACCTCCCCTTTCAAAGCCCTACTGAAGGTGAGCCCACTGTTGGGTAGGGACTGTCTCTATGTGATGCCAATTTGTACTTCCCAAGCGCTTAGTACAGTGCTCTGCACATAGTAAGCGCTCAATAAATACGATTGATTGATTGAAGTCTCACCTCCTCCAAGAGACCTTCCCAGACTAAGCTCCTCTTTTCCTTAGCTCCAACTCCATTCCCCGTCACCCCGACTAGCTCACTTTGCGCTACCCCCCTCCCCGCCCCACGGCACTTGTGTATATATGCACATGTCTATAATTCTTTTTATTTATATTAATGCCTGTTTACTTGTTTTGATGTGTATACATCTAACATTCCCTTTATTTATATTGATGCCTGCTTACTGGTTTTGATGTCTGTCTCCCCCCTTCAAGACTGTTAGCCCTGTGTGGGCAGGGATTTTCCCTCTTAATTGCTGAATTGTACTTTCCAAGCACTTAGTACAGTGCTCTGCACAAAGTAAGCACTCTGTAGATAAGACTGAATGAATCAATGAATCAATGAATGAACCCATGACCTTCTGATACCCAGGTCCACGCTCTATCCCTTACACCACGCTGCTTCCCAATAACTGTGGAATTAGTTAAACACTTACTCTGTGCCAAGCACTACACTAAGCACTAGGGTGGATAAAACAAATCATGGTGGACCCTGTCCCTCTGATAATAATAATAATAATAATAATAATAATAATAATAATAATAATAACGGAATTTGTTAAGCACTTGTGCAAAGCACTGTTCTAAGCGCTGGGATATGATCCCTTCCTACACAGAGTTCACAATCTCTTAGAGGGAAGACAAGTAGGCAAGAGGAAAATATTTCCGATAAGGGGAGGATGAAAAAAAATGCAAGAATCCTGGGATCAAATTAATGTTGTTTACATTCTCCCCTAGACTTTGTGTGGTGCTGTTCCACTTAACAATCTCCTTATGTTCATGGAACCAATTAAGTGGGCTGATTAGTTGTGTTTGCTTTTTTTGAGGATTTTACATTCCTCTGGGTTCCTGGCGTGACTTCCTGCTCGGCATTGATTTTAATATCTTCCACGAGCCTCGATTTTAAACTCTTTATGTGGGGATTATAGAAGCGGGATGTTTGGAGGACCGACAGTGGGAGTGAACAATAAACAATTCAAGCTTCTCACAATAATATTCATGATGGCATTCATTAAATGCATTCATTCAGAGAAGCAGCGTGGCGTACTGGAAAGAGCCCGGGATTGGGAGTCAGAGGCCATGGGTTCTAATCCCAGCTCCGCCACTTGTCAGCTGTGTGACTTTGGGCAAGTCACTTCACTTCTCTGTACCTCAGTTACCTCATGTGTAAAATGGGGATTAAGACTGTGAGCCCCATGTGGGACAACTTGATTATGTTGTATGCCCCCCAGAGCTTAGAACAGTGCTTGGCACATAGTAAGCACTTAACAAATACCATCATTATTATTATTATTATTATTATTATTATTATTATTATTATTATTATTATTATTATTATTAAATGCTTGCCGTGGTCCAAGCACTGTGCTCAGTGTTGGGGTAGGAGGAAGGTGGGGGGCTCAGCGTGGCTCAATGGAAAGAGCCTGGGCTTTGGAGTCAGAGGTCATGGGTTCAAATCCCAGCTCCACCAATTGTCAACTATGTGACTTTGGGCAAGTCACTTCACTTTTCTGGGCCTCAGTGACCTCATCTGGAAAGTGGGGATTAAGACTGTGAGCCCCCCGTGGGACAGCCTGATCATCTTGTTACCTCCCCAGTGCTTAGAATAGTGCTTGGCAGGCACAAAATAAGCGCTTAATAAATGCCATCATCATCGTCATCATAATGAGATCAGCCCCAACTCCTGTCCCACATAGCTTTACATTCTAAGGGGGAGGGAGAACAGGTACCATGACACAAATGAAACTGAGGGCCAGAGAGGTAACTGAGGCACAGAGAAGTGAAATGACTGGCCCAAGTTCACACAGCAGACAAGTGGTGGAGCCAGGATTGCTTTAGGTCCCCCAGCAGACTAGGGGTGAAGATGGGTCATGAATCCTCTGTATCCCAGCACCAAGGTCTTTCCACTATTTACCATTGCCTCCCTTTCATGCATAATAATAATAATGATAATGATAGTATTTGTTAAGCACTTACTAGGTGTCAATAATAATGATGGTATTTTATAAGCGCTTACTAGGTGCCAAGCACTGTTCTAAGCACTGGGGTAAATACAAGGTAATCAGGTCATCCCATGTGGGGCTCACAGTCTTGGTCTCCAGGCTCGCATCTCCTCCTGCCTTCAGGACATCTCCATCTGGATGTCTGCCCGCCACCTAAAACTCAACATGTCCAAGACTGTGTCCAAGACACATCCCCTACCTACAATGAGCTTACAGTCTAGAGGGGAATAATTAATAATTGTGGCATTTTTTAAGTGCTTACTATGTGCCAGGCACTGTACTAAGTGCTGGGGTAGACATAAGACAATTGGGTTGGACACAGTCCAGGGCCCACATAGGGCTCACAGTCTTCATCCCCATTTTACAGATGAGGTAACTCAGGCAGAGAGAAGTGAAGTGGCTGGCCCCAAGTCACACCATAGACAAGTGGCAGAGCCGGGATTAGAACCCAGGTCCTTCTGACTCCAGGCCCGGGCTCTATCCACTAAAGCACGCTGCCCAGATGGCATCCTTTTTCTTAGCCACCATCTCTGATGAATGGCTCTGAGGGTAGTTCTTCACATTGGAATCCAGGCTGGATTTTCCCCTTCTTGCTTCCACAATGCCTGCTGAACACTGCAGGATTTTTAATCCCATATAAAATTGGAGTGCCACCAGCCAAAAGAAATGCAGTCTCCAAGAGTAAGGGGGAGATGTAAGCAACCAGTAATTGAAATTCCCCAGGGTGAAAGGCTTGTCTCCAGAACGTCTGAATAAAAAATGCTTACCAGATCCCATGAGGGGCTGAGATGAAATTTCCCTCAAAGATTTCAGAACATTGCTGGGCTCTGCTTTATTAAAGGGAGAGGGTGGGGGGGAAATGCATTGATTCACGGAGTCATCCATTTCCCAACAACTTCCAAACATCCCGGACAGAAAGAATGGTCCACTTTTACTGCAGATTGTGTTGGGAACATTCTGTGCAGGACAGGGACAATTCTATTATATTGTATTCTCCCAAGCATTTAATACTGCACCTAGTAAACGTTCAATAAATTCATTCAATCATATTTATTAAGCCCATACTGTGTGCAGAGCACTGTGCTAAGTGCTGATTGCCCGATCTGATTATGCTGTAGCTGCCCAGCACTTATCACTATGAGTAGCATGGAGTAGGCCCTAAACAAATACAATTATTTTTAATAACATTATTATTATCATTACTGTTATTATCATTATTATTAATTCATTCATTCAATTGTATTTATTGAGCACTTACTGTGTGCAGAGCACTGTACTAAGCACTTGGGAAGTACAAGTCAGCAACATATAGAGATGGTCCCTACCCAACAATGGGCTCACAGTCTTGAAGGAGAGACAGACAACAAAACAAAACATGTAGACAGGTGTCAAAATCATCAGAACAAATAGAATTATAGCTATATGCACATCATTAACAAAATAGAGTAGTAAATATGTACAAGTAAAATAAATAGAGTAATAAATCTGTACAAATATATACAAGTGCTGTGGGGAGGGGAAGGAGGTAGGGTGGCGGGGGGGATGGGGAGGAGGAGAGGAAAAAGGGGGCTCAGTCTGAGAAGACCTCCTGGAGGAGGTGAGCTCCCAGTCGGGCTTTGAAGGATCCTGTGTTTCAATCAGAGGTGTTTTTTCTCTTAGCTTGCCTGAAGCAGTCACTTTATAATGCATATATATGTATATATCTGTATATGTATGTCACTGTCACTGTAGATGACACTACCATCCTTCCCATCTCACAAGCCCGCAACCTTGGTGTCATCCTCGACTCTGCCCTCTTGTTCACCCCTCACATCCAATCCGTCACCAAAACCTGCCAGTCTCACCTCCGCAACATCGCCAAGATCCGCCCATTCCTCTCCATCCAAACCGCAACCTTGCTGGTTCAATCTCTCATCCTATCCCGACTGGATTACTGCATCGGCCTTCTCTCTGATCTCCCATCATCCTATCTCTCCCCACTTCAGTCTATACTTCACGCTGCTGCCCGGATCATCTTTGCGCAGAAAAGCTCTGGGCATGTTACTCCCCTCCTCAAAAATCTCCAGTGGCTACTAGTCAACCTATGCATTAAGCAAAAACTCCTCACTCTCAACTTCAAGGCTGTCCATCACCTTGCCCCCTCCTACCTCACCTCCCTTCTCTCCTTCTACAGCCCAGCCCACACCCTCCGCTCCTCTGCCACCGCTAACCTCCACACTGTGCCTCCTTCTCACCTGCCCCGCCATCGACCCCCGGCCCCCATCCTCCCCCTGGCCTGGAATGCCCTCCCTCTGCACACCCACCAAGCTAACTTTCTTCCTCCCTTCAAAGCCCTACTGAGAGCTCACCTCCTCCAGGAGGCCTTCCCAGACTGAGCCCCCTTTTTCTTCTCCCCCTCCCCACCCCCCCACCTTGCCTCCTTCCCTTCCCCACAGCCCCTGAATATATGTTTGTACAGATGTATTACTGTATTTTACTTGAACATATTTACTATTCTATTTATTTTATTTTGTTAATATATTTTGTTTTGTTGTCTGTCTCCCCCTTCTAGACTGTGAGCCCATTGTTGGGTAGGGATCGTCTCTATATGTTGCCAACTTGTACTTCCCAAGCACTTAGTACAATGTTCTGCACACAGTAAGCACTCAATAAATACGACTGAATGAAAGAATGAATCTACATCCACTCCCTTGGAGAACTCAATTCGCTCCCATGGCTTCAATTACCATCTCTGAGTGCACGATTCTGAAATCTACATCTCTGGCTCTGACCACTCTCCTCTGCATTCTCCTATATCCGCTTGACTTCAGGACCTCTCTCCTTGGTTGTCCTTCCAACGTCTTAAATGTCACCTGTCCAAAAAAGAACTCCTCATCTTCGCACCCAAACCCTGCCGTCCCCATCACTGTAGATAACACCACTATCTTCCCTAACTCACAAGATTGTAACTTTGGTGTTGTCCTCAACTCAGCTCTTTTTTCAACCTACGTGTTTAATCTGTCACAGAATCCTGTTGGTTCAACCTCCAAGGCATTGCTAATATTTGCACTTTCCTCTTCAACCAACTACCGTATTATCCAGGCACTGATCCTAACCGCTAAGCGCTTAGTACAGTGCTCCACACATAGTAAGTACTCAATTAATACGATTAATTGAATGAATGATCCTATCCCACCTTTTTTTAAATGGTATTTACGTGTGGGGCAGGCATTGTACTAATGCTGCAGTAGACACAAGGTAATCAGGTTGGACACAGTCCTTTTCCCTTGTGGAGCTCACAGTCTTAATCCCCATTTTACAGATGTGGGAACTGAGGCAGAGAAAAGTGAACTGAGTGGCATTCATGCAGCAGAGCAGGGAATAGAATCCAGGTTCTCTTACTCCTAGTCCCTTGATCTTTCCACTAGGTCATGCTCTTCCTTAATGCCTTGATTCCTGCATCAGCCTCCTTACTGACCTTCCCGCCTCCTGTCTCTCCCCACTCCAGTCTCTCAAGCTTGTGACATAGCAAGGATAGTGGTGTTATCTACAGTGTTGGGGATGGCAGGGTTTGGGTGAGAAGATGAGGAGTTCTCTTTTGGACAGGCGACATTTAAAACGTTGGAAGGACAACCAAGGAGAGAGGTCCTGAAGTCAAGCGGATATAGGAGAATGCAGAGGAGAGAGTTCAGAGCCAGAGATGTAGATTTCAGAATCATGCACACAGAGATGGTAATTGAAGCCATGGGAGTGAATTGAGTTCTCCAAGGGAGTGGATGTAGATTCATTCATTCAGTCGTATTTATTGAGTGCTTACTGTGTGCAGAGCATTGTACTAAGCGCTTGGGAAGTACAAGTTGGCAACATATAGAGTTGATCCCTACCCAACAATGGGCTCACAGTCTAGAAGGGGGAGACAGACAACAAAACAAAACATATTAATAAAATAAAATAAATAGAATAGTAAATATATACAAGTAAAATAGAGTAATAAATCTGTACAAACATATATGCAGGTGCTGTGGAGAAGGGAAGGAGGTAGGGTGGGAGGGGATGGGAAGAGGGAAAGAAAGGAGGGGGCTCAGTGTGGGAAGGCCTCCTGGAGGAGGTGAGCTCTCAGTAGGGCTTTGAAGGGAGGAAGAGAGCTAGCTTGGTGGATGTGCAGAGGGAGGGCATTCCGAGCCAGGGGGAGGACGTGGGCCGGGGGTGGACAGCAGAACAGGCGAGAACAAGGCACAGTGAGGAGGTTAGCAGCAGAGGAGTGGACGGTGCGGCTGGGCTGTAGAAGGAGAGAAGGGAGGTGAGGTAGCAGGGGGCGAGGTGATGGACAGCCTTGAAGCCGAGAGTGAGGAGTTTTTGCCTGATGCATAGGCTGATTGTTAGCCACTGGAGATTTTTGATGAGGGGAGTAACATGACCAGAACATTTCTGCACAAAGATGATCGGGGCAGCGGCATGAAGTATAGACTGCAGTGGGGAGAGACAGGAGGATGGGGAATCGGAGAGGAGCTGATGCAGTAATCCAGTAGGGACAGGATGAGAGACTGAACCAGCAGGGTAGCAGTTTGGATGGAGAGGAAAGGGCAGATTCTGGCGATGTTGCAGAGGTGAGACCAGCAGGTTTTGGTGACGGATTGGATGTGAGGGGTGAACGAGAGAGCAGAGTCGAGGATGACACCAAGGTTGCGGGCTCGTGAGACGGGAAAGATGGTAGTGCCATCTACAGTGATGGGAAAGTCAGGAAGAGGGCAAGGTTTGGGAGGGAAGATAAGGAGTTCAGTCTTGGACATATTGAGTTTTAGATGAGAGTTTTAGATGAGATGAGATTTAGATGAGAATAGAAGGGGGCTCAGATCTGAGCCTTGAGGAACCCCAGTAGTTAGGGGGTGGGAGGTAGAGGAGGAACAGGCAAAAAAAACTGAGAATGAATGGCCAGAGAAATAGGGGATGAATCAGGAGAGGACAGTGTCAGTGAAGCCAAAGTTAGATAACGTTTCCAGGAGAAGTTGGTGGTCTACAGTGATGAAGGATCCTGAGAGGTCAAGGAGGATTAGGGCAGAGTAGAGGCTGTTGGATTTGGCACAAAGGAGATCATCAGTGACCTCTGAGAAGGTGGTTTCTATGGAGTGAAGGGGACGGAACCCAGATTGGAGGGGGTCAAGGAGAGACTAGGAGAGGAAGTGGAGACAGCAGGTGTTGACAGTTTGCTCAAGGGGCTCGTAGAGAAATTGTAAGAGGGAGTTAATGTGGTCAAAGGAGAGTTTCTTTTTTTAGATTAAGGGATACATGAGCATGTTTGAAAGCAGCATGGCCTAGCGGAAGGACCACAGGCCTGGGAGTCAGAGGACCTGAGTTCTAATCCCACTCATCTCCTCTGTCACCTTGGGTAAGTCGCTTCACTTCTCTGTGCCTCATTTCTCCTGTTCTCCCTCCCTCCTACTTAGACAGTGAGCCTCGTGCCAGACAGGGACTGTGTCCAACTCAATTAACTTTGGGAGCGAATATTTGAAGACAGTGGAAAGGGAGAGAAGAAGGGAAGAGGTAAGTGTTTTGAAGGAGGGTTGTCCTTCCTCCTTCCCTCACCCCCAACGATCTGGCCTCCTACTTCATTAACAAAATTAAATCCATGAGGTCCGACCTCCCCAAAGTCTCTTCCCCCCTTTCTCCAACCCCCCGGCTCTCAACACTCTCTGCTACTCTCCCATCCTTCCCAGCGGTATCCTCAGAGGAACTCTCCTCCCTCCTCTCAAGTGCTACTCCGGCCACCTGTGCTTCTGACCCCATTCCCTCTCATCTTATGAAATCTCTCGCTCCATCCCTTCTCCCCTCCTTAACTTCCATCTTCAACCGCTCACTCTCCACTGGTTCCTTCCCCTCTGCCTTCAAACATGCCCATGTCTCTCCCATCCTAAAAAAACCCTCTCTTGACCCCACCTCACCTTCTAGTTATCGTCCCATATCCCTCCTACCATTCCTTTCCAAACTCCTTGAACGAGTTGTCTACACGCGCTGCCTAGAATTCCTCAACAACAACTCTCTCCTCGACCCCCTCCAGTCTGGCTTCCGTCCCCTTCATTCCACGGAAACTGCGCTCTCAAAGGTCACCAATGACCTCCTGCTTGCCAAATCCAACGGCTCATACTCTGTCCTAATCCTCCTCGACCTCTCAGCTGCCTTTGACACTGTGGTCCACCCCCTTCTCCTCAACACGTTATCTGACCTTGGCTTCACAGACTCCGTCCTCTCCTGGTTCTCCTCTTATCTCTCCGGTCGATCTTTCTCAGTCTCTTTTGCAGGCTCCTCCTCCCCCTCCCATCCTCTTACTGTGGGGGTTCCCCAAGGTTCAGTGCTTGGTCCCCTTCTGTTCTCAATCTACACTCACTCCCTTGGTGACCTCATTCTCTCCCACGGCTTCAACTATCATCTCTACGCTGATGACACCCAGATCTACATCTCTGCCCCTGCTCTCTCCCCCTCCCTCCAGGCTCGCATCTCCTCCTGCCTTCAGGACATCTCCATCTGGATGTCCGCCCGCCACCTAAAGCTCAACATGTCGAAGACTGAGCTCCTTGTCTTCCCTCCCAAACCTTGTCCTCTCCCTGACTTTCCCATCTCTGTTGACGGCACTACCATCCTTCCCGTCTCACAAGCCCGCAACCTTGGTGTCATCCTCGACTCCGCTCTCTCATTCACCCCTCACATCCAAGCCGTCACCAAAACCTGCCGGTCTCAGCTCCGCAACATTGCCAAGATCCGCCCTTTCCTCTCCATCCAAACCGCTACCCTGCTCATTCAAGCTCTCATCCTATCCCGTCTGGACTACTGCACTAGCCTTCTCTCTGATCTCCCATCCTCGTGTCTCTCTCCACTTCAATCCATACTTCATGCTGCTGCCCGGATTATCTTTGTCCAGAAACGCTCTGGACATATTACTCCCCTCCTCAAAAACCTCCAATGGCTACCGATCAATCTGCGCATCAAGCAGAAACTCCTCACCCTGGGCTTCAAGGCTGTCCATCACCTCGCCCCCCTCCTACCTCACCTCCCTTCTCTCCTTCTACTGCCCAGCCCGCACCCTCCGCTCCTCCACCACTAATCTCCTCACTGTACCTCGCTCTCGCCTGTCCCGCCATCGACCCCCGGCCCACGTCATCCCCCGGGCCTGGAATGCCCTCCCTCTGCCCATCCGCCAAGCTAGCTCTCTTCCTCCCTTCAAGGCCCTGCTGAGAGCTCACCTCCTCCAGGAGGCCTTCCCAGACTGAGCCCCTTCTTTCCTCTCCCCCTCGTCCCCCTCTCCATCCCCCCGTCTTACCTCCTTCCCTTCCCCACAGCACCTGTATATATGTATATATGGTTGTACATATTTATTACTCTATTTATTTATTTATTTATTTTACTTGTACATTTCTATCCTACTTATTTTATTTTGTTGGTATGTTTGGTTCTGTTCTCTGTCTCCCCCTTTTAGACTGTGAGCCCACTGTTGGGTAGGGACTGTCTCTATGTGATGCCAATTTGTACTTCCTAAGCGCTTAGTACAGTGCTCTGCACATAGTAAGCGCTCAATAAATACGATTGATTGATTGATTGATTGATAAGATGTGAAGCGGATCACCAGAGGAGCGGGTGCATTTTGAGAGGAGGTGGGAGAGCTCATCCTGAGATACTGCTGGAAAGGTGGGAGAGTAGAAGAAGGGGCAGAAGGAAAGAGGGACTAGGGGAAATTTTAGGGAGATGATGCCTGATGATTTTCTCAATAAGTACATAGCCAGGTAATTAGAGGCAAGAGATGGGCAGCATTCATTCATTCAATTGCATTTATTGAGCGCTTACTGTGTGCAGAGCACTGTACTAAGCACTTGGGAAGTACAAGTTGGCAACATATAGAGACGGTCCCAACCCAACAGCGGGCTCACAGTCTAGAAGGGGGAGACAGACAACAAAACAAAACATGTTAACAAAATAAAATAAATAGAATAAATATGTACAAGTAAAATAAATAGAGTAATAAATATGTACAAACATATATACTATATACAGGTGCTGTGGGGAGGGGAAGGAGGTAAAATGGGGAGATAGGGAGGGGGAGAGGAAGGAGGGGTCTCAGGCTGGGAAGGCCTCCTGGAGGAGGTGAGCTCTCAGTAGGGCTTTGAAGGGAGGAAGAGAGCTAGCTTGGCAGTTGGGCAGAGGGAGGGCATTCCAGGCCAGGAGGAGGACTTGGGCCAGGGGTCGACGGCGGGACAGGTGAGAACGAGGCACAGTGAAGAGATTAGCAGCAGAGGTGTGGAGGGTGTGGGCTGGGCTGTAGAAGGAGAGAAGGGAGGTGAGGTAGGAGGGGGCGAGGGGATGGACAGCCTTGAAGCCCAGGGTGAGGAGTTTTTGCCTGATGCGTAGGTTGATTGGTAGCCACTGGAGATTTTTGAGGAGGGGAGTAACATGCCCAGAGCGTTTCTGCACAAAGACGATCTGGGCAGCGGCGTGAAATATAGATTGAAGTGGGGAGAGACAGCAGGATGGGAGATCAGAGAGGAGGCTGATGCAGTAATCCATTCGGGATAGGATGAGAGCTTGAACGAGCAGGGTAGCAGTTTGGATGGAGAGGAAAGGGCGGATCTTGGCGATGTTGCAGAGGTGAGATCAGCAGGATTTGGTGACGGATTGGATGTGAGGGGTGAACGAGAGAGTGTAGTCGAGGATGACACCAAGTTTGCGGGCTTGTGAGATGGGAAGGATGGTAGTGCCGTCAACAGTGATGGGAAAGTCAGGGAGAGGGCAGGATTTGGGCTCAGGTAACAGGAGATTTGAAGAGGGAGTTGAATTCATTCAATCGTATTTATTGAGCGCCTACTGTGTGCAGAGCCCTGTACTAAGCGCTTGGGAAGTACAAGTTGGCAACATATAGAGACAGTCCCTACCCAACAACGTGCTCATGGTCCAGAAGGGGGAGACAGACAACAAAACAAAACATGTGGACAGGTGTCAAGTCGTATTAACAAAATAAATAGAATAGTAAATATGTACAAGTAAAATAAATAGAGTGATAAATCTGTACAAACATATATACAGATGCTGTGGGGAGGAGAAAAAGGTAGGGTGCGGGGGATGGGGAGAAGGAGAGACAAAAGGTGGCTCAGTCTGGGAAGGCCTCCTGGAGGAGGTGAGCTCTCAGTAGGGCTTTGAAGGGAGGAAGAGAGCTAGCTTGGCAGATGTGTGGAGGGGGGCATTCCTGAAATAGGTGGAGAAGACAATAGGCATGGGAGTCAGTAAATCGTATTCTGCAACAAACAGAAATTCCAACTCCACAATAAACAGACTCTCCTTACCATCCACTTTAAAGCACTCAATCCTACCCGATCTCACTCACTATTCTCCTCCTCCAACCCAGCCCACACACTTCATTCCTCTAACGCCAACCTTCTCGCTGTGCCTCCGACTCGTCTGTCTCACCGCCAACCTCTCACCCACATCCTGCCTCTGTCCGGGAATCGTGCTCCCTCTTCCTATCTGACAGTGACTCTCCCCACATTCCAAGCCTTATAGAAGGCCCATCTCCTCCAAGAGGTCTTCCCTCATTTCCTTTTCTCCCATTCCTTTCTGTGTCCCCCTGGCTCGCTCCCTTTATCCCCCCCCCCCCCCCATTAAGCCCCCAGCACTTATGTACATAACCGTAATTTATTTATTTCTAGTAATATCTGTCTCCCCCGACGAGACTGTAAGCTCATTGTAGGCAAGGAAAGTGTCTGTTATATTGTTGTGGCGTACTCTCCCAAGCACTTAGTACAGTGCTCTGCTCACAGCAAGCACTCAATAAATTGGATTGATTGATTATGCCAAGAGTATAGCATCAAAAACCTCTCCGGGTGGCACCTGGAGAGTTTCCAGTATTCAACGAGTCTTGACTAAGGGAGGGAGAGTAAAGCAGAGGCCTATCCATGCCATTCCTGGTGGGCAGTGGCTAGCGAGTGTCAGGCCATCGGCTACAAGTCAAAACTCCCCTGTGCTGGGCAGCAGCAGCCGGGGAGAGAGTCCAGGACAGAGACTCAGGTTTACTGTGCGGAAAGACGCAACGGTCAACCACTTCCAGATTTTTCCCAAGAAAACTCTGTGTATCCACAACCGGAACGATTGCAGATGGAGGTGGGGCGTTCTGGGAGAGATGTATCCTTGGCATCGCTATGGGTCAGGCACGACTCGATGGCATGACATCAATCAATCAATCAATCGTATTTATTGAGCGTTTACTGTGTGCAGAGCACTGTACTAAGTGCTTGGGAAGTACAAGTTGGCAACATATAGAGACAGTCCCTACCCAACAGTGGGCTCACAGTCTAGAAGGGGGAGACAGAGAACAAAACCAAACATATTAACAAAATAAAATAAATAGAATAGATATGTACAAGTAAAATAAATAGAGTAATAAATATGTACAAACATATATACATATATACAGGTGCTGTGGGGAAGGGAAGGAGGTAAGGCGGCCGGGATGGAGAGGGGGACGATGGGGAGAGGAAGGAGGGGGCTCAGTCTGGGAAGGCCTCCTGGAGGAGGTGAGCTCTCAGTAGGGCCTTGAAGGGAGGAAGAGAGCTAGCTTGACAGAAGCCAGGAGGCTAAGGTTCTAATGCCAGCTCTGCCCCGTCCTACGGTGTGACCTTAGCCCAGTCACCTAAACACTCAGGGCCTCAGTTTCCTCGTCTGTGGAATGGAGATGAGAATGCTGCCCTCTTATTCCTTGATCCTTGTGTGGGCCAGGAACTGTGTCCAATCTTGAAAAGCAATTTGGCTTAGTGGAAAGAGCACAGGCTTGGGAGTCAGAGGATGTGGGTTCTAATCCCGGTTATGCCACTTGTGTGTTGTGTGACCTTGGGCACGTCATTTCACTTCTCTGGGCCTCAGTTACCTCATCTGTAAAATGGAGATTAAGACTGTGAGCCCCACCTGGGACAACCTGATTACCTTGTATCTACCCCAGCGCTTAGAACAGTGTTTGGCACAAAGTAAGCGCTTATAAATACTGCAATTATTATTATTATTATCATATACCACCTACCAGGAGTATGGTCTAGTGCTCCGTCCAATAATTAATAGAGACACAGCGTGGCTTAGTGGAAAGAACCTGGGCTTGGAAGTCAGAGGATGTGAGTTCTAATCGCACCACTGCCACTTGTCAGCTGTTTGAATTTGGGCAAGTCACTTAACTTCTCTGTGCCTTTTAGACTGTGAGCCCACTGTTGGGTAGGGACTGTCTCTATATGTTGCCAACTTGTACTTCCCAAGTGCTTAGTACAGTGCTCTGCACACAGTAAGCGCTCAATAAGTGCAATTGATTGATTGATTGATTCTCTGTGCCTCAGTGACCTCACCTGAAAAATCGGGATTAAGACTGTGAGCCGCACGTGGGACAATCTGATCACCTTGTATCTATCTCAGTGCTTAGAACAGTGCTGGGCACATAGTAAGTGCTTAACGAATACCATTATCATTATTATCATCATTATTATTATTAACAAATACCATCATCATTATTTGCATTAGACATTTCACCTGGGGACTCTTCCTTTGCCCTGTGGCATTAAAAGTACGAGAGGCAGGAGGAAATGGGAATTAGGATTTACCTTAGCTTCCTGAGCAGGGCAGATTCTGCTACCCTTCTCTGTATGTAACCGCTTAGTACAGTGCTCTGCACACAATAAGCGCTCAATAAATACGATTAATGATGATGTATGTGACTATCCGTGGGGGTTCCTGGGGTCACCAACAGAGATTGCGCCTGCTTCTGAGTGAGGGAAATGACACCAGTTTAGGGGCCTTTCAGGAACAGTACAGTGCTTAGCACACAGTAAGTGCTCAATAAATATGATTGAATGAATGAATGAACATCTCAGGCAACTGGTTGTGAGGATATTAACCCGTCCCCACCCCATTTCTCCCTGTCCGTGGGACAGAATGGTGAGGGTCTCCGAGGCCCAGAACGTAAAGTGACTTGCCCAAGGTTACACAGCAGGCCAGAGCTGAGATTAGAACACTGGTCTCCTGGGAACATATCTACCAACTCTGTTATATTGTATATCCCCAAGCGTTTAGTACAGTGCTCTGCACACAGTAATCATTCAACAAATAATAATAACAATAATTTTGGTATTTGTTAAGAACTTACTATGTGCCAAGCACAGTTCTAAGCACTGGGTAGAGTCAAGGTAATCTGGTTGTCCCACATGGGGCTCACAGTCTTAATCCCCATTTTCCAGATGAGGTAACTGAGGCACAGAGAAGTTAAATTCATTCATTCCTTCATTCAGTCACATTTACTGAGCTCTTACTGTGTGCAGAGCACTGTACTAAGAGCTTGGGAAGTACAAGTTGGCAACATTTAGTGACGGTCCCTACCCAACAGTGGGCTCACAGTCTAGAAGGGGAAGACAGAGAACAAAACAAAACATATTAACAAATTAACAAAATAAAATAAATAGAATAAATAGGTACAAATAAAATAGAATAATAATATATAATTATATTAAATATATTCTCCCCCTGAGCCCCTTCCTTCCTCTCCCCCTCGACCCCCTCTCCATCCCCCATCTTACCTCCTTCCCTTCCCCACAGCACCTGTATATATGTATATATGTTTGTACATATTTATTACTCTATTTATTTATTTATTTTGCCTGTACATACCTATTCTATTTATTTTATTTTGTTAGTATGTTTGGTTTTGTTCTCTGTCACTCCCTTTTAGACTGTGAGCCCACTGTTGGGCAGGGACTGTCTCTATATGTTGCCAACTTGTACTTCCCAAGCGCTTAGTACAGTGCTCTGCACACAGTAAGCGCTCAATAAATACGATTGATTGATATAATAATATAATAATAATAAGGGTGAGGTGGGGGCTTAGCTTTGCCAGGCTGCCCGGTTCACCCCGTTTCTTCCCTCCTCCCCTCTCCCAACCAGCCAGGAGAAGCACAGAAGCAAGAGAAAAGTGTGAGTGTTTTCTACCCTGCCCTTGCCCATCCAACTGACACCTCTTCCACACCAAGTCCCCTGCCTCAGTGTCTCTCCTCATCCACAGGGCAGGTGGGCACCACAGTGGGCAGCAGACAGGCAGACACAAGGAGAGCAGATAGAGTCTGTGTGGAGGGAGAGGGCCCCATTTGGAGAAGAGCAGCAGGGAGGGTATTCTGGTTGGGGCAGTGGAGGGGATTTCAGGGGGTGAAGGGATGGAGGAAAGGAGGCTCGAGGGCACAGGCGGTGAGCTAGAAGTCTCTCTGCCCATCCCGAACATTTGGAGAGCCATGGGAGGCCAGAGGGTCGGACCCACTGGTCGCCCCCGCCAACGGAGGTGATCGGCTTTGGGGGAGCGCGACACCCTCCCCGATTCCCCGATAAATGACTTGTCCAAAGTCACACAGCTGATAAGTGGCAGAGCTGGAATTAGAACCCATGACCTCTGACTCCCAAGCCCGGGCTCTTTCCACTGAGCCACGCTGCTTCTCTATCTCTTGATATTTGGAGGACTGACAGTGGGAGTTTTCTGTGGTTTTTGTTAAGCACTTACAACGTGTCAAACATTCATTCATCCAATCATATTGAGCGTTTACTGTGTGCAGAGCACTGTACTAAGCGCTTGGGAAGTACAAGTCGGCAACATATAGAGAAGGTCCCTATCCAACAACGGGCTCACAGTCTGGAAGGGGGAGACAGATAGCAAACCAAAACATGTGGACAGGTGTCATCAGAATGAATAGAAATAAAGCTAGATGCACATCATCAACAAAATAAATATAAATTTTATATAAATAAAATAGAGTAGCAAATCTGTACAACACTGTTCTAAGCACTAGGATAGGTATAAGTTAATTAGGTCGAACACAGAACCTGTCCCTCTTGGGGCTCACAGTCTAAGTAGGAGGGAGAACAGGTATCCCCATTTAACAATTAAGGAAACTGAGGCACAGAGAAGCCAAGTGACTTGCCCAGGGTCACACAGCAAGGAATCGACAGAGCTGGATTTGGAACCCAGGTCCTTCTGTCTCCCAGGCCTGTGCTGTCTCCAGTAGGCCATGCTGCTTTCTCTCTGGCGAATACGCAGCGACTTTTTTCCACACTGCTCCGATCCGCGGCCTGTCCCCGTTTTGTTCTCTTGTCGACATTCTGACAGCGGGGGCGTCGAGCAGGGCATAAACCACAGTGACATTTATTGCAGTCTCTCGCAGGTATTAATAACGCCAAGATTGAAGGTAGGGTATAATAAGCAGAGTCTGAAGGTGCAACAATTGTTCTGCCTCAAGGATTCTGGGAGATCAAAGTAGCTAGGCCCTGTGGGTGGGAGTCTTGTTCTTAGACTTCTGAATTCATCAGTCGTTCATTCATTCAATCGTATTTATTAAGTGTTTACTGAGTACAGAGCACTGTATTAAGCACTTGGGAAAGTACAGTGCAACACTAAACAGTGACATTCCCTGCCCACAACGAGCTCACAGTCTAGAGGTGGGGAGACAGACATCGATGCAAATAAATAAAATTACAGCTAGGGAGAGAGTCAGGGAGATGTGGAAGGGAGTGGGACCTGAAGAAAGGTGGGGATTAGTCTGGGAAGGCTTCTTGGAGGAGATGGGTCTTCAGTAAGGCTTTGAAGTGGGGGAGAGTCTGTCGGATTTGAGGAGGGAGGGCATTCCTTGTCTTCCCTCCCAAACCCTGCCCTCTCCCTGACTTTCCCATCTCTGTTGACGGCACTACCATCCTTTCCGTCTCACAAGCCCGCAACCTTGGTATCATCCTTGACTCCGCTCTCTCATTCACCCCTCACATCCAAGCCGTCACCAAAACCTGCCGGTTTCAGCTCTGCAACATTGCCAAGATCCGCCCTTTCCTCTCCATCCATACCACTACCCTGCTCATTCAAGCTCTCCTCCTCTCCCGTCTGGACTACTGCATCAGCCTTCTCTCTGATCTCCCATCCTCGTGTCTCTCCCCACTTCAATCCATACTTCATGCTGCTGCCCGGATTATCTTTGTCCAGAAACGCTCTGGGCATATTACTCCCCTCCTCAAAAATCTCCAGTTGCTACCAATCAATCTGCGCATCAGGCAGAAACTCCTCACCGTGGGCTTCAAGGCTGTCCATCCCCTCGCCCCCTCCTACCTCACCTCCCTTCTCTCCTTCTCCAGCCCAGCCCGCACCCTCCACTCCTCTGCCGCTAATCTCCTCACCGTACCTCATTCTCACCTGTCCCGCCATCTACCCCTGGCCCACGTCATCCCCCGAGCCTGGAATGCCCTCCCTCTGCCCATCCACCAAGCTAGCTCTCTTCCTCCCTTCAAGGCCCTACTGAGAGCTCACCCCCTCCAGAAGGCCTTCCCAGACTGAGCCCCTTCCTTTCTCTCCCCCTCGTCCCCCTCTACATCCCCCCATCTTACCTCCTTCCCTTCCCCACAGCACCTGTATATATGTATATATGCTTGTACATATTTATTACTCTATTTATTCATTTTACTTGTACATATCTATTCTATTTATTTTATTTTGTTAGTATGTTTGGTTTTGTTCTCTGTCTCCCCCTTTTAGACTGTGAGTCCACTGTTGGGTAGGGACTGTCTCTATATGTTGTCAACTTGTACTTCCCAAGCGCTTAGTACAGTGCTCTGCACACAGTGAGCACTCAATAAATACGATTGATGATGATGATGATGATTCCAGGTCAGAGGCAGGACGTGGGCCAGGGGTCGACGGCGGGACAGGCGAAAAGGAGGCCCAGTGAGGAGGTTTAGTGGCGGCAGAGGAGTGGAGGGTGTGGACTGGGTTGGAGAAGGAGAGAAGGGAGGGGAGATAGGAGGGGACGAGGGGATGGACAGCCATGAAGAGGAGTGAGGAGATTTTGTTTGATGTGGAGATGGATAGGCAACCACTGGAGATTTTTGAGAAGAGGGGTGACATATTCTGCACTCTGGACCACAGCAGAACACAGGACCTAATAGCAAGAGCACAGTCTTGAGAATCAGAGGACGTGGATTCCAAACCCAGCTCCATCACTTGTCTGTTGTGTGGCCTTGAGCAAGTCATTTCACTTCTCTGGGTCTCAGTTACCTTATCTGTAAATTGAGGATTAAGACTGTGAGCCCTCCATGGGACAGAGACCCTGTCCAACCCAATACCCTTTTATCCACCCCAGTGCTTAGTTCAGTGCCTGGCACGTAGTAAGTGATTGGAAAGAGTCCGGGCTTTGGAGTCAGAGGTCATGGGTTCAAATCCTGGCTCCGCCACTTGTCAGCTGTGTGACTTTGGGCAAGTCACTTGACTTCTCTGTGCCTCAGTTACCTCATCTGTAAAATGGGGATGAAGACTGTGAGCCCCCGTGGGACAACCTGATCACCTTGTAACCTCCCCAGTGCTTAGAACAGTGCTTTGCACATTGTAAACGCTTAATAAAAAAATGCCATTATACGCTCTTAATACGGTGCTCTGGACACAGTAAGTGCTCAATAAATACGATTGAATGAATGAATGATTAACAAATACCATAATTTCTGGTATTATTATCATCCATTTGGAATCCGAAGCTGAAATATCAGGCGGTTCCTGTTAGCAAAGCCCACCAGGCTGGATAAATAACATGAAATACAGCTGGTTACCCTCCTGCTATAACGTTGATAATTAAGATCAATGAGGACTAATAAGCATTCGTTATTCATTGAGTTTCTAAATCTCTCAGAAGTAGTTGGGAATGACCTTTATCCCCACTTAGAAGAAAGAAGAGAATTAGAGTAATTTACCAGGTCAGTCAGGGCAATCAAAAACCAGCCCTCTTGGTTACCCAGATAATAGAACCCCACTGGCTGTTCAATCATTTAATCAATCAATCCATAGTAATTATTAAGTACTCGCTGAATGCAGAGCACTGAGCTAATTGCTGAGAGAGTACAATACAATTGAGAAGCAGCATGGCTCAGTGGAAAGAGCACGGGCTTGGGAATCAGAGGTCATGGTTTCTAATCTCAGGTCTGCCACTTAGCTGTGTGGCTTTGGGCAACTCCCTTCACTTTTCTGTGCCTCAGTTACCTCATCTGGAAAATGGGGATTAAGACTGTGAGCCCCATGTGGGACAACCTGATTTCCTTGTATCTCCCCCAGTGCTTAGAGCAGTGCTTGGCACATAGTAAGTGCTTAACAAATACCATAATAATAATTATTATTATTACAACAGAATTGGTAAACACCTTTCCCACCTGTTTTAATAGTAATAATAAATTGTGGTATTTAAGTGCTTACTACGTGCCAGGCACTATACTAAACACGGAGGTGGATATAAGTAAATTGAATTGGACACGGTCCCACATGGGGCTCACAGTCTTAATCCCCATTTTACTGATGAGGGAACTGAGGCACAGAGAAGTTAAATGACCTGCCCAGGAGCATATAGCACACAAATGGCAGGGTCAGGATTAGAACCCGGGTCCTTCTGTCTCCCAGGCCTGTGTTCTAGCCATTAGGCCAGGCTGTTTCTCAAACTTCTGATTGACCTTTCCAGGTAATGGAAGTTAACAGGGAACATCACTGGCCGGATTCTTGTTCTGGATTCTTCTTGCGCTGCAGAATGTGCAGCGCTGTACTAAGCGTTATAGAGAGAACAGCAGGAGCAAAAAACAGTTTCCCTGTTGAAAATTGGAAGTTTCTAGGAGCAGCAGAGGATACTTCCAGATACCTTCAAATGACTAAATCTATCAACCAATCTGTGATATTTACTGAGCACTTACTATGTGCAGAGGACTGTACTAAGTGCTGGGGGAGTCCAGTACAACAGAATTAGCAGACACATTCACTGCCAGTAAAAAGCCTCCCTTCTGATGTCAGAGCTAGGAGGTGGTTCATGTCTACATCTCTCTGACATCCTCCCCTCTATTGCCCAAGCTATCAATTAATGGTATTTATTGAGCGCTTACTCTGTGCAGAGCACTGTACTACGTGCTTAGACAGAGCATGTAACAGGGAGTCAGAAGGACCTGGGTTCTAATTTGAGCCCCATTACTTGACAACTGTGTGACCTTGGGCAAATCACTTCACTTCTCTGGGCCTCAGTTACCTCAGCTGGAAAATCTGGATTAAGAGTGTGAACCCCATGTGGGACAGAGACCGAGTCCAACCTGATTAACTTGTATCTGCCCCAGCGCTTAGAACAGTGCTGTTACCTAGTAAGTGCTTAACAAGTACCATGATTACAGTCTAATAAAATTAGCAGGCACGTTCCCTGCCCTTGAGTTTCAATCGGGTGCATCTGCTTCTGGCTAGTAAAGCGGCCAAGTGGCCGCTGAAATGGCCACCGTCCCAGACTGTTCCCCCAGACCCGACGACCCCCTTTCCTCATCCCCACCACCCTTCCGGAACGCCGATAATTGCTTCCTCCGAATGGAGTTCTTCTCTGTGTGAACTCTGGCGCTCTGTTCGCGGCGGGACAGCAGAATGTTTCCATCCGAATGGTCAGAGTGGTAGCGCAGAGAGCTGCTGGATTTGGGTTTTTTTTTTTAACAAACGGAAAAAAAGTATCTGGCAAGGATTGACCATTTTCCCTTGGCATCGATGTCTTTCCCTTTCTATCTGGAGGGATAAATCTCTCCCTTTTCCATCCCCCTGAGCCAGCTAATGGTCATCATGAAGGCAGGCTGGAAGACTATAAGGTATCCAGGAATCACTAATAAGAATAATAGTAACTATGGTACTCGTTAAGTGCTTACTATGTGCCAAGCACTGGAGTAGATACAAGTTAATCAGGTTGCCTGTCTACCTGTTTTGTTTTGCTGTCTGTCCCCCCCTTTTAGACTGTGAACCCATTGTTGGGTAGGGATTCATTCATTCAGTTGTATTTGTTGAATGCTTACTGTATGCGGAGCATTCATTCATTCAATTGTATTTATTTAGCACTTACTGTGTGCAGAGCACCGTACTAAGTGCTTGGGAAGTTCAATTGGCAACATATAGAGACAATCCCTACCCAACAACGGGCTCACAGTCCCTATCTTTTGCCGAATTGTACTTTCTAAGCGCTTAGTACAGTGCTCTGTACACAGTAAGCACTCAATAAATATGAATGAATGAATGAATGAATGGTTGGACACAGGAGGCTCATGCTCCCCATTTTACAGATAAGGTAACTGAGAAGTGAATTGACTTACACAAGTTCACACAGCAGACAAGTGACGGAGGGGGAATTTGAATCCGCAACCTTCTGACTCTCAGACCCCTGCTCTATTTACTAAGCCACACTGCTTTATAGTGATATGGTAATAATAGCAGTAGTAATGATGGTAATAATAATGATAGTAATAGTCATGATAACAATAATAATAGCGGTATTTGTTAAGCACCTACTATGAGTCAAACACTATTCTAATGTCTGGGGTAAGTATTTGAATATCTTGGACACAGTCCCGGTATAATAATAATAATAATAATAATAATAATAATAATAATAATAATAATAATGATGATGGCATTTGTTAAGTGCTTACTATGTGCAAAGCACTGTTCTAAGTGCTGGGGAGGTTACAAGATTATCAGGTTGTCCCTCGTGGGGCTCACGGTCTCAATCCCCATTTTACAGATGAGGTAACTGAGGCACAGAAAAGTTAAGTGACTTGCCCAAAGTCACACAACTGACAATTGGCGGAGCCAGGATTTGAACCCGACCTCTGACTCCCAAGCTCATGCTCTTTCCACTGAGCCCGCTGCTTCTGTCACATAGGACTCACAGTCTTAATCCCCATTTGATGAATAAGGTAACTGAGGCACAGAGAAGAGAAGGCACAGAGAAGCCCTACTGAGAGCTCACCTCCTCCAGGAGGCCTTCCCAGACTGAGCCCCCTCCTTCCTCTCCCCCTCCTCCCCATCCCCATCCCCCCTCATTTTACCTCCTTCCCTCCCCACGGCACCTGTATATATGTATATATGTTTGTACATATTTATTATTCTATTCATTTATTTATTTTATTTGTACATATTTATTCTATTTATTTTATTTTGTTAATATGTTTTGTTTTGTTGTTTGTCTCCCCACTCTAGACTGTGAGTCCGCTGTTGGGTAGAGGCTGTCTCTATATGTTGCTAGCTTGTACTTCCCAAGCACTTAGTACAGTGCTCTGCATACAGTAAGCACCCAATAAATACAATTGAATGAATGAATGAATGAAGTGTTCTGGAGAGCACAATGCACAGTATTAGATGACATTGTCCCTGCCCAAAGCGAGTTTACATTTCCTCTGATATTCGCTGGGATAGTAAGAAAATAATCAGATTAGACACAATCTGTCTCATATATGACTCAACATCTATAAGAGAGGGAAAACAGGTCTTTTACCCCTATTTTTCAGATGAGGAAGTTGAGGTCCAGAGAAGTTAAGATACTAGCCTGAAGTTGGAGAAGCAGCTTGGCTTACTGGAGAGAGCCCAAGCCTGAGAGTCAGAAGGACCCGAGTTCTAATCCCAGCACTGCCACTTGTCTGCAGACTGTGAGCCCGTTGTTGGGTAGGGACCATCTCTATATGTTGCCAACTTGTACTTCCCAAGCACTTAGTACAGTGCTCTGCACACAGTAAGCGCTCAATCAATCAATCAATCGTATTTATTGAGCGCTTACTGTGTGCAGAGCACTGTACTAAGCGCTTGGGAAGTACAAGTTGGCAACATATAGAGACGGTCCCTACCCAACAGTGGGCTCACAGTCTAGAAGGGGGAGACAGAGAACAAAACAAAACATTTTAACAAAATAAAATAAATAGAATGAATATGTACAAGTAAAATAAATGAATAAAAAGAGTAATAAATATAAATATATATACAAACATATATACATATATACATATACACAGGTGTTGTGGGGAGGGGGTGGAGGTAAGGCGGGGGGAATGGGGAGGGGGAAGAGGGGGAGAAGAAGGATGGGGCTCAGTCTGGGAAGGCCTCCTGGAGGAGGTGAGCTCTCAGTAGGACCTTGAAGGGAAGAAGAGAGCTAGCTTGGTGGAGGTGAAGAGGGAGGGCATTCTAGGCCGGGGGAGGACGTGGGCTGTGGGTCGACGGCGGAACAGGCAATAACGAGGCATGGTGAGGAGATTAGCAGCAGAGGAGCAGAGGGTATAGGCTGGGCTGGAGAAGGAGAGAAGGGAGGTGTGGTAGGATGGGGTGAGGTGATGGACAGCCTTGAAGCCCAGGGTGAGGAGTTTTCGCCTGATGCGTAGGTTGATTGGTAGCCACTGGAGATTTTTGAGGAGGGGAGTAACATGCCCAGAGCGTTTCTGGACAAAGACAATCCGGGCAGCGGCATGAAGTTTGGATTGAAGTGGGGAGAGACACGAGGATGGGAGATCAGAGAGGAGGCTGGTACAGTAACCCAGACAAGATAGGATGAGAGCTTGAATGAGCAGGGTAGCAGTTTGGATGGAGAGGAAAGGGTGGATCTTGGCGATGTTGTGGAGGTGAGACCGGCAGGTTTTGGTGATGTCTTGGATGTGAGGGGTGAACGAGAGAGTGGAGTCGAGGACGAAGCCCAGGTTGCGGGCTTGTGAGACGGGAAGGATGGTAGTGCCGTCAACAGTGATGGGAAAGTCAGGGAGAGGGCAGGGTTTGGGAGGGAAGACAAGGAGTTCAGTCTTGGACATGTTGAGTTTTAGGTGGTGGGCAGACACCCAGATGGAGATGTCCTAAAGGCAGGAGGAGTTGCGAGCCTAGAGGGAGGGAGGGAGAGAGAGCAGGGGCAGAGATGTAGATTTGGGTGTCATCAGCGTAGAGATGATAGTTGAAGCCGTGGGAGCGAATGAGGTCACCAGTTTTTAGATTCATTCATTCAGTCATATTTACTGAGCACTTACTGTGTGCAGAGCAATGAACTAAGTGCTTGGAAGGTACAATTTAGCAATAGATAGATACAATCCCTACCCAACAACGGGCTCAGAGTCAATGTTGCAAAGGTGAGACCGACAGGATATACACATATGCCTATCTCCATTACTTCCTCCCCTTGCTATTTATTATTACTGTCTTTCTCTCCTACTTGATTATAAGCTCTTAGAGATAATTATCATGTCTAATACCTCAACTGTACATTCCCAAGGGCTTAATACAGTGCTCTGCACAAATTAGTTGCTAAATAGATACTGGGGATTGATCGGTTGATTTCTCTGCAACTAAAGAATGGCCAATCAACCAGTTTCCAATCAACTCTCTAGTTCATTCATTCAATTGTGTTTATTGAGTGCTTACTGGGCGCGGAGCACTGTACCAAGCGCTTGGAAAGTACAATTCAGCAACAGAGACAATCCCTACCCAACAACGGAGAGGCAGTAGTAGTGGTATTATTTACTGAATGCACACTGGGTGGGATGTATTAGGCGCTTGGGAAGTATGGAATGATGAAGTGACACATTCCCTCTCCACATGGAGTTTGCAGTCTAAGTGGGGAGACAAGCATAAAAATATTTAGTCAGAGAAGTCAAAGTAAATATTTGAGTATACAAATATTCTTGAGTGCTGAAATGGATGAGAAGCAGCATGGGGTAATGGATAGAACCTGGGCCTGGGAATCAGAAGGTCATGGGTTCTAATCCCAACCCTACCACTTGTCTGCTGTATGACCTTGGGCAAGTTACTTCACTTTTCTGGGTCTCAATTACCTCATCTGTAAAAAAATGGGGATTGAAATTGTGAGGGACAGGGACTGTGTCCTACCTGATTAACTTGTATCTACCCCAGCGCTTAGAACAGTGTTTGGCACAAAGCAAGCGCTGAACAAATACCATAATGATTAAATAAATTCATAACTGCTAGAGTTATGACAGGTTGGGTCATTAGAGAAGCAGCCTGGCTTAGTGGAAAGAGCCCAGGCTTGGGAGTCAGAGGACGTGGATTCTAATCCCGGCCCCACTGCTTGTCTTCTGCGTGATCTTGGGCAAGCCACTTAACTTCCCTGAGCCTCAGTTACCTAATCTGTAAAATGGGGATTAAGACTGTGAGCCCCACTTGGGACAACCTGATTACCTTGTATCTACCCCAGTGCTTGGAACAGTGCTTGGCACATAGTAAGTGCTTCACAAATACCATAATCTTTCAGGGAAGACTTTTCAGGAAGAGGTAGGATTTTAGGAGGGATTTGAAGGTGGGGAGAGTTGTGGTCTGTCTCTCGTCTGGCGGAAGGGAGTTTGAAGCCAGGAGAACAGCGTGAGGGAGGGAATAGAGGCCAGAGAATGGGGAGCGAGGGACACCTGGAAGGTTGGCTTGGGCAGATCCAAGACAGCAGGTTGGGGAATAGTGGGGGAAGAGAGCAGATGGGTCAGATGGGGCCGGATGGTGAAGAGCTTTGAAGCGGATGGTGAGGGGACTTTGTGTGTGTGTGTGTGTGGTTTTTTGTAGAAAGGAGCAGGAATCCAGTGGAGAGTTTGGAAGAGAGGAGAGATATGGGCCAAGCAACACTTTGGGAAAATAACCCATGCTGCAGCATGTGGAGTTGGATTGGAGAGGGAAGAGGCAGCATGGCTCAGTGGAAAGAGCACGGGCTTCAGAATCAGAGGTCATGGCTCCAAATCCTGGCTCCAACAATTGTCAGCCGTGTGACTTTGGGCAAGTCACTTAACTTCTCTGTCCCTCAGCTACCTCATCTGTAAAATGGGGATTAAGACTGTTAAGTCCCTGTGGGACAAGCTGATCACCTTGTAACCTCCCCGGTGCTTAGAACAGTGCTTTGCACATAGTAAGTGCTTAATAAATGCCATCATTATTATTATTAAGAGGCTGGAGGCAAGCTGAGAAGCGGTGTGGCCTAGTGGAAAGAGCACGGGCCTGGGAGACAGAATCAATCCATCCATCAGCGGCATTTAATAATAATAATAATGATGGCATTTATTAAGTGCTTACTATGTGCAAAGCACTGTTTTAAGTGCTTCAACCAGTGGGATTTATTGAGCAATAATTATAAGGGCTGTTTGGGAGAGAACAGTACAGTAGAGTTGGTATTCGTTCATTCATTCAATTGTAGAGAAGCTGTATGGCGTAGTGGCTACAGCCTGGGCCTGGCGGTCAGAAGGTCATGGGTTCTAATCCCAGCTCCACCACTTGTCTGCTGTGTGACCTTGGGCAGGTCACTTCACTGCTCTGGGCCTCGGTCCCCTCATCTGTTAAATGGGGATTGAAACAGTGTGGCCCATAAGAAGCAGGGACTGTGCCCAACCCGATCTTCTTGTATTCACCTCAGTATTTCTTACGGTGCCTGGCACATAGTTAAGTGCTTAACAAATACCATCATTTATTTGTTTTTATTTTTATTTATTGAGTGTTTACTGTGTGCAGAGCACTGGGCTAAGCGTTTAGGAGACTGTAAACTCTGGACTGTAATCTAGATTAGCTCGTCTCTAAACTGTAGTCTTTAGACTCTAGTCACTAGACTGTAAGCTCATTGTGGGCAAGGAATTTTTCTGTTTATTGTTCTATTGTACTCTCCAAAGCGCTTAGTCCCGTGCTCTGCACACAGTAAGCACTCAATAAATACGAATGAATAAACGAATGAACATATGAGAGTATAATCTAACAATAAGCAAACACATTCCCATTAACAGAAAAACACAGTCTAGAATGGGGGAGACAGACATTAAAGTAAATTACTGATGGGGGAATGAGGGAGTCTAGGGATAGTAATAATAATAATAAAATAATAATAATAATGGTATTAAGTGCTTGCTATGTGCCAAGCACTGTCCTAAATGCTGGGGTTGATACAAGGTAATCAGGTTATCCCACGTGGGACTCACAGACTTAATCACAAGATGAGGTAACTGAGGCACAGAGAAGTTATGTGGCTTTTGTCCAAGGTCACACAGCAGACAAGTAGCGGCGGTGGAATTACAACCCACGTCTTCTGACTCCCAAACCTTCCTTGTCAGCAGTAAACTTGAGTCTCCACCCTCGACTTTTTTACATGCTGCTGCTGCCCAGCACGGGGGAGTGTTGACTTGTAGCCAATGGCCTGACACTTGCTAGCCACTGCCCAAGCTAGGAATGGCATGGACAGGCCTCTGCTTCATTCATTCATTCATTCAGTCATATTTATTGAGCGCTTACTGTGTGCAGAGCACTGTACTAAGCACGTGGAAAGTTCATTTCATCAGCAGAGACAGTCCCTACCCAACAACGGGCTCACAGTCTAGAAGGGGGAGACAAACAGCAAAACAAAACAAGTAGATAGGTATCAATACCATCAAAATAAATAGAATTATAGGTATATATACATCATTAATAAAATGAATAGAGTACTTAATATGTACAAAAATACACAAGTGCTGTTGGGAGGGGGCAGGAGGAGGGAGGGGGGCTACGGGGAGGGGAGGAGGAGGAGAAGAAAAAGGTGGGGGCTCGGTCTGGGAAAGCCTCCTGGAGGAGGTGAGCTCTCAATAGGGTTTTGAAAGGAGGAAGAGAGCTAGTTTGGCAGATGTGTGGAGGGTGGACGTTCTAGGCCAGAGGCAGGATGTGGACCAGGGGTTGACGGTGGGACAGGTGAGAATGAGGCCCAGTGAGGAGGTGAGTGGCGGCAGAGGAACGGAGGGTGTGGGCTGGGATGGAGAAAGATAAAAGGGCGGTGAGGTAGGAGGGGGCGAGGGGATGGACATATCGCAGTTATTATCATTATTGTATTAGGGATGGACATCCCCCTGGGAAAGAAAAGGAGAGATTCTGGGAATCTAGAGCCGAAGTCTAAATGCTGGGAAGTGAAAGGATCTCAGAAAGGTCTAAGTCATCATGGGTGGCCTCCAAAGCTTCCTTCCAGCTGGAGGGCCGACATCCCGTTGCCATAGCAACCTCAGGCGAGCCAGAGGAGCCTCAGTCTATGGCAACTCTGGCCTCTGGGTGGACACCGCACTGCCTCACCTCATCTCTGTTTCCAGAAATGTTTCCCCTTCTGATTTCCACTGAATTAGAGCTGACCTCTGACCCCCCGCAGGGTTGGCAGCAATGATAGCAAACTCCTTCTCCTCCCACTGCTTCAGTAATGACTTCCAACTCTGCTGATTCAGAAACCCGGAAAGGAGTTTTGGGTTCTGCTCAGTTACCCTGACTAAAATGATTTACTGGTTTACATTTTTCAACAACAACAATAATAACAATGATTGCGGTGTTCGTTAAGTGCTTACTATGTGCCAAGCGCTGGGGTACATTCAGAGTAACAGGGTCAGACTCAGTCCCTGTCTCAGCCAGGGCTCACAGACTCGTGGGAAGAGGGAAGAGGAATTTTATCGCCAGCTTACGGATGAGGAGAGTCAGTCATTTTTATCAATCAATCAATCAATCGTATTTATTGAGCGCTTACTATGTGCAGAGCACTGTACTAAGCGCTTGGGAAGTACAAATTGGCAATACATAAAGACAGTCCCTACCCAACAGTGGGCTCACAGTCTAAAAGGGGGAGACAGAGAACAAAACCAAACATACCAACAAAATAAAATAAATAGGATAGAAATGTACAAGCAAAATAAATAAATAAATAAATTAATAAATAGAGTAATAAATATGTACAACCATATATACATATATACAGGTGCTATGGGGAAGGGAAGGAGGTAAGATGGGGGATGGAGAGGGGGACAAGGAGGAGAGGAAGGAAGGGGCTCAGTCTGGGAAGGCCTCCTGGAGGAGGTGAGCTCTCAGTAGGGCCTTGAAGGGAGGAAGAGAGCTAGCTTGGCAGATGGGCAGAGGGAGGGCATTCCAGGCCCGGGGGATGATGTGGGCCGGGGGTCGATGGCGGGACAGGCGAGAACAAGGTACAGTGAGGAGATTAGCGGTGGAGGAGCGGAGGGTGCGGGCTGGGCTGGAGAAGGAGAGAAGGGAGGGGAGGTAGGAGGGGGCGAGGTGATGGAGAGCCTTGAAGCCCAGGGTGAGGAGTTTCTGCCTGATGCGCAGATTGATCGGTAGCCATTGGAGGTTTTTGAGGAGGGGAGTAATATGCCCAGAGCGTTTCTGGACAAAGATAATCCGGGCAGCAGCATGAAGTATGGATTGAAGTGGAGAGAGACACGAGGATGGGAGATCAGAGAGAAGGCTGATGCAGTAGTCCAGACGGGATAGGATGAGAGCTTGAATGAGCAGGGTAGCGGTTTGGACGGAGAGGAAAGGGCGGATCTTGGCAATGTTGCGGAGCTGAGACCGGCAGGTTTTGGTGACGGCTTGGATGTGAGTGCTTACTGTATGCAGTCAGTCATTTGTACTCATTGAGCACTTACTGAGTGCAGAGCACTGTACTAAGAGCTTGGGAGAGTTCAGCATAACAATATAACAGACACATTCCTTGCTCACAATGAGCTTACAGTCTAGAGGACAAGCACACAGACTAAAGGCAACATAGAAGGGAGTGGGAGATGAGGAAAAGTGGGGCTTAGTCAGGGAAGGCTTCTTAGAGGAGATGGGCCTTCCATAAGGCTTTGAAGGAGGGGAAAGTAAATGTCTTTCGGCTATGAAGAAGGAGGATGTTCCAGGAGAGAGGCAGGATGTAGGCAAGAGGTCGAAGGCGAGATAGACGAGATCAAAGCACAGATAGAAGGTTGGCATTGGAAGGGCAAAGTGTGTGGACTGGGTTGTAGTAGAAATGGTGTTCTGAAGCCAATGGTGAGGAGTTTCTGTTTGATGAGGAGGTGAATGGGCAACCACTAGAGAGTCTTGAGGAGTGAGGGAATGTGGCCTGAATGTTTTTGTAGAAAAATGATCTGGGCAGCAGAGTGAAGTATGGACTGGAGTGGGGAGAGACAGAAGGCTGGGAAGTCAGCAAGGAGGCTGATACAGTAATCAAGGCAGGATAGGATGAGTGATTGCATTGATGAGGCAGCAGTTCCCCCTCTCCATCCCCCCATCTTACCTCCTTCCCTTCCCCACAGCACCTGTATATATGTATATATGTTTGTACATATTTATTACTCTATTTATTTATTTATTTATTTTACCTGTACATATCTATTCTATTTATTTTATTTTGTTAGTATGTTTGGTTTTGTTCTCTGTCTCCCCCTTTTAGACTGTGAGCCCACTGTTGAGTAGGGACTGTCTCTATATGTTGCCAATTTGTACTTCCCAAGCTCTTAGCACAGTGCTCTGCACATAGTAAGCACTCAATAAATACGATTGATGATGATGATGATGATGATGGAGAGGAAAGAGCGGATTTTAGCGATGCTGTAAAGATCAAACTGGGAAAACTGAAACACAGAGAAGTTAAGGGACTTGCCTTAAGTCACACAGCAGGCACGGGGCAGAGCCGGGATTAGAACCCAGGTCTCTGACTCTCAGACCTGTCTGTGCTCCTACAACTAGGCCTCGCTGCTTCCGAACTAATCTTCGGCCTCAATTTTCTAATTCAGACAAATCCTACCTGTGACTACTCATTCATGTATTCATTTATTCAATCATATTCATTGAGCATTTGTGTGCAGAGCCCTGTACTAAGCACTTGGGAGAGTACAATAGAACAACAAACAGATGCATTCCCTGCCCAAAGAGCTCTCCCCGGATTAGCTTGATATAGGAAACACCTGGACAGCAGTTATATTCCCACTGCCTCCTGAGATGTCCCAGGGTAACAGTGGTGTAGACAGAGACCACCCTATAGATTGGAAATTAGAGAGGAGGGGATGGAAGTCCCATAATAATGCTACTAAAAATAATATAATTGAGAAGCAGCATGGCTCAGTGGAAAGAGCATGGGCTTTGGAGTCAGAGGTCATGGGTTCAAATCCCGACTCAGCCAATTGTCAGCTGGGTGACTTTGGGCAAGTCACTTCACTTCTCTGTACCTCAGCCACCTCATCTGTAAAATGGGGATTAAGACTGTGACCCCCCGTGCGACAACCCGATCTCCTTGTAACCTCCCCAGTGCTTAAAACTGTGCTTTGCACATAGTAAGTGCTTAAACTTACTAATACTAATACGATTACTATTATTAATAACAATGGTATTTGTTAAGCACTTACTATGTGGTAGGCACTTTACTAAGCACGGGGGTGGATAAAAACACATCGGGTTGTGCACAGTCCCTGTCCCACATGGGGCTCACAATCCCCAATTTACAGAGGAGGTAACTGAGGCCCAGAGAAGTAAAGAGACTTGCCCAAGGTCACCCAACAGACAAGTGGCAGAGCAGGGATTAGAACCCATGACCTTCTGACTCCCGGTTCTTGGCTCTTGTCACTCTGCCAGGCTGCTTCTCTTTAGACAGAGGCCACCCTCCAAAGTTGGAAATTAGAGAGAGGAGAGGGAATCAGGGTGGTTTAGATGGAGATAAGCCCTCCTGACCAGGAATTAGGGGGAAGAGGATTAGGATGGTGCAGACAGAGGTTGCTTTTTAGCTCGGAGATGAGGGAGGTAGAGGATTGGAGTGTTTTAGACTGAGGCCCATTTCCTGGCTCTCCAACTGCCTCTAATAATAATAATAATAATAATAATGGCATTTATTAAGCACTTACTATGTGCAAAGCATTGTTCTAAGCACTGGGGAGGATACAAGGTGATCAGATTGTCCCACGTGGGTCTCACAGTCTTAATCCCCATTTTACAGATGAGGTAACTGAGGCCCAGAGAAGTTAAGTGGCTTGCCCGAGGTCACACAGCTAACATTTGGCGGAGCCGGGATTTAAACCCATGACCTGTGACTCCCAAGCCCGGACTCTTTCTATTGAGCCGTGCTGAGATTGGGATATAGGGGAAATAGAATATAAGAATATTACCCTAAGTAATGTGGGGCGGGGATGAGTTTCAAGATGCTTTAAAGGGGTTCAGTGCTTAGTACAGTGCCTGGAACATAGTAAGCACTTAATAGATGCCATAATTATCAATTATTATTACCCAGCCAAATACATAGGCTGCAGAGGGAGGGGCAGATAGGGGAAATAAAGAAGCAGACGAGCAGTGTGGTCTATCATCATCATCATCATCAATCGTATTTATTGAGCGCTTACTATGTGCAGAGCACTGTACTAAGCACTTGGGAAGTACAAGTTGGCAACATCTAGAGACAGTCCCTACCCAACAGTGGGCTCACAGTCTAAAAGGGGGAGACAGAGAACAAAACCAAACATACTAACAAAATAAAATAAATAGAATAGATATGTACAAGTAAAATAAATAGAGTAATAAATATGTACAAACATATATACATATATACAGGCTAGTGGATATATCACGGTCGTGGGAGTCAAAAGGACCTGTGTTCAAATCCCGGGTCTGCTGCTTCTCTGCTGTGTGACCTTGGGCAGGTCACTTTACTCTTCTGTGCCTCAGTCACTTTATCTAGAGAAGCAGCGTGGTTCAGCGGAAATAGCCCGGGCTTTGGAGTCAGAGGTCGTGGGTTCAAATCCCGGCTCTGCCAATTGTCAGCTGTGTGATTTGGGCAAGTCACTTCACTTCTCTGGGCCTCAGTTCCCTCATCTGTAAAATGGAGATGAAGACGGTGAGCCCCCTGTGGGACAAACTGATCACCTTGTAACCTCCCCAGTGCTTAAAACAGTGTTTTGCACATAGTAAGCGCTTAATAATAATTGCCATTATTGTTATTATTACTTATCTGTCAAATGGGGATTAAGCCTATGAGCCCCATGAGGATCAGGGACCACATCCAATCTGATTTGTGTGTAACGATCCCAGCAGTCAGTACAGAGCCCGGCATGTAGTAAGCGCTTAATGAATACCACAGTGATTATTATGATTATTATCATTTTTATTATTTAAAGGACTTAGTCTGGGAAGGCCGGGAAATTAATCAGGGAAGACCTCCTGGAGAAGGTGTGATGTCAGGAGGGCTCTGAAAATGGGGAGAGTGGCGGTCTGCCAGATGTGAAGAGGGAGGACATGAACAAAGAGTCAGAGACGGAAGAACTGATCGTAAGGCATGGTGAGAAAATGAGCTTGATACAAATGAAGAGTATGAGCTGGGGTGGAGTGGGAGAAGAGAGTAGATGAGTAGGAGGGAGAGAACTAATTATATTAGTTATAACTATTAAAACTAATTATAATAATAATGATAGTGATGGTCCTTGTTAAGCACTTACTATGTTGAACACTGGGTAGATACAAGTTAAGCAGGTTAGACACAATCCCTGTTTCACATGGGGCTCACACTCTTAATCCCCATTTTACAGTTGAGGTAACTGAGGCCCAGAGAATAATATTCATTCATTCAATCGTATTTATTGAGTGCTTACTAATAGTGATGACATTTGTTAAGGGCTTACTGTGTGCCAAGCACTGTTCTAAACAATGGGGTAGATACAAGGTCATCAGGTTGCCCCACATGGAGCTCATAGTCTTCATCCCCATTTTACAGATGAGGTAGCTGAGGCACAGAGAATAATGATAATGATATTTTTTACACACTTACTATGTGCCAAGCAATGTTCTGACCACTGGGGTAGGTGCAAGGTAATCAGGTTGTCCCACATAGGGCTCACAAGCTTCATCCCCAATTTATGGATGAGTAAACTAAGTCCCAGAGAAGTGAAGTGACTTGCCCACAGCCACACAGCAGACAAGTGGCAGAGCCCAGTATCATGCTCAGCACATTGTAAGCCCTTAAGCAATACCTTAAACAATAAACCTTAAACCTTATATTTTAAACCTAAAACAAGACGAGAAGCAGTGCTCAGTGGAAGGAGCCCAGGCTTGTGAGTCAGAGGTCATAGGTTTTAATCCCAGCTCTGCCACTTGTCAGCTGTGTGACTTTGGGCAAGTCATTTGACTTCTCTGTGCCTCAGTTACTTCATCTGTAAAATGGGAATTAAGACTGTGAGCCCCACCTGGGACAACCTGATTACCTTGTATCCTCCCCGGTGCTTACAACAGTGCTTAATAATAATAATGTTGGTATTTGTTAAGCACTTACTACGTGCCAAGCACTGTTCTAAGTGCTGGGGTAGATGCAAGGTAATCAGGTTGTCCCACGTGGGGCTTACAGTCTTAATCCCCATTTTCCAGTTGAGGGAACTGAAGCCCAGAGAAGTGAAGTGACTTGCCCAAAATCACACAGCTGACAAGTGACAGAGCTGGGATTAGAACCCACAACCTCTGACTCCCAAGCCCAGGATCTTTCCACTGAGCCACACTGCTTCTCTAAATAGTAATGCTTAACAAATACCATTATTATTATTATTATTATTATTATTATTATTATTATTATTATTATTAACACCTCCATTTTTATTCCCACCAGGGCAGTTAGTGCCACTCTCCACCAAAAAGACACTGCCAGTTTGAAAAGCACAGCTCTTTTGAAGCCCCACGACCTCCAGGAAACCCCTCAAGATGAAATCCAGAAGCTCTTGTCTGTTTCCTCTCACTCTCAGCCCTGTTGCATTTCTCAGGTGCTCCATTCTGCTTCCAGTGATTCAGTCTGACACTTCCTAATTCCCCGCGCCTTTGTTCTCAGATCCTTTCCTCCTGCTGCTCCCACGGTTGGGAACTGTTCCGTCTGTCTCTCCCACAGGGAAAGCAGCCTGGTCTAGTGGAAAGATCTCAGGCCAGGGAATCAGAAGGACCTGGATTCTAAGCCCAGCTCTGCCACTTGTCTGCTGTGTGACCTTCACTTCTCTGTACCTCAGTTCCCTCATCTGTAAAATAAGGATTAAGACTATAAACCCCACGTGGGACAGGGACTGTGTACAACACAATTTGCTTGTATTCACCTCAGTGCTTAGTACAGTGCCTGGCACATAGTAAGCACTTAACAAATACCACAGTGATGATGATGATGATGGCATTTGATAAGAACTTACTATGTGCCAAGCACTGTTCTGAGCACTACAAGGTCATCAGGTTGTCCCACGTGGGGCTCACAATCTTAATCCCCATTTTACAGATGAGGTAACTGAGGCACAGAGAAGTTAAGTGGCTTGCCCAAAGACACACAGCTGATAAGTGGCAGAGCTGGGAGTAGAACCCATGACCTCTGACTTCCAACCCCGTGCTCTTTCCACTAAGCCACACTGCTTTTCATTACATAGGAAACTCCCCAAGCATCTGTTGGACGAGTATTTTCATTCATTCAGTCATATTTATTGAGCACTTTCTGTGTGCAGAGCACGGTACTAAGAGCTTGGGAAGTGCAAATTGGTAACATATAGAGACGGTCCCTACCTAACAATGCAAGTATTTTGTTTCCCTGGTCATCCCCGCAAGTGCTAGGCTCAGAACTTTGTACTCAGTAGTTGCTCAGAAAACGCCACTGAGCTTGGCTCAGTGGAAAGAGCCCGGGCTTTGGAGTCACAGGTCATGGGTTCAAATCCCGGCTCTGCCAACTGTCAGCTGTGTGACTCTGGGCAAGTCATTTAACTTCTCTGTGCCTCAGTTCTCTCATATGTAAAATGGGGATTAAGACTGTGAGCCCCCCCGTGGGACAACCTGATCACCTTGTAACCTCCCCAGTGCTTAGAACAGTGCTTTGCACATAGTAAGTGCTTAATAAATGCCATCATTATTATTTTTCAAATTTTGCAGCAGCAACCTTAGCTTCTGGTTTAGTATCAGCACAGCATAAAAGGGAATTCAATATTAGGACCAATATCGCACAATGTCTGTAATGTTCCATTAATGTCACGGGCAGGGCCAGATCAACTCTTCTGCAGGGCCCAAGGCTAATCAGTTAACTGAAGTCTGCTCATGATGTATGACATCATCACATCGCTTTATTTTGCCTTATTATGATTATTATTAGATATTACTATTCATAATAATAAAAATAATAATGATGGTATTTGTGAAGCTCTTACTATGTGCCAAGCACTGTTCTAAGTGCTGGGGTAGAGACAAGGTAATCTGGTTGTTCCACGTGAGGCTCACAAGTCTTAATCCCCATCTTGCAGATGGGGTAACTGAGGCTCAGAGAAGTTAACTGGTTTGCCCAAAGTCGCACAGCAGACAAGTGGCGGAGCCAGAATTAGAACCCACATCCGCTGACTCCCAAGCCCAGGCCCTTTCCACTAAGCCACGCTATTTCTCTGCATTTGTTAAGTGCTTACTATATGCCAAGCACTGTTCTAAGCGCTGGAGTAGAAACAGGGTAATCAGGTTGTCCAAAGTGGGGCTCACACTTTATACTATACAATAATACTATCGACTATTAACTATTACTATTGTTAACTCTGTTGTACTCTCCCAAGCAGTGAGGAAAGGCTCTGCACAGAGTAAGTGATCAATACATATGATTTATCATTATTGTTATTACTATCAGTGATAATGATAATAATTGTGGTATTTTATTGAATGCTTACTATGTGCCAGATAGTCTATTATATTCTGGGGTAGATACAAGCTAATCAGGTTGGACACAGTCGCAATCCCACAGAGGGCTCACAGTCTTAATCCCCATTTTGCAGATGAGGTAACTGGGGTCTAGAGAATTTAATTGACTTGTCCAAGGCCAAACAGCAGGTCGGTGGCAGAGTCGGGTTTAGAACCCAGGTCCCCTGACTCCAGGCCTGTGCTCTACCCACTGAGCCACGCTGTTTCTCTAGCATTGAAACCAGCATCAGGCCAGAGCTGCAGAGAGGGGATGTCAGGGATGGAGGGAAGAAAGCTTGGGGGGTCATGCATGAGAGGCTATAGGTTTTGTGGGTAGGAGCCCTATTGTGGGGTGTTTGGGGGTCTCTGAGCTGCTGTCCTGGGAGTCCCTGGGGAAGCCCGCCCTTGTTGGAGAACAAAATGCTCTTGGCCAGGTTGTTTTACTAGACAACTTATTAATGCATCTGTTGGTTTTCACCACTGGCCATAATTCTCATGATTCTGTACTCTTGAACTTCAAAAGAAATGCCTGCGACATTCAGTTAATCCAAAAAAAGGACAGGAATTGACGAATGGCTAGAAGCAAATATTCATTCATTCACTCATTCAGTCGTACTTATTGAGCACTTACTGTGTGCAGAGCAATGCACTGTACACCCTCTCAGTCCCTCCCTTACATTCCTTACACCAGTCACATGGAAGGAAATGAGAAAAATGAGTTGATAGTATTTACTGAACACCTTCTGTCTGTAGAGCGCTGTCCTAAACAATGGAGTGAATACAAAATGTTACATCCCAGAAGAGCCAATTAGGGACGGAGGTGGGCGGGGTTCGTGATTCAGCTTTATGGATGGAACAAACCGCTATATTTACTATCATTGCAATGATAATAATAATAATGATGGTATTTGTTAAGCACTTACTATGTGCCAAGCACTGTTCTAAGTGCTGGAAGGGGATACAAGATGATCAGGTTGTCCCATGTGGGGCTCACAGTCTTTATCCCCATTTTACAGATGAGGGAACTGAGGCACAGAGAAGTTAAGTGACCTGCCCAAAGTCACACAGCTGACAAGTGGCAGAGCCGGGATTAGAACCTATGACCTCTGACTCCCAAGCCCGGGCTCTTTCCACTGAGCCAGGATGCTTCTTTCCAAACAGTTAGTACAGTGCTCTGCACACAGTAAGCGCTCAATAAAGATGATTGAATGAATGAATGAATGAATGACTCTGTAAAATGGGGATTAAGTTTGTGAGCCCTATGTGGGACAGGGACTGTGTCTGATTTTGACACCTGTCTACATGTTTTGTTTTGTTGTCTGTCTCCCCCTTCTACACTGTGAGTCCGTTGTTGGGTAGGGACCATCTCTATACGTTGCCGACTTGTACTTCCCAAGCGCTCAATAAATACGATTGAATGAATGAATGAATGTCCAACCTGATTACTTTGTATCTACCCTGGCCCTTAGAATAGCACGTGATTTAGTAGTAAGCGCTCAACAAATACCATTATTATAATTAGTAGTGGTAGTAATAGTAGCAGTAGACATGATCTCTGTCTCAAGGAGCTTACAGTGTACTGTGTGCAGAACACTGTGCTAAGTGCTTGGAAGAGGACAAATCCCCTGTCCTCAAAGAGTTTATAATATAGTAAGGGAGGCAGGCGGATATAGATTATTTATGAATAGTGGAGGCAGGGGAAAGAAGAAGATGTAATCAGTCATATTTGTTGAGTGCTTATTGTGGGCAGAGCATAGTACTAAGCGCTTGAGAGAGTCCAATATAGCAGTTGATAGAGAAGGTGATGAGGTATGCAATATATCCCTCTAGACGGTAAGCTCACTGTGGGTCGGGAACTTGACTACCAACTCTGTTGTACTGGGCTCTCCTAAGTGCCTAGTACAGTCCTTTTTACACAGTAGGTGCTCAATAAGTACTATTGCTGCTGCTGATGATGAATTGAATATATTCATTTATTCAATCTTGTTTATTGAGCACTTACCATGTGCAGAACACTGTTCTAAGTGCTTGGGAAGTACAATTCAGCAACAAATAGAGACAATCCCTGCCCACAGTGGGCTCCAGGGGGGAGACAGACAGCAAAACAAGTAACAGGCATCAGTAACATCATTATAAATAAATGGAATTATAGATATGTACACATCATTAATAAAAATAAATGGAATTATAAATATATACATATATACAAATATATATTATATATATAATATTATAAATGGAATTATAAATACATACATATATACAAGTCATTAATAAAAATAAATGGAATTATAAATACATACATATATACAAGTGTTGTGGGGTGGGGAGGAGGGGTTGAGCAAAGGGAGTGAGTCAGGGCGATGGGGAGGGAGAGCTGAGGAAAAGGGGGGCTTAGTCTGGGAAGGCCTCCTGGAGGAAGTGAGGCTTCAGTAGGGCTTTGAAGGGAGGAAGAGAGCTAGTTTGGCAGATGTGAGGAGGGAGGGCATTCCGGGCCAGGGGGAGGACATGGGCCAGGGGTTGTCAGCGGGACATGTGAGAAGAAGACCCAGTGAGAAGGTTAGCGGTGGCAGAGGAGCGGAGGGTGCCGGCTGGGATGGAGAAGGAGAGAAGGGAGGGGAGGTAGGAGGGGACAAGGGGATGGACAACTTTGGAGCCAATAGTGAGGAGTTTTTGTTTGATACGGTGGTTGATAGGCAACCACTGGGCATTTTTGAGGAGGGGAGTGACTTGCCCAGAGCATTTCTGTAGAAAGATAATCCGGGCAGCAGAGTGAAGTATAGACTGAAGCAGAGAGAGATAGGAGGTTGGGAGATCAGAAAGGAGGCTGATGCAGTCATCCAGTCAGGTTATGATGAGTGATTGTACTAAAATATAAATATGTTCTTCATGAGTGATGATGAAAGTAATAAAATACCTAAGTGTTAATGAGGCGGGGTGGGGTGTGGAGGTGTTGAGAATTGACTTGGGAGTCAGGTCATGAGTTCTAATCCCAGCTCTGCCGCTTGTCTGCTGTGTGACCTTGGGCAAATCACTTCACTTCTCTGTGTATCAGTTTTCTCATCTGTAAAATGGGGATTGAGACTGTGAACCCCACATGAGACAGGGACTGCGTCCAACCTATTTGCTTGTATCCACCCCAACCCTTAGAACAGTGCCTGGTACATAGTAAGAACTTACAGATACTGTAATTATAAAGGGAGCCTTTCTAGAGGATATGGGATTTTAAGAGAGCTTTGAAGACAGGTAGAGTGGTGGTTTAAGTGGCATGGCTAAATATTCGCCCTCTAGACTGTAAGTTTCCTGGGGAAAGGGATTAAGTTCACCAACTCTGCAATAAAAGATTTATTATGATGCAGAGCCCTGTGTGCAGAGTACTGTACTAAATGCTTGGGAAAGTACAATATAAAAATATAAATATAAATTAGAGAAGCAGAGTGGCTCAGTGGAAAGGGCACGGGCTTTGGAGTCAGATGTCATGGGTTCAAATCCAGCCTCTGCCACTTGTCAGCTGTGTGACTTTGGGCAAGTCACTTAACTTCTCTGTGCCACAGTTCCCTCATCTGTAAAATGGGGATTAAGACTGTGAGCCCCATGTGGGACAACTTGATTACCTTGTATCCCCCCAGCACTTAGAACAGTGCTTGGCACATCATAAGCGCTTAACAAATGCCATCATTATTATTATTATTATTATTATTATTATTATATAACAGACACATTCCCTGACCACAGTGATTTTACAGTCTAGAGGGGGAGATGGACATTGATATAAGCAAGTAAATGACAGACATCTACATCAGTGGTGTGGGGCTGGGATGGGGGATGAATAAAGGGAGCAAGTCAGGGTGATGCAGAAGAGAGTGGGAGAAAAGGAAAGGAGGGCTTAGTCAGTAAAGGTCTCTTGGAGGAGATGTACCTTCAACAAAGCTTTGAAGGAGGATTTGAGGAGGGAGGGCTTTCCAGGCCAGAGGCAGGACGTGGGCGGGCAAGAGGACAGCAGCAAGATAGACGAAATCAAGGTAAAGTGAGTAACTTCGCATTACAGTTCGGGTTGTAATAGGAGAGTAATGAGGTGAGGTAGGAGGGGGCAAGAGTAAAGCCATTTAAAGCCAATAGTGAGGAGATTTTGTCTGATGCAGAGGTGGATACCCAACCCCTGGAGGTCCTTGAGGAGAGGGAAAATATGGACTGAACGTTTTTGTCGAAAAATGATCCGGGTAGCAGAGTGAAGTATGGACTGAAGTGGGGAGAGACAAGAGGCTGGGAGGTCAGCAAGGAGGCTGATACAGTAATCCAGGTGGGAGAGGATAAACGATTGTATTAACATGGTAGCAGTTTGGATGGAGAGGAAAGGGTGGATTTTAACAATGTCATGAAGGTGGAACTGACAGGATTTAGTGGTGGATTGAATATGTGGGTCTGAGAGAGGCAGCCCTGTGTGTCGGTGTCACAGAGAGAGGACCCCCCAGCCCAATGAGAAGCAGCAAGGCTCAGTGGAAAGAGCACGGGCTTTGGAGTCAGTGGTCATGGGTTTGAATCCTGGCTCCGCCACGTCTGCTGTGTGACCTTAGGCAAGTCACTTAAATTCTCAGAGCCTCAGTTACCTCATCTGTAAAATGGGGATGATGACCGTGAGCCCCACGCGGGACAACCTGATCACCTAGTATCTCCCCAGAGCTTAGAACAGTGCTTTGTACATAGTAAGCGCTTAACAAATGCCATTATTATTATTATTATTATTAATTCACTCTCTGAGAATACCTTTAGGCAGCGTTTCTGGTCTCAGTCGTTGACCATGTCTCACTCAGACACCAGTTGGGAGAAGGCAAAAAGCGAAGCATCAGAGGTGACCAGCAGGACACTAAAAGAAGGCACACTGTGTCTCCTCATGCCAGTCAGACCCAGGAGTCCTGCTTGGGGCTTAAATCCAGGGAAGGAGAGCTACAAAACTATCAAAACTCTGGAGGAGGGGATTCCTTTGGGGGAATTATCCGAGGCACCACGCAAGGACAGTCTGGCTTCGTTCTGGCTGGAGAGGTGGGGAGGGAAGACAACCTGTCTAGAGATTATTGAAAGGTACCTTAAGGCCCCAGCTGAGGTAGGAGTGATCTGTTCTGCTGCCAAGGGAATAATTAGAGGTAATGGAATTAGGGAAGACAGGGTCAGTGTTTGCTAGGAAGATTGGAGTAGGGTTTGGCAGGCTGGATACCTATGCTGTGGACTCCACCTGGAGCTGGAGGGGGATTCTCTTTTGTGGTGAACTCGGCAGGTGGATAAGAGAGTGAAGGCATGTGGGTGGAGAGGTGGAAGGAGGACAGAAAGCGAACTGCAGAAGCAATGGTCTGTCCATTATGGAGAGGAAACTTGCGAGCTCCCTAAAACCAGCCTCTTCTCCCAAGCATTTTCTTACTATCCCAGGGAACCCTGGGATAAGCTGGCGAAAGTCAGGGTGGAAAGAAACAGAAAGCACAGCTCTTCCCTGCTCTCTACCAGTTCAGGGCCTCAGAATCATAAATTCCCAGAGAATAGGGTAGATGAGAGAAACGTGGTTTAGCCATTTTCTCACCTGATTTGGGGAAACTTTGAACCCCATTTCACTGTTAAATAGTACCTTGGACTACAGTGCTGTTTACCCACTGTTTTTCTGTATTAAGCATCCCACAACGTTTCCTCTAAACCTTAGGCAGGCAGAAACTCTCCTTCTTATTTTCACTTTTATGGTATTTCAATCGAATTTATTGAGCGCTTACTGTGTGCAGAGCACTGTACTGGTATTTGTTAAGCACTTACTATGTGCCAGACACTGTTTTAAGCACTGGAGCAGATACAAGCTAATCAGGTTGGACACAGTCCCTGTGCCACATGGGGCTCAAAATTAATCCCCATTTAACAGATGAGGGACATCACCACCCCCTCCTCAAAAATCTCTAGTGATTCATTCATTCATTCAATCACATTTATTGAGCTTTTACTGGGTGCAGAGCACCGTACTAAGCGCTTGGGAAGTGCAAGTCAGCAACATATAGAGACGGTCCCTACCCAACAACGGGCTCACAGTCTAGAAGGGGGAGACAGACAACAAAACAAAACACATAGACAGGTGTCAAAATCATCAGAACAAATAGAATTAAAGCTATATGCACAGTGATTGCCCATCCACCTCCATATTAAACAGAAAACTCTTCACCACTGGCTTTAAAGCCCCTCCACCACCTTGCTCCAACTTACCCCACCTTGCTTCTCTCCTTCTACAAAGCACATTTCGCTCCACAGACCCTTGGCCCACATTCCACCTCAGGCCTAGAACGCCCTCCCTCCTCAAATCCCCCAGACAATGACTCTCCTCCCTTCAAAGCCTTATTCATTCATTCAGTTGTATTTATTGAGTGCTTACTGTGTGCAGAATACTGTACTAAGCGCTTGGGAATGCACATCTCCTCCACGAGGCCTTCCCACTCTAAGCCCCATTTTTCCTCATCTCCCACTCCCTTTCTGCATTACCCTGACTTACTTCCTTTGCTCTTCCTCCCTTCCCAGCCCCACAGCACTTGTGTATATAATTTTATTTATTTGTATTGTTGTCTGTCTCCCCTCTCTGTACTGTGAGCTCATTGTGGGCAGGGAATACCACTGTTTGCTGTTGCGTTGTACTTTCCCAAGGACTTAGTACGGTGTGATGCACACAGTAAGTGCTTAATAAATATGAGTGAAAGAATGAATGAACGAACTGAGGCATAGGGAAGTGAAGCGACTTGCCCAAGGTCACACAGCAGACAAGTGGCAGAGCTGGGATTAGAAGGCACGTTCTCCTGACTTCCGAACCCATACTCTATCCACTAGAACACTAGAACATACTCTATCCATGAGAACACATTGCTTCCCTTGCAGAGAAGAAGTGTGGCTCAGTGGAAAGAACACGGGCTTGAGCGTCAGAGGTCATGGGTTCGAATCCCACCTCTGCCACTTGTCAGCTGTGTGACCTTGGGCAAGCATAGTAAGTGCTTAACAAATACCATAAAAAAAGAGAAAGAAAGAAAAAGAATCCAGCCTTGTCCCAGGTCTATCTTTCATTCATTCATTCATTCTATTGTAATTATTGAGCACTTACTATGTGCAGAGCTCTGTACTAAGCACTTGGGAGAGTACAATACAACTATAAACAGACACATTCCCTGCCCACAATGAGCTTAGAGTCTTTGGAGGTGGGCTGAAGAGGACAGACATCAGTACAGACAAATACGAATGAGCACGGGGTTGGGAGTCAGAGGTAATGGGTTTGAATCCCTGCTCCGCCACTTGTCAGCTGTGTGACCTTGGGCAAGTCACTTAACTCCTCTGTGCCTCAGTTCCCTCTTCTGTAAAATGGGGAGTAAGACTGTGAGCCCCACGTGGGACAACCTGATCACCTTGTAACCTCCCCAGTGCTTAGAACAGTGCTTCGCACATAGTAAGTGGTTAACAAATACCATGATTATTATTATTATTTTCCTGTTTCCCAGTTAATAAGAATAAAAAGGCCAATGATTAAGCAATTACCAGATGTCAAACCCTGCTCTAAATGCTGGGTTAGATGTAAGTTTGTCAGGCACAATCCCAGTCCTTCAGAGGGCTCATGAGAATGACCTAGTGGATAGAGCACAGGCCTGCAAGTTAGAAGGACCTGGGTTCTAATTCTACCTCTGCCACTGGTTTGCTGTATAACCCTGAGCAAGTCAGCTCACTTCTCTGTGCCTTGGTCAACTCATCTGTCAAATGGGGAATGAGACTGTGAGCCCCATGTGGGACAGGAACTGTGTCCAACCTGGTTAGTTTGTATCTACATTAGCTATTAAAACAGGGCTTGACACATAATAATAATGATGGTATTTGTAAATCAATCAATCAATCAATCGTATTTATTGAGCACTTACTGTGTGCAGAGCACTGTACTAAGCGCTTGGGAAGTACAAGTTGGCAACATATAGAGACGGTCCCTACCCAACAGTGGGCTCACAGTCTAGAAGAAGACTGTGTTATAGTCTCATGAATAGTGTTATAGTCTCATAGTTAAAGAACTTAACTATGTGTCAGGCACTGTACTAAGCTCTGGGGTGGATCAAGCAAAGAATAATAATAATAATAATAATAATAATAATAATAATGGTATTTTTTAAGCACTTCCTATGTGCCAAGCACTGTTCTAAGCACTGGGGTAGATACAAGGTAATTGAGTTGTCCCACGTGGGGCTCACAGTCTTCATCCCCATTTTATAGATGAGGGAACTGAGGCCCAGAGAAGTTAAGTGACTTGCCCAAAGTCACACAGCTTTCAAGTGGTAGAGCCAGGATTTTAACCCACGATCTCTGACTCTAAAGCCCAGGCTGTTTCCACTGAGCCACGCTGCTTCCCTACAGTTAGGGGAAACAGCAGAGGAGGAGGAGATGGACCTAAATGCTGTGGGGCTGGGGGTGGGGTGAATATCAAGGGAAGCAGTGTGGTTAGTGGAAAGAGCATGGGCTTGGGAGTCAGAAAGTCATGGGTTCTAATCCCGGCTCCACCACTTGTCTGCTGTGTGATCTTGGGGCAAGCCACTTCACTTCTCTGTGCCTCAGTTACCCCATCTGTTAAATGGGGATTAACACTGTGAGCCCCACGTGGGTCAACCTGATGACCTTGTGTCTACCCCAGCGCTTAGAACAGTACTTGGCCCATAGTAAGCACTTAACAAATACCATCATTATTATTGTTATTATTATTATTATTATTGTTATTACTAAAGGTTATAGACTCAAGTGCATAGTGAAATCTTCTTTTTTCTTTCCACTTTCTCTCCCCCCTCTCTCTCCTTTTTTTAGCTGTACTTGTAAAGCACTATATACATGCCAAGCACTTTTCTAAGCACTGGGGTAGATACAAGTTAATCAGGTTGGACACAGTCCGTGTCCCACATGGGGCTCACAGTCTAAGTAGGAGGGACTTCCTTCCTCTCCCCCTCGTCCCCCTCTCCATCCCCCCATCTTACCTCCTTCCCTTCCCCACAGCACCTGTATATATGTATATATGGTTGTACATATTTATTACTCTATTTATTTATTTATTTATTTTACTTGTACATTTCTATCCTATTTATTTTATTTTGTTGGTATGTTTGGTTCTGTTCTCTGTCTCCCCCTTTTAGACTGTGAGCCCACTGTTAGGTAGGGACTGTCTCTATGTGTTGCCAATTTGTACTTCCCAAGCGCTTAGTACAGTGCTCTGCACATAGTAAGCGCTCAATAAATACGATTGATTGATTGATTGATTGATTGATTGAAAAGAGGTATTGAATCCTCATTTAAAAGTTGAAGAAACTGAAGTATAATGAAGTTAAGTGACTTGCCCAAAGTCACAGGGTAGACAGGCATGTCTCTTTTCTCTGTCTCTGTCTCTGTCTCTCTGTCTCTGTCTCTCTCTCTCTCTCCCTCTCTCCCTCTCTCCCTTTGTTTTAATGGAACTGGTTAAGTAATTGCTATGTGCCAAGGACTGTTCTAAGCACCAGGGTAAACACAAATCAATCAGGTTGTATGGAGTATCTGTCCCATGTGAGGCTCACATTCTAAGTAGAAGGGAAAACGGGTATTGGATCCCAATTTTCAGTTGAGGAAACTGAAGCACAGCGAAGTTAAGTGATTAGTCCAAGGTCACACGGCAGAAAAGTGTGTCTCTCCCCTTACATACACTCATAATTTCTCTCTCTCTCTCTCTCTCTCTCTCTCTCTCTCTCTCTCTCTCTCTCTCTCTCTCTCTCTCTCTCTCTCTCTCTCTCTCTCTCTCTCTCTCTCTCTCTCTCTCTCTCTCTCTCTCTCTCTCTCTCTCTCTCTCTCTCTCTCCCCCCCCCCCCCCCCCCCCCCATTCCCACCACAGTATCCTTTCCCAAATCTCAGTCACTTTAACATTGGATCCATCTCCCCAAATGGGTTTTGCCAAAACCAGACAGAATTTCTCTGGACTTTCCAAACCCCTGCACCTTTCAGCCAACACAAGCCCAAGATCATGATTAAGAAAGTCTTCCATCTGACAAACACCTACCTAAGAATACTCTGGATTTATGACCACAAAACTATCAAGCTTAGTGGGACCAGATAAGTTCATTCATTCTTTCAATCGTATTTATTGAGCACTTACTGTGTGCAGAGCACTGTACTAAGCACTTGGGAAGTACAAGTTGGGAACACATAGAGACGGTCCCTACCCAACAGCAGGCTCACAGTCTAGAAGGGGGAGACAGACAACAAAACAAAACATATTAACAAAATAAAATAGAATAAATATGTACAAATAAAATAAATAAATAGAGTAATAAATACGTACAAACATATATACATATATACAGGTGCTGTGGGGAGGGGAAGGAGGTAAGGTGGGGGGATGGGAAGGGGGAGGAGGGGGAGAGGAAGGAGGGGGCTAAGTCTGGGAAGGCCTCCTGGAGGAGGTGAGCTCTCAGTAGGGCTTTGAAGGGAGGAAGAGAGCTAGCTTGGCAGATGTGCGGAGGGAGGGCATTCATTCCAGGCCAGGGGGAGGACGTGGGCCAGGGGTCGACGGCAGGCTAGGCAAGAACGAGGCACAGTGAGGAGATTAGCGGCAGAGGAGCAGAGGGTGCGGGCTGGGCTGTAGAAGGAGAGAAGGGAGGTGAGGTAGGAGGGGGCGAGGGGATGGACAGCCTTGAAGCCCAGGGTGAGGAGCTTTTCCCTGATGTGTAGGTTGATTGGTAACCACTGGAGATTTTTGAGGAGGGGAGTAACATGCCCAGAGTGTTTCTGCACAAAGACAATCCGGGAAGCGGTGTGAAGTATGGATTGAAGTGGGGAGAGACAGGAGGATGGGAGTTTAGAGAGGAGGCTGATGCAGTAATCCAGTCAGGATAGGATGAGCGATTGAACGAGCAGGGTAGTGGTTTGGATGGTTTGGATAAGTTCTTATAGTTTATGTCCATCTGAAAAAGGGATACATTAGTGAGAAAGCAACTTGTCTGAAAAATCCACAAGCTTTCCAAGGGGTAGTGATGCACTGTAATAGCATTCCAACTCATCTGTCTGCAAGCAGTTTTTTGGCAAGAAAACCAGTCATTAAGGAAAGAAGTTGTGTGGCCTAAATGGAAAAAAATGCAGAATTGGGAGCTTCTGATCCCAGCTCTGCCACTTACCTGCTGAGTGACCTTGGGGAAGTCACTGAACTTTCTATTTGCCTCAGTTTCCTCCCCTGTAAAATGGGGATTAAAAACCTAGTCTCCATCTCCCTTAGACCGTGAACCTCAGATGTCTGATCTGACCATGTAACAATAATTATTGTAGTGTTTGTTAACTATTTACTATGTGCCAAAGCCTGGAGTAAACAATGGGTTAGATACAAGATAATCAGGTCAGACAGAGTCCCTGTCCCCCATGGCGCTCCCACATTAAATTGGAGGAAGGACAGGTATTGAGGAATTTATAGTTGAGGAAACTGAGGCACAGAGAAATGAAGTGACTTACCCAAGGTCACACAGCAAGCAAGCAGCAGAACCTGGATTAGAACACAAGTCATTTCCACTCCCAGGTCCATGCTCTTCCTAATAGGCCATTCTGCTTCCCAACTTTTGAGCTATCGTAAGCACCCAATAAATACCAAAATTGCTATTATTGTTTTTATCATTATTATTATGCCACTATTTATCATTGTTTTCCTAAAATGCATTTTATTTCTGCCAATTAACTCTTTAACACCGCTTAATACATTTCAACTGAAGCCTTCGGAGAGCATTCGTGACTTCAACCCCAGATCAAACCACAGATTTGTGCTCTCATCTGTGTTATCTTCATTCTTCCTCCTGCTATTTCTAATCCCTCCATCTACCATGATTTATAAATCACTGATGTCTGTCTCCCCATTAGATTGCAAGTGCCCCAGAAGGCACTCTACAGGCCTTCTGCATCCATTGTCTCTTACGAGCGCTTAGTACAATGATTGTCCTCACTTAGACGCTCAAAAAACTCCATCTGTTAAGAGATTGCTTGATTGAAACTGAGTCATTTTGTTTAGACTAGTCGATATCCTTCAGTTGAGAAGTCTGACCCAGTCTTCGTTATACAAAGCAACAGATTTTAATTCATGCTTTGTAATTTGTGGGCTTTTTTTCTCTTTTTACAAGCCATTTTTTTTTTAACATTTTGGTTATTGTTACTCCCTTCTGAGGAGATTAATAATGACTTTCTTCAATCAAGCAAAATGGTGCACATGTTGACTGTTTCCAGATAGGAAGAGACCATTCTTATTTCACATATACTTGAATAGCCGAGACTCAATGGCCTCAGATGTTCTATTTAAATACAGGGCAAGTTTGCCCTTTGTTCCACGACAAGCAACCAGCTGTATCATTGCTGCTCAACTGGAAACATTGACCAGCTTGATTATCATTTTGAAAACCAAAACAAAGCCTCCTACACCCAACGTATGCATTTTTCCAAATTCCAGGAAGCCTTCTACATGAAATCTACCGAGTGTCAGCCCCAAATTACAGCTGGGAGGATTCTTCAAGTCCCCATCCTGATCTGGACAATCAGGAATTGACATATTCATTGGGAGCCACTTTTTAGGGCTTCTTAGAGCAGATACATCTAGTGCTGTGTGTGCGTTTTTGTTTAGTGTTTTTTTTTTCCTGTGCTACTTCCCCCTCTCAGAAAGGCACCTGGAGAGTTTCCAGTACTCTACCAGTCTCAGCTTTGGAAGGGAAAGTCAAGGAGAGGCATGTCCACGAAGCATATCCACGGGAAGCAGTGTGGATGCTTATGAGCAGCAGCAGAAGGCAGACTGACGTATCACAGAACATATAGCAGAATACAAAGTTCTCTTTGTTCAGCGAACAAAGGTTTTGGGAAGATCCTAATCCCGAAGGGAGACCAACTGGCTAATCAGACAGTAGCTTTACTGGGCATTTACTGAGTGCAGGGCACTGTTATGAGCATCCAGGAGAGAACAATTGAGGAAAAAGAGAAGCAGCATGGTTTAGTGGAAAGAGCACAGGCTTGGGAGTCTCAGGTCATGGGTTCTAATCTTGGCTCTACCGCTTGTCAGCTGTGTGACTTTGGGCAAGTTACTTAACTTCTCTGTGCCTCAGTTACCTCATCTGGAAAACAGGGATGAAGACTGTGAGCCCCATGTGGGACAACCTGATTATCTTGTATCTACCCCAGCGCTTAGAGAAGTGCTTGGCACATAGTAAGCATTTCACAAATACCATCATTATTATAAAAGACATAATCCCTGACCTGGAGAAGATGTGTATCTTTCTATATATGAGCATCTGTAGATGTGTGTCTACATCAATCAATCAATGGTATTTTGGGGGCTTACTATGTGCAGAGTACTGTACTAAGGGTTTAGTACAACACAACAGAATTAGCAGACATGTTCATTGCCCATAACGAGTTTAGACTCTAGAGGCAAAACAGATATTAATATGACTATATTTAGTGTCCTTTGTATTAGTGTCCTTTGAGCCCCAAGTGGGACAACCTGATTACCTTGTATCTACCCCAGTGCTTAGAAAAGTGCTTGGCACATGGTAAGCACTTAGCAAATACCATCATTATTATTATTATTGTTATTATTATTATTAATAATAATAAAAGAAGACACTACTCAGAGGGACACTAACCTGCAAATGTGTGTGTATCTGAAAATGCCAATGTGGGATCCACATTCCCGGCCACACTGGAAACAATAATATTAATAATGGTATTTGTTAAGTGCGTACTATGTGCAAAACACTGTTCTAAGCATTGGGATAGATACAAGGTAATCAGGGTGTCCCACGTAAGCATCACATACTTCATCCCCATTTTCCAGATGAGGGAACTGAGGCCCAGCAAAGTGAAGTGACTTGCCCAAAGTCACACGGCTGACAAGTGACAGAAGTGGGATAAGAACCCAAGACCTCTGATTCCCAAGCCCGGGCTCTTTCCACTAAGCCAAACTACTTCTCCCTCCTGTTCTTGTTCCCCTGTTGTGTTCTTGTGCTTGATGTTTGCAGTGCATCGGGGTTCTACAAAAATTTGTCCCTTGTTGTGTTCTTGTGCTTAATGTTTGCAGTGGCTGGCCCTGTTTTCTCTTTAGTCTCTTTGTCTCTCCTTCCACACAAACCTTCTACTCAAAGAGAGTCATTCCGTTTTTGATGGGAATGTGCCATGCTGGTTTATTAGTCAGTCAATCATATTTATTGAGCGCTTACTGTGTGCAGAGCACTATACTAGGCACTTGGGAGAGTACGATGTAACAATATAACCCAGACTGAGCCCCTTCCTTCCTCTCCCCCTCGTCCCCCTCTCCATCCCCACCATCTTACCTCCTTCCCTTCCCCACAGCACCTGTATATATGTATATATGTTTGTATATATTTATTACTCTATTTATTTTATTTGTACATATCTATTCTATTCATTTTATTTTGTTAGTGTGTTTGGTTTTGTTCTCTGTCTCCCCCTTTTAGACTGTGAGCCCACTGTTGGGCAGGGACTGTCTCTATATGTTGCCAATTTGTACTTCCCAAGCGCTTAGTACAGTGCTCTGCACACAGTAAGCGCTCAATAAATACGATTGATGATGATGATAATGGGCACATTCCCAGCCCACAATGAGTTCACAGTTTAGAGGGGGAGGTAGACATTAATATAAATAAATGAATGACAGATTTTCATTCATTCATTCAGTAATGTTTATTAAGCGCTTACTGTGTGCAGAGCACTGTACTAAGCGCTTGGGAAAGTACAATACAACAATAAAGAGTGATAATCCCTGCCCACAATAAGCTCACAGTCTAGACGGGGGAGAGACAGACATCAATACAAATAAACAGACATCCAGGGCTGGGATGGGGGATGAATGAAAGAAGCAATTCAGGGTGATGCAGAAGGGAGTGGGAGAAGAGGAAAGGAGGGCTTAGTCAGAGAAGACTTCTTGGAGGAGATGGGCCATCAGTAGGACTTTGAAGTGGGAGAGAGTCAATGTTGGATTTGAGGAGGGAGGAGGGGCACATAGTAAGTGCTTCACAAATACCATCATTATTATAAAAGACATAATCCCTGACCTGGAGAAGATGTGTATCTTTCTATATATGAGCATCTGTAGATGTATGTCTACATCAGTCAATCAATGGTATTTTGGGGGCTTACTATCATCATCATCATCATCATCAATCGTATTTATTGAGCGCTTACTATGTGCAGAGCACTGTACTAAGCACTTGGGAAGTACAAATTGGCAACATATAGAGACAGTCCCTACCCAACAGTGGGCTCACAGTCTAAAAGGGGGAGACAGAGAACAAAATCAAACATACTAACAAAATTAAATAAATAGAATAGATATGTACAAGTAAAATAAATAAATAGAGTATAAATATGTACAAAAATATATACATATATACATATACACTAAGGGTTTAGTACAATGCAACAGAATTAGCAGACATGTTCATTGCCCATAACATCTGCCCAGAGGCCAGATGATCAGGAATGGTCTGTGAGTTTTCAGCTAGGATGCCGAATTGCCTGAGGGTTTGGTTGATTGTGTGTTTATAGTGTTCCCTCTGCCCTCCTGGCTTTTGGTTTCCTAATTTCAGCAGTCCAATAGAGAAGCTCTTTGGGTCTCCTGTTGTCACTCATTCATTCACCTCACATGACCTACCCGTTATAGCTGCATTACGGTGAGCAGAGCTTCGATGCAGGGAAACTGACTACGTTCCAGGGGCTGACTGTTCCTGAGGATATCTGGGTGAGGCTGAGTTGTTATTTGGATTGAAGGGTCGATTAACTATTTGAACTATCTGTTAAGGGTCACCTGTGAGCCGTGTTTTGTCTGTATCTGGATGTTCATTCATTCATTCAATCGTATTTATTGAGCGCTTACTGTGTGCAGAGCACTGTACTAATCGCTTGGGAAGTACAAATTGGCAATATATAGAGACGGTCCCTACCCAATAGCGGGCTCACAGTCTAGAAAGGGGAGACAGACAACAAAACAAAACATACAAACCAAATAAAATAAATAAAATATGTACAAGTAAAATAAATAGAGTAATAAATATGTACACATGGTACATATATATATACACATACACAGGTGCTGTGGGGAGGGGAAAGAGGTAAGGCAGGGGGGATGGGGAGGGGGAGGAGGGGGACCATTCCATCATACTGATGGAGCTCTGACTGTGTGTGGAGCACTGCACTAAGTGCTTAGAAAAGCATGTATGTGCAGTGGAGAGAAGGTTCCAAATGTGGCCTCTGTGTGGTGAGGAGGGAGAGTGTGATGGTCTTGTACATATTTACTATTCTATTTATTTTGTTAATGATGTGCTTTTAGCTTTAATTCTATTTGTTCTGACGACTTGACACCTATCCACATGTTTTGTTTTGTTGTCTGTCTCCCCCTTCTAGACAGTGAGCCTGTTGTTGGGTGGGGATCGTCTCTATGTGTTGCCAACTTGTACTTCCCAATACTTAGTACAATGCTCTGCACACAGTAAGCGCTCAATAAATATGAATGAATGAATGAATGAATGAATGAAATATGACTGAATGAATGAATGGTCGCTCCAAGAGAAGTAGCAAGGCCTAATGGATAGAGCACAGGCCTGGGAGTTAGAAAAACCTGGGTTCTAATCCCGGCTCTGTCACTATTTTTTTTTTATGGTAATTGTTAAGCGCTTAGTATTTGCCAGGCACTGTTCTAAGCACTGGAGTAGATACACGCTAATCAGATTGGACACAGTCCCTGTCCCAAGTGGGGCTCACAGTCTTAATCCCCATTTTAGAGATGAGGGAACTGAGTTACAAGGAAGTGACTTGCCCCAGATTCACACAGCAGACAAGTGGCAGAGCAGTGTGACTTAGTGGAAAGAGCACGGGCTTGGGAGTCAAAGGGTTTGGGTTCTAATCTCATCTCTGCCACTTGTCAGCTGTGTGACTTTGGACAAGTCACTTCACTTCTCTCGGGCCTCAGTTACCTCATCTATAAATTGGGAATTAAGACAGTGATCCCCACATGGGACAACCTGATTAATTTATAGAACAGTGCTTGGCACATAGTAAGTGTTTAACAAATACCATCATCAAGTGGCGGAGCCAGGATCAGAACCTGTGATCTATCCATTAGGCCACGCTCTTTCACTTCTCAGCTGTGTGATCTTGGGCAACTCACTTCACTTCTCTGGGCCTCAGTTACCTCATCTGTAAATGAGGATTTAGACAGGAGTCCCGTGTGGGACGTGGACTATGTCCAGCCTGATTGGCTTGTATTTACCCCAGAACTTAGTATAGTAATTCTTGGCACTTCATAAATGCTCAACAAATACCTTAAAAAAAAAAACTAGCCCCTATGCTCATGAAGGGGAAGAGAAACCCAGGAGATGGACCTCTGAGGGAAGTTTAATTAAGCAGCTATAATGTCTTATGTGATATTAGCTGAGCCAATTAGCAGTAAGGATTGGGAATAGAGTAAAGGGGCCAGGATCAGCTATGTAAGAGGGAAGGACATAGGGAAGATTCAGAGCTGTGACCCTGAAAGATCATACAGCAGTGGCAGGGTTCAGAGATTCCTTCCTTCCTTCTTTCCTTCTTTCTTTCTTTCTTTCTTTCTTTCTTTCTTTCTTTCTTTCTTTCTTTCTTTCTTTCTTTCTTTCTTTCCTTCCTTCCTTCCTTCCTTCCTTCCTTCCTTCCTTCCTTCCTTCCTTCCTTCCTTCCCTCCCTCCTTCCCTCCTTCCTTCCTTCCTTCCTTCCTTCCCTCCCTCCCTCCCTCCCTCCCTTACTGTGTGCCGAGAAATGTACTACGAGCTTAGGGGGGTACAATATCACAAGCAATAGACACATTCCCTGCCCACAAAGAGCTTACAGTCTAGAGAGGGCGACAGACATGAATAGAAATAAATAAAATTACAGAAGCTTACATAAGTGCTATGGGGCTGGGAGCAGGGGATGAGTAAAGAAAGCAAGTCAGGGCAGTGGATAAGGGAGTGGGAGAAGAGTAAAGGAGGGCTCATTAATAATAATACCAATAAAAACAGTTATGGTATTTGTTAAGAACTTACTATGTGCCAAGCACTGTTCTAAACACTGGAGTAGATACAAGGTAATCAGGTTGCCCACATGGGGCTCACAGTCTTAATCCCCATTTTCCAGATAAGGTAACTGAGTCATAGAGAAGTTAAATGGCTTGCCCAAAGTCACACAGCTGATAAATGGCAGAGCTGGGATTAGAACCCATGACGTCTGACTCCCAAGCCCAGACTCTTTCCAGTAAACCATGCTGGCTTAGTCAGGGAAGTGTACATATCTGTCATTTATTCATTTATATTAACATTTTGTCTCCCCCCGACCCTCCAGACACTATACTCGTTGTGGGCAAGGAATGTGTTTATTTATTGTTGTATTGTACTCTCCCAAGCACTTAGTACAGTGCTGTGCACACAGTAAGCACTCAATAAATATGATTGAATGAATGAATAAATGAATGGACAGCCTCTTGGAGGAGATGTGCTTTCAGTAAGGCTTTGAAGCCAGATGGGGATTAGGACATAGAGAAGACTTGGGACTGTGACCCTTATAGGTACATTCAATAAATGCTCAATTGTATTTACTGAGCACTTACTGTGTGCAGAGCACTGTACTAAGAACTTGGAATAGACACTTTCCCCATCCAGAATGAGCTTAAAATCTAGATGGGGGGAGACAGACATTAGTAATAATTATGGTATTTGTTAAGGGCTTACTATGTGCCAAGCACTGTTCTAAGTGCTGGGGTAAGTTAATCAGGTTGTCCCACATGGGGCTCACAGTCTTCACCCCCATTTTACAGATGAGGTACTGAGGCCCAGAGAATTAAGTGACTTGCCCAAGGTCACACAGCAGAGTGGCAGGACCAGGATTAGAACCCACGACTTCTGACTCCCAAACCAGGGCTCTTTCCACTTAGCCACGGTGCTTCTCTAGTTGAACATGAACGCTGGGTTTCCTTTGGGAAAATCCAGAGGGTCCAGGGGGGAAAATATCAGAGCTAGGAAAAGGTGGTTTGAAGTGGAATTTTGCTTAATTGTGACCTGATTGAGTATACTTGCGAGTGCAGTGATGAATGTGATTGAGCTCCCATTCATTCAGTCATATTTATTGAGTGCTTACTGTGTGCAGAGCACTGTACTAAGCACTTGAGTTCTCTGGTCTTGGGGTCTGCCTGCAGGCAAGGTTGGAGGATACATGTAGGTCCAGGGTGTTGGGAAGAAGAGGTCCTCTGCCACTAACCTCCTCACTGGTCCTCGTTCTCGCCTGTCCCGCCGTCGACCCCCGAACCATGTCCTCCCCTGGCCTGGAATGCCCTCTTTCCGCACATCCACCAGGCTAGCTCTCTTCCTCCCTTCAAAGCCCTACTGAGAGCTCACCTCCTCCAGGAAGCCTTCCCACACTAAGCCCCTCCTTCCTCTCCCCTTCCCCATCCCCCTGCCCTACCTCCTTCCCCTCCCCACAGCACCAGTATATATGTTTGTACAGATTTATTACTCTATTTATTTTACTTGTACATATTTACTATTCTATTTATTTTGTTAATGATGTGCATTTAGCTTTAATTCTATTTGTTCTGACGACTTGACACCTGTCCACATGTTTTGTTTTGTCATCTGTCTCCCCTTTCTAGACTGTGAGCCCGTTGTTGGGTAGGGACCATCTCTATATGGTGCCAACTTGTACTTCCTAAGTGCTTAGTCCAGTGCTCTGCACACAGTAAGTGCTCAATAAATACGATTGAATGAAATGAATGAATGAAGAGGGGGAATTTTCTCTACAAGTTTCCTGCGGCCAGCCCCAGTAGGGTGATGGTAAAGCAGCTTGGCTTAGTGGCTAGAGCCCAAGCCTGGGAGTCAGAAGGACCATGGTTCTAATCCCAGCTCTGCCACTTAATAATAATAATAATGATGGCATTTATTAAGCGCTTACTATGTGAAAAGCACTGTTCTAAGCGCTGGGGAGGTTACAAGGTGATCATGTTGTCCCACGGGGGGCTCACAGTCTTCATCCCCATTTTACAGATGAGGTAACTGAGGCCCAGAGAAGTGAAGTGACTTGCCCAAAGTCACACAGCTGACAATTGGTGGAGCCGGAATTTGAACCCACAACCTCTGACTCCAAAGCCTGTAATCTTTCCACTGAGCCACGCTGCCACTTGTCTGGCATGTGACCTTTGCCAATTCACTTCGTCTCTTGGCCTTGGTTGTCTGTTACGTAAAATGGGGATTAAGATTGTGAACCTCAGGTGGGACAGGGACTCTGTCCGACCCGATTAGTTTGTATCCTGCCGAGTGCAGTGAACAATGCTTGGCACATTTTTGTCTTGTCTTATGCCCTCGAGTCATCTCTGGAGAAGCAGCGTGGCTCAGTGGGAAGAGTAGGGGCTTGGGAGTCAGAGGTCATGGGTTCAAATCCCAGATCTGCCAATTGTCAGCTGTGTCACTTTGGGCAAGTCACTTAACTTCTCTGGGCCTCAGTTACCTCATCTGTAAAATGGGGATTAAGACTGTGAGCCCCATGTGGGACAACCTGATCACCTTGTATCCTCCCCAGTGCGTAGAACAGTGCTTTGCACATAATAAGTGCTTAACAAATGCCATCACTATTTTTATCTTTGACCCATAGCGACAGCATGGACACATCTCTCCCAGAACACTCCACTCTCCATCTGCAATCGTTCTGGTAGTGGATCCACAGAGTTTTCTTGGGAAAAATATGAGAGTGGTTGACCATGGCTGCCTTCCACGCAGTAAAGTTGAGTCTCCGCCCTCGACTCTCTCCCACGCCACTGCGGCCCGGCACAGAGGAGTTTTGACTTGTAGCCTATGGCCTGCCATTCACTAGCCACTGCCCAAGCTTGAAATGGCAAGGACAGGCCTCTACTTCACTCTCCCTCCCATAGCCAAGACTGGTAGAGGACTGGAAATTTTCCAGGTGCCACCCTGAGAGGGGGCTTGGCACATAGTAAGCGCTTAATAACTACCATGATTATTATTATGATGATGGGCTGGCTCCTGATGAGCCCCCTCACCTTCGGTGAGTTGACTGGGCTTTAGAGAGGAGTGATGGCAGTGATAGGGGTGCAGTGACTCGGGCAAGAAGCAGCAAGAGGTAGTGAATAGACCACAGGCCTGGGAGTCCGAAAGTCAGGGGTTCGAATCCCAGCTCTGCCACTTGTCTGCTGTGTGATGTTGGGCAAGTCACTTCACTTCTCTATTCCTCCTTACCCCATCCAAAAAATGAGGATTAAGACTGTGAGCCCCACTTGAGACAGGGCCCGTGTCCTACCCTATTGGCTTGTATCTCCCCCAGTGCTTAGTAGAGTGCCTGGCACATAGTAAGCGCTCAACAAACACTATCATTATTATTTGGGTTATGTTTGAGATCCCTGCAGGCCCAGGAAGGGAAGAACTGCCAGACTTTGAAATCCAGCGTGGCATAGTGAATGGAGCCCAGAGCTGGGAGTCAGAAGGTCATGGGTTCTAATCCCGGCTCCACCGCTTGTCTGCTGCGTGACCTGTGCAAGTCACTTCACTTCTCTGTGCCTCAGTTACCTCATTTGTAAATGTAAGGGGAAGCAGCGTGGCTAAGGGGAAGCAGCGTGGTTCAGTGGAAAGAGCCCGGGCTTTGGAGTCAGAGGTCATGGGTTCAAATCCCGGCTCCGCCAATGTGCCAAGCTGTGTGACTTTGGGCAAGTCACTTCACTTCTCTGGGCCTCAGTTCCCTCATCTGTAAAATGGGGATTAAGACTGTGAGCCCCACATGGGACAACCTGATTACCTTGTAACCTCCGCAGCGCTTAGAACAGTGCTTTGCACATAGTAAGTGCTTAATAAATACCATTATTATTATTATTATTAATGGCGATTGAGACTGGGAGACAGGGTCACTTATTTGAGTATAAGCCACCTCACCTTGATTCCTCTGACCGGCTGCATAAGACATCTAGATTGTAAACCGCAGGGGAGAAAGAGAGGGAGAAAAGAGAGAGAAAGAGAGATTCATTAGCATTTTTGCCATAACGATTGCAATTATCCAGCTGGGATTAGGCAGACATCACTGGGCCCCAGCCCCCAGCTGACAAAGCAGAATTCCAGGGCTCAGTTTCTTCTTGAAAACAAATTTGCCCAGGACTGCAGTTACGGAACCAGAATCACTTAAAACTCCCAAGGAGGCAGCTGGGCAAAACGAAAATGAAATGGGGAGCAGCGGAAGGTTGTCTTCTTAATCTTTCTTGGAGACCTTCGAGGGAAATTAAAACCTTCAACGAGTAGCGTGGGCAGTTCGGAAGAAATTGCTGTGGGAGAAATTGCCGTGGAAATGACATCCTGCTCCAGCCCATCTCACCCACTCAACAACACACTCGATCTGTAAAATATAGGGATAAGAGTACGAGCCCCATGAGGGACAGGGACTTATTAAGTGGTATAACATAATAATAAAAATTACAGTATTTGTTAAGTGCTGCACTGTTTAAAGCACTGGGGTAATAATAATAATAATAATAATGGCATTTATTAAGCGCTTACTATGTGCAAAGCACTGTTCTAAGCACTGGGGGGGATACAAGGTGATCAGATTGTCCCACGGGGGGCTCACAAACTTAATCCCCATTTTAAGAGGTACTCAGGTTGTCCCACATGGGGCTCACAGTCCTAATCCCCATTTTACAGATGAGGTAACTGAGGCACAGAGAAGTTAACTATCTACCCCAGGGCTTAGAATAGTGCTTAGCACATAGTCAACACATACCAAGTACCACAATTATTATTAATTACTATTATAAAGTTATCCTGTTTAGCCAGAGCCCCCCAATCCGGTGATCCCTTCCAATTTTTCCAGAGTTGTCACGCCCCATTTTGTCTCCATACTCAAATTGACACACCACTAACACGCAGCCCTGGATCACCTCCACAGTTCATTCATTCATTCATTCATTCATTCAATCGTATTTATTGAGCATTTACTGTGTGCAGAGCACTGTACTAAGCGCTTGGGAAGTACAAGTTGGTAACATATAGAGACGGTCCCTACCCAACAGTGGACTCACGGTCTAGAAGGAGGAGACAGACAACAAAACAAAACATGTGGACAGGTGTCAAGTCACCAGAACAAATAGAGAAGCAGTGTGGCTCAGTGGAAAGAGCACGGGCTTTGGAGTCAGAGGTCATGGGTTCAAATCCCTACTCCACCACTTGTCAGCTGTGTGATTTTGGGCAAGTCACCTAACTTCTCTGGGCCTCAGTTCCCTCATCTGGAAAATGGGGATGAAGACTGTGATCAACTTGTCACCTTGTAACAACCTGATCACCTTGTAACCTCCCCAGTGCTTAGAACAGTGCTTTGCACATAGTAAGCACTTAATAAATGCTATCATTATTATTATTATTATAAATAGAATTAAAGCTAAATGCACATCATTAACAAAATAAATAGACTAGTAAATATGTACAAGTAAAATAGAGTAATAAATCTGTACAAACATATATACAGGTGCTGTGGGCCGGGGAAGGAGGTAGGGTGGGGAGGATGGGGAGGAGGAGAGGAAAAAGGGGGCTCAGTCTGGGAAGGCCTCTCGGAGGAGGTGAGCTCTCAGTAGGAGTTCACTTCCTCAGCTCCTGTGCATCAGTTGCAGGGCATTGCTGATGGATATCCAGTCCCCAGGGTGAGCTCAACCACCTTATATTCATCCTCACCTGCTTCATTTTTGTCCTCTCCACCAAGTGGAACCATATTTCTCCATCCTTGCTGACTGCTATACCCATTCCACATGTCAGCCGTTTCAGATGCTCAACTCTCTTTTCAAACACCCTGTTCTCGGGCAATCCCTCTATCTTTCCCCTAAAGATGGGTCCATGTATATAATTGATAAAATTGAAACCATCAGGTGTCATCTCTCAAAATCTCCCCTATTCTTCTACCCCTCCTTCCTGGCCCCTTTCTCTGTCTTATTTCCTTTATATATAGAGAGAGAAAATAATATTCATTCATTCAAATATATTTATTGAGCGCTTACTGTGTGCAGAGGACTGTACTAAGCACTTGAAACATTTCTATGATAGGTTATATATGTGTGTATATTTACTCATATCCATAATTTATTTATAAAAATGTCTCTCTCCCATCTAGATTGTAAGCCTGTTGTGGACAGGGAATGTGTCTATCATATAAAGTGCTCTACATACAGTAAGCACTCAGTAAATATGAGAGACTGACTGATTTCCCAGCAGCATCTCAAGAGATCGCTCACTGACTCTCAAAATTTAAGCACTTAGTACAATGCTCTGCCCACAGTAAGCGCTCAAATAAGTACAATGAAAATCTACCCCCTCCACCTGTGCCTCCAGCCCCATTCTTTCACATCTCATCTTCCCTCCCTGACCACCATTATCAACTGTTGACTCTTCAGTGGCCTTTTTCCAGCTGCTTTCAAACAAGCTCATGTCTCCCTTATCTTCATAAAACAATCCCTTGACCCTCACAACTCCCTCCATTTATCGTCCTAACTTCTTCCTACTATTTTTTTCAAAACTCTCTGAAGTGAGTTGTCTACACCTACTGCCTCCACTTCCTCTCCTATAATTCTCTCTTTGGCCCCCTCCCATCCGGATTCCACCCCCTTCAATCCAGAGAAACTGGCCTAAAATCACCAGTGACCTTCTTTTTGCCAAATCCAATGGATTCAATTCCCTACTAATCCTCGACCTCTCAACCGTCTTCAATAGTGTGGACCACCCCTTTCTCCTGGAAAGATTCCCCAACCGTGGCTTCTCTGACACTGTCCTCTCCAGGTTCTCCTGCTATCTCTCGGGATGCTTCTTCTCAATCTCTTTCATGTGTTCTTCCTTCGCCTCCCACCCTCTAACTTTGGGAATCCCTCGAGGCTCCGTTCTGCATCTCTGCTATTCTCCATCCAAACTCACCCCCTGGAAGAACTCATTTATACCCACAGTTTCAACTTCCGTCTCTACACGGGTGATTCACAAATCTACCCCTCCAACCATGACCTCTCTCCGTCACTGCAGTCTGTCATTTCCTCCTGCCTTCAGGACATCTCTACCTGGACATCCTGCTGATACCTCAAACTAAAGCTGCCCAAAACAGAGCATCTCATCTTCCTGGTCAGTAAATCAACTGTGTGTTATTTATAATAATAATGACATTTATTAAGTACTTACTATGTGCAAAGCACTCTTCTAAGCCCTGGAGGGATACAAGGTAATCAGGTTGTCCTACGTGGGGCTCACAGTCTTCGTCCCCATTTTACAGATGAGGTAACTTAGACACAGAGAAGTTAAGTGACTTTCCCAAAGTCACACAGGTGACAAGTGGCGGAGTTGGGATACAAACCCATGACCTCTGAATCCAAAGCCCGTGCTCTTTCCACTGAGCCACTCTGCTTCTCATTTATTGACCACTTATATGTGTAGAACATTCTACTTGGGAGAGTACAGTATCACAGAGTTGATAGACACATCCCCTGTCCACAAAGAGCTTGCGGTCTGGAGGGCGATACAAACATTGATAAGTGCTGTGGGGCTGAGGGAGGGGTGAATAAAAGGTGAAAATCCAAGGGCAAGGAAGGGAGATGAGGAAATAAGGGCTTATTTGGGGAAGGCCTCTTGGAGGAGATGGGCCTTCAATGAGGGTTTGAAGGTGGGGAGAATGATCGTCTGTCGGATGTGAAGAGTGAGGTTGTTCCAGACCAGCGTCAGGATGTGGGCGAGGGGTGGGGAGCAACATAGATGAGATCACATTACAGTAAATAGGTTGGCTTATTACTAATAGGAAATTAGTGAGGTAAGGTAGGAGGGGATTGAGTGCTTTAAAACCAATGGTGCAGAGTTTCTGTTTGATGCGGAGTTGGGTGGGTAACCACCAGTGATTCTTTGGGAGATGGGAGATGTGATCTAAACAGTCTTGTAAAAAATGACTGGGATAGAGAGGTGAAATTTGGACTGGAGCAGGGAAAGGGAGGAAGCAGGGAGGTCGGCCAGGTGGCTGGAGAGTGCTGGGATTCACGTGGTAGAAGTTTGGAGGGAGAGGAAAGGGAGGATTTTAGTGATGTGGTGAAGTTTGAAATGGCAGGATATTGTGATAGATTGAACTTGGGGGTTGAATGAGAGAGATGACTTGAGGATATGCCAGGTTTATGGGCTTGTGAGACGGGGGGATGTTAGTTTTGTCTACCGTGATGGGTAAGTCATGTGGAGCACAGGGTTACAATGGGAAGAGGAGGAGTTCTGTTTTGGATATGATAGCTGTGAGGTGTCCCACCTAAACCCTGTGCTCTTCCTGTCTTTCCCATCACAATAATACTAATAATAATAATGGTATTTGTTAAGTACTTACTATGTGCCAAGCACTGTTCAAAGCTCTGGTAAAGATACAAGCTAATCAGGTTAGACACAGTCCTCAACCCACATGGGGATCACAGTTTAAATCCTAATTGTACAGAGGAGAATCCCCATTTTAAAGATGTAGACAACACCACTATCCTTCCTGTCTCCCAAACCCATAAACCCAGCATGCTCTTTGACACATCTCAACTCATTCAACCCACAGATTTAATCTGTCCCCAGATCTTGTCGGTTCTAACATCATAACATCACCAAAATCCGCCCCTTTCCTCTCCATTGAAACTTCTACTATGCCGATCCAAGCTATTGTCCTATCCCACCATTGTTATGGCTTCAGCTACCTGTCTCTTCCCACTCGAGTCCATACTTCACTCGGCTGCCCCGATTATTTTGCTAAAAAATCGTCCACATCGCTCCACTCCTCAAACACCTCCAGTGTTTTCCCATTCACCTCCACATCAAACAGAAACCCCTCACCATCGACTTTAAGTCACTCAATCATCTCTCCTGCTCTTACCTTTACCTCACCGATTTCCTGCTACAATCCAGCCCACACAATTCACCCTATCTCACTGCCAACCCCTAGCTCACATCCTGCCCCTGGCCTGGAATACCCTCCCTCCTCAATTCCGACAGACAATTGCAGTCAAGTCACTGCTCTGTGCCTCAGTTTCCTCAATTGCCAGATGGGGATTCAATACCTGTTTATTCATTCAGTCGTATTTATTGAGCACTTTGTCCTCCTACCCCTTCGGACATGAGCCCCAGGTGAGAAAGAGACCATTTTCAACCTGATTATCTTAGACCTCTGCTTGGCACCTACTAAGCATTTCAACATAATCATTACACTTATTACTAGTTATTAGAAAATTAGTTAGCAATGGCACTTATTAAGGGCTTCCTTTGCCCCCAGCCTTGTTACAAGCTCTGGAGTGGATATGGGACAATGCGATTGGACATAGTCCCTGTCCACCATAGGGCTCTCACAGTCTGAGATGGTGCAGATTTCTGATCCCCATTTTACACTCATTCATTCATTCCATCATTATTGAGCACCTATTGGGTGAAGAGCACTGTACTAAGGACTTGGGAGAGGACAATACAATAACAAACAGACACATTTCCCTGCCCACAACGAGCTCACAGTCTAGAGGAAAGGAGGACCTCAACACCCACCTTTATCCTTGTGCTAATTGAACCCAACACAACATCGCTCTCCTAATATGATAATAACTGAGGTATTTCTTAAGCACTTACTATGTACAAAGTACTGTACTAAGCCCTGGGGTGGAAACAAGATCATCAGATCCCTCATGGGGTAGCAGGAGGGTGAAAAGGTATTGAATCCCCACTTCGCAGATGAGGGAACTGAGGCTCAGAGAAAAGAAGTGACTTGCCCAAGATCACCCAGCAGATGTTTGGCACATAGTAAGCGCTAAACAAATACCATCATTATTATTATTATAAGTGGCAGAACCAGAATTGAGACTGTGAGGTCTACATGGGAGAGGGAGTTTGTCCAATTCTTTTAGCTTGTATCCACTCCGGCATTTAATACAGTGCCTGGTACAAAGTAAGTGCTTAATAAATAGCATCATCATTAACCCAAATCTCCCCATTACTAGAGCCAACAAGGTTTATGTTTGAGCAGATGCAAAACAAAGAATGTGTTATGGTGTTTGTTGAGCGCTTATTATGTGCCAGGCACTGTTCTAAGCACTGGTGTAGATGCAAGATCCAAGGGAATGAGGTTGGACACAGTCCCTGTCCCACTTAGGGCCCACTGTCTTCATTCCCATTTTCCAGATGAGGGAACTGAGGCCTGGAGAAGTGAAGTGACTTGCCCAAGTGCACGCAGCAGACAAGTGGCAGAGCTGGGATTAGAACTCAGGTCGTTCTGACTCCCAGGCACGTGATTTATCCACTGTGCCATGCTGCTTCTATCTATTAGGCTGTGCTGTTTGAATTGTTATACCATTTATTAATCAAAATAGTACTTCTTGAGCACTTACTCTGTTGCAGAATGCTGTACTAAGTGGTTGGGAGAGTCCAGAAGAACTAGTGGACAGGATCCTTGTAAACAGTTTGATATATTTTTATGTCTTTTTTTATGGTATTTGTTAGTGCTTGCTATGTGCTATGTACTAGGCGCTGGACTAGGTAAGGGTTAATCATTTTGGACACAGTCATCTATCAATCAATAATATTTATTGAGAGTCCCAAAGCACTTCACTAAGTGCTTGGGAGCGTACAATAGAGTGAGTGGGCATTCATTCATTCATTCATTCAATCGTATTTATTGAGCGCTTACTGTGTGCAGAGCACTGTACTATGTGCTTGGGAAGTACAAGTCGGCAACATATAGAGGTGGTCCCTACCCGATGTCCGGCTCACAGTCTAGAAGGGGGAGACAGACAACAAAACAAAACATGTAGACAGGTGTCAAAATCATCAGAACAAATAGAATTAAAGCTACATGCACATCATTAACAAAATAAATAGAATAGTAAATACATACAAGTAAAATAGAGTAATAAATCTGTATGAATACATAAAAGTGCAGGGGGAGGGGAAGGAGGTAGGGCAGAGGAGATGGGGAGGAGGAGAGGAAAAAAGGAGGTTCAGTCTGGGAAGGTCTCCTGGAGGAGGTGAGCTCTCAGTAGGGCTTTGAAGGGAGGAGGAGAGCTAGTTTGGCGGATGTGTGGAGGAAGGGCATTCCAGGCCAGGGGAAGGATGTGGGCTGGGGGTCGACGGCGGGACAGGCGAGAACGAGGCCCAGTGAGGTGGTTAGTGGCGGCAGAGGAGAGGAGGGTGCGGGCTGGGCTGGAGAAGGAGAGAAGGGAGGGGAGGGAGGAAGGGGCAAGGAGATGGACAGCCTTGAAGCCAAGAGAGGAGTTTTTGCTTGACTCATAGGTTGATAGGCAGCCACTGGAGGTTTTTGAGGAGGGGAGTAACATGCCCAGAGCATTTCTGTACAACATGATCCCTGCCCTCAGAGAGTTTACTTTATATAAATACTACCCATGTACCGAGCCCCTACAGTATATGCATGTCAGTAGGAGATATTACTGGTGTTCCCATTTTTAAAAAAATTGTATTTGTTAAGTACTTACTACGTGCCAGGCACTGCCCTAAATACTAGGATAGATAGAAGGTAAGTAGGTTGGGCACGGTCCAGGTTCCACATGGAACTCATAGTCTAAATCCCCATTTTGCAAATGAGGTAACTGAGGTCCAGAGAAGTGAAGTGACTTGCCCAAGGTCACACAGCAGGCACGTGGAGGAGGCAGGATTAGAACCCAAGTCCTCTGACTCCCAGGGCTGTGTTCTTTCAATCAATCAATCAATTGTGTTTATTGAGCGCTTACTGTGTGCAGAGCACTGTACTAAGCGCTTTCCACTTGGCCATGCTGCTTCTCATTCCCATTTCTACCCCCATCAATAGCAATATGAGAGAAAGAGGCAGCCTGGGAGCATGAAATGCTAGCGCTAGAGGGGTATCTACAGATTCCAGGGCTGGGGGATTCCAGGACCCCCAGTCTCAACTGTACCTCCTGGATGACTGTTTCAGCCTCCTTGCTGACCTAACAGCCTCCTGTCTCTCCCCACTCCATTCCACACTTCACTTTGCTGGCTGGATCATTTTTCTAGACTATGAGCCCACTGTTGGGTAGGAACCGTCTCTTTATGTTGCCAACTTGTACTTCCTAAGTGCTTAGTACAGTGCTGTGCACACAGTAAGAACTCAATAAATACGATTGAATGAATGAATGAATTTTTCTACAGAAACGTTTAGGGCACGTTTCCCCCCTCCTCAAGAACCGCCAGGGGTTGCCCACCCACCTCCACATCAAACGAAACTCATCACCATTGGCTTCAAAGCCATCTATCACCTCACCCCCTCCTATCTCACCTCAAATATGACAACCCAGCCCACCCAGTTAGCACCTCTACTGCTAACCTCCTCACTGGACCTCCATCTCATCTATCCCACTGCCATCCCCCGGCCCACCTCCTGCCTCTGGTCTGGAATGCCCTCCCTCCTCAAATCCCACAGACAATGACTCTCCCCCACCTTCAAAGCCCTATTGGAGGCCCATCTCCTCCAAGAGGCCTTCCCTGACTAAATTCCACCTTCGTTTTCCCCCACTCCCTTCTGCGCCACCCTGACTTGCTCCCTTTATTTGTTTCCCCTCCCAGCCCCACACCACCTATGTACATATCAGTTATTTATCTGTTTCTATTAATGTCTGTCTCCACCTCTAGACAGTAGTCTCCTTGTGGGCAGGGAATTTGTCTGTTAATTGTTCATCATCATCATCATCAATCGCATTTATTGAGCGCTTACTGTGTGCAGAGCACTGTACTAAGCACTTGAGAAGTACAAATTGGCAACATATAGAGACAGTCCCTACCCAACAGTGGGCTCACAGCCTAAAAGGGGGAGACAAAACCAAACATACTAACAAAATAAAATAGAATAGATATGTACAAGTAAAATAAATAAATAAATAAATAGAGTAATAAATATGTACAAACATATATACATATATACAGGTGCTGTGGGGAAGGGAAGGAGGTAAGATGGGGGGGATGGAGAGGGGAGTATACTGTACTCCCCCAAGTGCTTAGTACAGTGCTCTACCCACAGCAAGCTCTCCATAAATATGATTGAATGAATGAATCATCATTCATTCATGTGCATATAGCTTTAATTCTATTTGTTCTGACGACTTTGACACCTGTCTATATGTTTCGTTTTGTTGTCTGTCTCCCCCTGCTAGACTGTGAGCCCATTTTTGGGTAGGGACCGTCTTTATATGTTGCCAACTAGGACTTCCCAAGCACTTAGTACAGGGCTCTGCACACCTAAATACGATTGAATGAATACCATTATCTTCAATGGTATTTTTTGAGCACTCGCTGTGGGCAGAGCACTGTACTAAGCGTTTGAGAGAGTTCAACACAGTAGAATTGGTGTTGGCATGAGTCCAAGGGGTGGTTGTTAATAATGATAATAATTATGGTATTTGTTAAGCATTTGCTATGTGGCAGGTACTGTACTAAGTGCTGGCGTGGATACAAGCAAATTGGGTTGGACACAGTCCCTGTCCCACGTGGGGCTCACAGTCTTAATCCCCGTATTACGATGAAGTAACTGAGGCACTGAGAACTGCCCAAGATCACACAGCAGACAAGTTGCAGAGGTAGGATTAGAACCCATGACCTTCTGACTCCCAAACCCGTGTTCTATCCACGACACCACGCTGCTTTGTCTAGGGCCTCTCCATGGGCCTAGACGGACTGTGGGTACCGGGGACTTTTGCCTTTGATTAAATTTACAGATAAACAGCTCCTCTCTCTGATTGACTTGAACCAAATCCAACGAGCCACTTGGGCTTCAATAAACCATCCAGCTTTCTGTTTCAAACGGAGGCACTTGGTTCCCGACCAGACATGCACTGGGAGGAAATGATTCTTTATTTCTACATGCCATTTAGAATATTGGTTCTGAACTCCTGCTGTTTTCCCACTGTGAGGGAAAATAATGTTACATCTTCCAAGAGAACCAGATGGCTTTCACTTCAGGAACTGATAAATCAGGCATGCAAAAGACCCAGGGAGATGGTCTGCTTCGATCACCTCCATCAACTCAATACTCTTATTTGAAAGACTGTATCCTACCACTTACCCGCCCTGACCATTAAGGCCTTCTTCATATCATCTTTCGCCTTTGGAGACGCCTCCATTGACAGGGATGTTTTGATGTTCACCCGTTGGTGTGGCCGACCAGGCCAATCCAAGATTTCTGACCACGCTGTGATGACACATAAAGTCTGTCCTTTGTTGTGCCGATGGGCTTCAGCGTGGCTCTGTGGAAAGAGCTTTGGAGTCAGAGGTCATGGATTCAAATCCCGGCTCTGCCACTTGTCAGCTGTGTGACTCTGGGCAAGTCACTTCACTTCTCTGAGCCTCAGTTACCTCATCTGTAAAATGATGACTTGACACCTGACCACATGTTTTGTTTTGTTGTATCTCCCCCTTCTAGACTGTGAGCCCATTGTTGGGTAGGGACTGTCTCTATATGTTGCCACCTTGTACTCCCTAAGCGCTTAGTACAGTGCTCTGCACACAGTAAGCGCTCAATAAATATGATTGAATGAATGAATGAATGCTCCCAACTCTGTTAGGGCCGTGATTCTGGGCCCGAGGGAGAGCAGGCCTCTTCTAGCCTGGAAGGGTTCTGGCAGGAGCAGATCTGCCCAACAGCAGGGGATTGGAATCTTCTCCCTTCTCTCCTTCTCCAGCCCAGCCCACACCCTCCGCTCCTCTGCTGCTAACCTCCTCACTGTGCCTCATTCTCGCCTGTCCCGCCGTCGACCCCCGGCCCACTTCCTCCCCCGGACCTGGAATTCCATCCCTCCGCACATCCGCCCAACTAGCTCTCTTCCTCCCTTCAAAGCCCTACTGAGCACTCACCTCCTCCAGGAGGCCCTTCCAAACTGAACCCCCTTTTTCCTCTCCTCCTTCCCATCCCCCCGCTCTACCTCCTTCCCATCCCCACAGCACCAGTATATATGTTTGTTCAGATTCATTACTCTATTTTACTTGTACATATTTACTATTCTATTTATTTTGTTAGTTAAATGCATTTAACTTTAATTCTATTTGTTCTGATGACTTGACACCTGTCTACATGTTTTGTTTTGTTGTCTGTCTCCCCCTTCTAGACTGTGAGCCCGTTGTTGGGTAGGGACCATCTCTATATGTTGCCGACTTGTACTCCCCAAGTGCTTAGTACAGTGCTCTGCACACAGTAAGTGCTCAATAAATACGATTGAATGAATGAATGAATGAATAAAATGGGGATTTAGACTGTGAGCCCTCCGTGGGACAACCTGATCATCTTGTAACCTCCCCAGTGCTTAGAACAGTGCTTTGCACATAGTAAGCGCTTAATAAATGCCATCATTATTATTATTATTACATAGGGTTCTGTTTTCATTTTTGCCTCCTCGTCTGTCACCTATCCACCTCTGCTTCCAACAGAAGCTCTTACCAGTGAGTTTAGAGCACGCAAACAACTTGCCCACTCCTATCGTATCGTCATTTTTTCTTACTACAACCCCGTCCCCACACTTTGCCCCTCCTATGCCAACCTACTTACTGTACCTCAATCTCTTATATCTTCCATCCTTACATTCATTCATTCATTCATTCATTCAATTGTATTTATTGAGCGCTGTACTAAGCGCTTGGGAAGTACAAGTTGGCAACACATAGAGACAGTCCCTACCCAACAACGGGCTCACAGTCTACAAGGGGGAGACAGACAACAAAACAAAACATGTGGACAGATGTCATCAGAATAAATAGAAATAAAGCTAGATGCACATCATTAACAAAGTAAATAGAATAGTAAATGTGTACAAGTAAAATAAATACAGTAATACATCTGTACAAACATACATACAGATGCTGTGGGGAGGGGAAGGATCAGCGGAAATCCTCAGGTTGCCCATTCTCCTCATGAGTTCAATGCAGTGCATATAGTGCCCGCCCCACAGCACTTATGTATATATCTGTCCGACTGAGACAGACTGAACCCCCTTTTTCCCCAGACTGAGCCCCCTTTTTCCCCCAGACTGAGTCCCCTTTTACCTCTCCTCCTACCCATCCCCCTGCCCTACCTACTTCCCCTCCCAAAAGCACCGGTATATATATTTATACAGATTTATTACTCTATTTATTTTACTTGTACAGATTTGCTATTCTATTTATTTTGTTAATGATAATAATAATAACAATAATGGTATTTATTAAGTGCTTACTACATGCAAAACACTGTTGTAAGTGCTGGGGAGGTTACAGGGTGATCAGGTTGTCCCACTGGGGGGCTCACAGTCTTAATCCCCATTTTACAGATGAGGTAACTGAGGCACAGAGAAGTTAAGTGACTTGCCCAAAGTCACACAGCTGACAAGTGGTGGAGTAGGGATTTGAACCCATGATGTGCATCTAGCTCTATTTCTATTTGTTCTGACAACTTGACACCTGTCCACATGTTTTGTTTTGTTGTCTGTCTCCCCCTTCTAGACTGTGAGCCCGTTGTTGGGTTGGGACTGTCTCTATATGTTGCCAACTTGTACTTCCCAAGCGCTTAGTCCAGTGCTCTGCACACAGTAAGTGCTCAATAAATACGATTGAATGAATGAATGCTCTGGGCATGTCACTCCCCTCCTCAAAAATCTTCAGTGGTTGCCTGTCAACCTATACATCAAGCAAAAACTCCTCACTCTTGGCTTCGAGGCTGTCCATCACTTCGCCCCTTCTTACCTCCCCTCCCTTCTGTCCTTCTCCATCCCAGCCCGCACCCTCCACTCCTCTGCCACCACTAACCTCCTCACTGGGCCTCGTTCTCACCTGACCTGCAGTCAAGCCCGGCCCACAACCCACTTCTAACCTGGAATGCCCTCCCTCCACACATCCTCCAAGCTAGCTCTCTTCCTTCCTTCAAAGCCCTATTGAGAGCTCATCTCCTCCAGGAGGCCTTCCCAGACTGAGCCCCCTTTTTCCTCTCCTCCTCAATCAATCAATCAATCATATTTATTGAGCGCTTACTATGTGCAGAGCACTGTACTAAGCGCTTGGGAAGTACAAATTGGCAACATATAGAGACACTCCCTACCCAACATTGGGCTCACAGTCTAAAAGGGGGAGACAGAGAAAAAAAAAAAAAACCAAACATACTAACAAAATAAAATAAATAGAATAGATATGTACAAGTAAAATAAATAAATAAATAAATAAATAAATAGAGTAATAAATATGTACAAACATATATACATATATACAGGTGCTGTGGGGAAGGGAAGGAGGTAAGGTCGGGGGGATGGAGAGGGGGACGAGAGGGAGAGGAAGGAAGGGGCTCAGTCTGGGAAGGCCTCCTGGAGGAGGTGAGCTCTCAGCAGGGCCTTGAAGGGAGGAAGGGAGCTAGCTTGGTGGATGGGCAGAGGGAGGCCATTCCAGGCCCGGGGGAGGACGTGGGCCGGGGGTCGATGGCGGGACAGGCGAGAACGAGGTACGGTGAGGAGATTAGCGGCGGAGGAGCGGAGGGTGCGGGCTGGGCTGGAGAAGGAGAGAAGGGAGGTGAGGTAGGAGGGGGTGAGGTGATGGACAGCCTTGAAGCCCAGGGTGAGGAGTTTCTGCCTGATGCGCAGATTGATTGGTAGCCACTGGACTGGTAGTCACTGGAGATTATTGAGGAGGGGAGTAATATGCCAAGATGCTCCTCCCATCCCCATCATCCCCCCACCCTGCCCCCTTCCCCTCGTCACAGCACTTGTATATATTTGTACATATTTATCAGCTCTTAGAACCCCCCCTGCGCTTAGAACAGTGCTTTGCACATAGTAAGTGCTTAACAAATACCATTATTAATATTATTATTATTATTATCACTCTATTTGACTTGTGCATATTTACTACTCAATTTACTTTATTAATGATGTGCATATCGCTATAATTCTATTTATTCTGACGGTTTTGACACCCGTCTACTTGTTTTGTTGTCTGTCTCCCCCTTCTAGACTGTGAGCCCATTGTTGGGTAGAGATTGTCCCTATCTGTTGCCAAAGTGTACTTTCCAAGCACTTAGTACAGTGCTCTGCACACAGTAAGCGCTCAATAAATACGATCGAATGAATGAATGAAGTGCAGCTCACTATACAGCAGCTCACTGGGTAGCCTGTTGAGTATTCCCACACTGGTTCCATCCAGTGCAACTGACTGTACAGCAGCTGTTTGGGTATCCTGATGTTGTCCATTCTCTGCATGGGTTTCTTACAGGGTGGCTCACTACACTGTAACTGATTGGGTATCTTGCTGTTGTCCATTCTCCGCATGGGTTCCTTACAGGGTGGCTGATTATACAGCAGCTATTTGGGTATCCTGCTGTTGTTCATTCTCCATACAGATTCCAGTGCAGCTCACTCGACAGCAGCCGTTTGGAGATATTTCCTCAACACAATCGATCAATCAGTTGTGTTCATTGAGCACTTACTGTGTGCCCAGCATTGTATTAAGTGCTTAGGAGAGAACAACATAACAATATAACGGAGTTTGTCAACCCGTTCACTGCCCACAGTGAGTTCACGGTTTGGAAAGCTCTTACTCCATCTTAAATGGTCTCTTGGCAAATCTGTCTTTTCTGAAATACGATTGATGATGATGATGATGATGATAATGAGGAAAGATCATACCATTCAGCTTGCAAGCTTTTCTCTGAAGGACTCAGAGTCATTCGTGCCGAAGGAGGAAACACCAACTGTTCTTTGGTATGTAGGAAGGGAAGAGAGGGGTGGAGTAAAAAAGATCACTGGACCTCCGCCACTTCAGCTGCTCTGTTTTTGTGACTGGATCTCCTGAGTTTGGTTTGGATTCCAAGGGAGGCCTTATTTATTATTATTAGTAGTAGTAATATTATAATATATAGTATATATAATAATGGTATTTGTTAAGTGCTTATTATGTGCCAGGCACTGTACTAGAGTTCAGTGAAGAAGAAGCAGCGTGGAGAAGCACGTGGCTCTGTGGAAAGAGCACGGGCTTTGGAGTCAGAGGTCATGGATTCAAATCCTAGCTCTGCCAATTGTCAGCTGTGTGACTTTGGGCAAGTCACTTAACTTCTCTGTGCCTCAGTTCCCTCATCTGTAAAATGGGGATTAAGACTGTGAGCCCCCCGTGGGACAACCTGATCACCTTGTAACTTCCCCAGCACTTAGAACAGTGATCTGCACATAATAAGCGCTTAAAAAATGCCATTATTATTATTATTATTATTATTATTATTATTATTATTATTACTAAGCACTGGGGTGGATACAAGTAAATCAGTTTAGACACAGTCTCTATCCCACATGGGACTCACAGTCTTATTCTCTGTTTTACAGAAGAGATAACCGAGACTCAGAAATGTGAAGTGATTTGACCAAGGTCACATAGCAGACAAATGGAGGAGGTAGGATTAGAACCCATGACCTCCTGACTGTCAGGCCTGTGCTCTATTCACTATGACATGCTGCTTCCCTAAATACATTTGTTAAGTACTTACTGTAACAAGCACTGTGCTAAGTGCTTAGGTTAGATACAAGTTAATCAGGTTGGCCAATGTCCCTGTCTTTTGTGAAACTCATAGTCTAATAGGAGGGGGAACAGGCATTTGATCCCCATTTTACAGTTGGGGAAACTGAGGGACATAGAAGTGAAGTGACTAGCCCAAGGTCACACAGCAAGCAATTGGCAAGTCCAGGAAACAGCACGGCATAGTGAATAGAGCACGGGCCCGGGAATCAGAAGGTCAGGGGTTCTAATCCCGGCTCTGTCGTGTGTCTGCTGTGTGACCTTGGGCAAGTCACTTCACTTCTCTGGGACTCAGTTCTCTCAGCTTTAAAAGGGGATTAAGACTGTGAGCTCCACGTGGGATATGGACTGTGTCCAACTTGATTAACTTGTATCTACAACTCCTAGACTGTGAGCCCGTTGTTGGGTAGGGACCGTCTCTGCATGTTGCCAACTTATACTTCCCAAGCACTTAGCACAGTGCTCTGCACATTGGAAGCACTCAATAAATATGATTGATTGATTGATCTACCCCAGTGCTTGACACATAGTAAGCACTTAGCAAATGCCATCATTATTATTATCGTTATTAGAACCCAGGTCATCTGAATCCTAGGCCCGTGGTTTCTCCACTATGCCATGCTGCTTCTTAGGCGAGAACTGAGAACCTGGAAGGCGAGAACTGCCATTCAAACATTCTCAGTATGAAACACCATCACATCAACTCTGGCTCGCATTCCCAAGATGCTCGTCTCCTACTCTCCAATGGCAACGTGACAGTTTGTCATCCAAGGCCGCAGAAAGCCGGAACAGCAATGAGGCTGATGGGGTTCGAAAAATAAGCTCGGTCAATCAATCAATCAATCAATCAATTGTATTTATTGAGCGCTTACTATGTGCAGAGCACTGTACTAAGCGCTTGGGAAGTACAAATTGGCATCACACAGAGACAGTCCCTACCCAACAGTGGGCTCACAGTCTAAAAGGGGGAGACAGAGAACAGAACCAAACATACCAACAAAATAAAATAAGTAGGATAGAAGTGTACAAGTAAAATAAATAAATAAATAAATAAATAGAGTAATAAATATGTACAACCATATATACATATATACAGGTGCTGTGGGGAAGGGAAGGAGGTAAGACGGGGGGATGGAGAGGGGGACGAGGGGGAGAGGAAAGAAGGGGCTCAGTCTGGGAAGGCCTCCTGGAGGAGGTGAGCTCTCAGCAGGGCCTTGAAGGGAGGAAGAGAGCTAGCTTGGCGGATGGGCAGAGGGAGGCCATTCCAGGCCCGGGGGATGACGTGGGTCGGGGGTCGATGGCGGGACAGGCGAGAGCGAGGTACAGTGAGGAGATTAGCGGTGGAGGAGCGGAAGGTGCGGGCTGGGCAGTAGAAGGAGAGAAGGGAGGTGAGGTAGGAGGGGGCGAGGTGATGGACAGCCTTGAAGCCCAGGGTGAGGAGTTTCTGCTTGATGCGCAGATTGATCGGTAGCCATTGGAGGTTTTTGAGGAGGGGAGTAATATGTCCAGAGCGTTTCTGGACAAAGATAATCCGGGCAGCAGCATGAAGTATGGATTGAAGTGGAGAGAGACACGAGGATGGGAGATCAGAGAGAAGGCTGGTGCAGTAGTCCAGACGGGATAGGATGAGAGCTTGAATGAGCAGGGTAGCAGTTTGGATGGAGAGGAAAGGGCGGATCTTGGCAATGTTGCGGAGCTGAGACCGGCAGGTTTTGGTGACGGCTTGGATGTGAGGGGTGAATGAGAGAGCGGAGTCGAGGATGACACCAAGGTTGCGGGCTTGTGGGACGGGAAGGATGGTAGTGCCGTCAACAGAGATGGGAAAGTCAGGGAGAGGACAAGGTTTGGGAGGGAAGACAAGGAGCTCAGTCTTCGACATGTTGAGCTTTAGGTGGCGGGCGGACATCTAGATGGAGATGTCCTGAAGGCAGGAGGAGATGCGAGCCTGGAGGGAGGGGGAGAGAGCAGGGGCAGAGATGGAGATCTGGGTGTCATCAGCGTAGAGATGATAGTTGAAGCCGTGGGAGCGAATGAGGTCACCAAGGGAGTGAGTGTAGATTGAGAACAGAAGGGGACCAAGCACTGAACCTTGGGGAACCCCCACCGTAAGAGGATGGGAGGGGGAGGAGGAGCCTGCAAAAGAGACTGAGAAAGAACGACCGGAGAGATAAGAGGAGAACCAGGAGAGGACGGAGTCTGTGTAGCCAAGGTCAGATAATGTGTGGAGGAGAAGGGGGTGGTCCACAGTGTCAAAGGCAGCTGAGAGGTCGAGGAGGATTAGGACAGAGTATGAGCCGTTGGATTTGGCAAGCAGGAGGTCATTGGTGACCTTTGAGAGCGCAGTTTCCGTGGAATGAAGGGGACGGAAGCCAGACTGGAGGGGGTCGAGGAGAGAGTTGTTGTTGAGGAATTCTAGGCAGCGCGTGTAGACAACTCGTTACGTTACGGTCAGTAAGGTAAAACTACTTAGGCCCAGAGTGGGGTGAAAGCTAAACTACTCTCCATGTAAATCTCAGTTTTTAGCACCACCACGGACACTTGTCGCGATGGGTGGTGACCTCTGCTCACCCCAGTCAGAGAGTCTTCTTATATCTCTGTGACACGGAACTGCCTTTCGGAAAATGCTGTTCTTTCCAACAGAGCCTTGAGTCCATTCCCTAATTGGCTCCTGGAATGCTGGTTTCTTGCCTAAACTGCCTAAAAGATGCCTTATCATTTCTTGATTGATTTTTCCCAAGCAAGCCAGCGCAGCCTAGAGGAAAGAGCTTGAGGCAGAAAGTCAGGATTTGGAGTCAGCACTCCATTATTGTCTGCCTGGTGACCGTGGGCAAATCACTTAACCTCTCTGGATGACGATGACGATGATGGTATTTGTTAAGCACTTATGATGTGCCAGGCACGGCACAAAGTGCTGGGCTGGATACAAGCAAATAATGTTGGATTCAGCCCCCATGTAACATTTACAGATGAGGTCACTGAGGCCCTGAGAAGTGAAGTGACTTGCCCAAGGTCACACAGCAGATGCGTCCCTTCTGTGTCGCCTTGACTTGCTCCCTTTGCTCTCCCCCATTCCAACCCCACAGAACTTACAGACATATCTTACATACTCTGACATAGGAGAGGCAGCGTTGCTCAATGGAAAGAGCACAGGCTTTGGAGTCACAGGTCATGGGTTCAAATCCCAGCTCTGCCAATTGTCAGCTGTGTGACTTTGGGCGAGTCACTTAACTTCCCTGTGCCTCAGTTACCTCATCTGTAAAATGGGGATGAAGACTGTGAGCCCCACGTGGGACAACCTGATCACCTCGTAACCTCCCCAGTGCTTCGAACAGTGCCTTGCACATAGTAAGCACTTAATAAATGTCATTATTGTCATTATCTGCCATTTTATTTATTTGTACCAATGTCAGTCTCCCCACCTCTGGACTGTGACCTCACTGTGGGCAGGGAATGGTACTGTTGGTTGTTGGGATGTAACTTACCAATGGCTTTGTACAGTGTTCTGCACACTGTAAGCGCTCAATAAATAGGATTGAATTGAATGAATGAAGTGGCAGAGCCAATATCTGCACCCAAGTCCTTCCAACTCTTAGGCCCATGCTCTAACCATTGGACCACACTGCTTCCCCAGTAACCTCAAAGAAAGAACAAAACCATCCCCAAAGCCCAGGTCTGCAGAGAATTCTTTGCAATCTAAAGCAATTAATCCATCTTGCTCTCCTAGGTTCAGAGCAGCCTCTGAACTCATTAACTCACAAAGTCACATTGGCCCCAAACTCAGCTCAGGTCTCATTAGCTCAATCCACTACGAGTAGTAAAGGAGTTTCAAGAAGAAGAAAAGCAATTGTTGTTAATAAAAAATGATAAGTATCACTATGATTGTAATTATTTTGATATTATTAAGCACTTTCTATGTGTCAAGCACTGTTCAAAGTGCTGGGGTAGTCACAATTTGATCAGGTGAGACAGAATCCCTGTCCCACATGGGGCTCCCAGACTGAGTGTAAGTAGGAACTGAATCCCCATTTAAAAGCTAATAATACTAATAATTATACTATTTGTTAAGCATTTACTATGTGCCAAACTCTGTTCTAAGCACTGGGGTAGATACAAGGTAATCGGGTTATCCTCCGTGGGGCTCATAGTCTTAATCCCCATTTTACAGATGAGGTAACTGAGGCATAGAGGACTGAAGTGTCTTACAGCATGATGAGAAGCAGCATGGCCTATAGTTTAGTGGGGTAAACAGACATTAATATTGTTATCTGTCTTCCTGCTTCTAGACTATCAGTCTGTTGTTGGGTAGGGATTGTCTCTATCTGTTGCCAAATTGTACTTTCCAAGCACTTAGGACAGTGCTCTGCACACAGTAAGCACTCAATAAATACAACTGAATAAATGAATGAATCAATTAACATACATTAGGGAGAGTACATCCAAATTGTACTTTCTAAGTGCTTGGTACAGTGCTCTGCACACAAGTAAGCCCTCAATAAATGTGATTGAATGAATGAATAACTTCTATGGGGCCAAGAGTGGGGTGAATATCAATGGACAACACAGAAGAAACCGTGAATGTTTGAAGTGAGGGCTGAGTCAGGGACGGCCTCTTGGAGAGGTGGGATTTTAGTAAGACTTTAAAGTTGGGAAGGGTGGTGGATATAAAGTTGGATATGAAGGGAAAGAGAGTTCCAGGCCAGAGGGAAAACTTGGGCAAGGGGTTGGCAGCAAGAAGTAGCCTGACGTAGTGGCTAGAACCTGGGCCCGAGAGTCACCAGGTCATGGCTTCTAATCCCAGCTCTGCCACTTGACTGCTGTGTGGCCTTGGGCAAGTCACGTCACTTCTCTGGGCCTCAGTCCCCTCATCTGTAAAATGGGGATTGAGACTGTCAGCCCCTCATGAGACAGGGACTGTGTCCAACCCGATTTGCTTGTATCCACCCCAGCGCTTAACATAGAGCGTGGCACGTAGGAAGCAATTAATAAATACCATTATTATTCTTCTCATTATCATTATTAAGATAGACTAGATAGAGGGTCAGAGGTAGGTTGGCATTAGGAGAGCAAAGCGCATATTCTGTGTTGTCGTGGGAAACTGGCAAGGTAAAGTCGGAAGGGACTAAGTGATCGATGCCTTAGGTGACTGTTAAGGTGCTTCTATTTAAGGCTGAAATGAATAGGCAAGAGCTGGAGGACTTTGAGGAGTGAGGAGCTTTGGACTGAAAGGTTTTTGGTTTTTTTTAGAAAAATGATCTAGGCAGCCGATAATAATAATAATGATGACATTTATTAAGCGCTTCCTGTGTGCAAAGCATTGTTCTAAGCGCTGGGGAGTTTACAAGGTGATAAGGTTGTCCCATGAGGGGCTCACAGTCTTAACCCCCATTTTACAGATGAGGGAACTGAGGCACAGAGAAGTTAAGTGACTTACCCAAAGTCACACAGCTGACAATTGCCGGAGCCGGGATTTGAACCCATGACCTCTGACTCCAAAGCCCGGGCTCTTTCCACTGAGGCACACTGCTTCTCTAGTGAAGTATGGGCCGGAGTGGGGAGAGACAAGAGGCAGGGAGGTCTGTGAGGAGGCTGTTGGATTAGTCAAGTAGGAAAATGATACCATAAAATCTTGGATCAGCCTGGTAACCCTTGGGATGGGGAGGAAATGGAGGATTTGAGGGAGATCATAAAGGGAAAACCAACAAAATTTGGTGCTGGATTTAATATAATAACGATGGTATTTGCTAAGCGCTTACCATGTGCCCACTGGAGTTGGTAGATGTGATTCCCTACCCACAAGGGACTTGCAGTCTAGAGGGGAAAATAGATATTAAAATAAATTACAGCAAGGGGAGATGGCAGAGAATAAGAACACATGCCTAAGTGAATATGTAAATGAATCTATATGTTTGGGAGCAGGGTTGAAATGCTTTTCAATGGTATTTGTTAAGCACTTATTATATGCCAGGCACTGTATTAAGCGCCAGGGTAGACATAAGCTAATCAGTTTGGGCTCACAGTCTTAATCCCCATTTTACAGATGAGGTAACTGAGGCACAGAGAAGTTAAGTAGCTCACCCAAGGTCACACAGCAGACAAGTGGTGGAGGATATCTCTACTTGGTTGTCCCACAGACACCTCAAACTTAACATATCCCAAACAGAACTTCTTATTTTACTGCTACTACTACTAATAATGATATTTGTAAAGTGCTTACTATGTGCCCGGCACTGTATTAAAGGCTCAGGTGGAATCAAGCAAATCGAGTTGGACACAGTCCCTGTCCCATGTGAGGCTCACAGACTCAATCCCCATTTTACAGATGAGGTCAATAGGCCCAGAGAAGTAAAGTGACTCGCCCATAGGGCACACAGCAGACAAGTGGTAGAGCCGGGATTAGAACCCATGACCTTTCTGAATCCCAGCCCAGGCTCTAGCCACTATGTCAGGCTGCTTCTATTTTCCCACCCATACCCTGTCTTCTCCCTGACATTCCCACTGCCTACACACCACGTCATGATCCTTCTTCTCTCACAAGCCCATAACCTTGGCATTATCTTCAACTCATTTCTCTCATTCAACCCACACATTCAATCTGTCACCAAATCCTTCCGGTTCTCCCTTCGCAGAATCCACCCAGTCCTCTCCACCCAAACTACTACTGGACTGATCCAAGCACTTATATCCCATCTCAACTGCCTGCTGCCTTCCCATCGTCCTGTCTCTCCCGTTTCCAGTCCATTCCTCACTTTGCGGCCTGGATTCATTCATTCATTCATTCAATCGTATTTATTGAACGCTTACTGTGTGCGGAGCACTGTACTAAGCGCTTGGGATCATTTTCCTAACAAGAAAAACATTCAGTTCACGGCTCCCTACTCCTCAGAAAGCCTTTAATGGCTGCCCATCCATCATTCAAACAATCAGTCGTACTTATTGAGCCATTACTGTGTGCAAAGCCCTGTACTAAATGCTTGGGAGAGTACAATAGAGTAGACAAGCAGCGTGGCTCAGTGGAAAGAGCACGGGCTGGGGAGCCAGACGTCATGGGTTCGAATCCCGGCTCCACCACGTCAGCTGTGTGACCTTGGGCAAGTCACTTAACTTCTCTGGGCCTCAGTTCCCTCATCTGGAAAATGGGGATGAAGACTGCAGCGTGGCTCAGTGGAAAGAGCACGGGCAGGGGAGCCAGACGTCATGGGTTCGAATCCCGGCTCCACCACATCAGCTGTGTGACCTTGGGCAAGTCACATAACTTCTCTGGGCCTCAGTTCCCTCTTCTGAAAAATGGGGATGAAGACTGTGAGCCCCACGTGGGACAACCTGATTAGCTTGTATCTACCCCAGCGTTAAGAACAGTGCTTGGCACATAGCAAATGCTTAACAGATACAAACATTATTATTATTATTATTATTATTATTATTATTATTATTATTATTATTATTATTATTGTTATTGTTATTATTATTACAGCATAACAGTAGGTGGAGATATTCCCTATCCTCCAGGCATTCACATCCATTTCCATATCAAATGGCAACTACTCACCCACAGCTTTAAAGCACTTAATCAGCTCACTCCTGTTCAGTCATATTTATTGAGCGCTTACTGTGCGTACAGCACTGTACTAAGCACTTGGAAAGTATAATTCACCAACAGAGACAATCCCTGCCCACAGTGGGCTTCACTGAGCTTCCACTCCAACCCAAACAGCACACTTCACTCCTCTAATGCCAACCTATTCCCTCTTCCTCAATCTTATCTGTCTCGCCAATGACCCCTTGCCCCTTGCTTCCTCTGGCCTGAAACTCCCTCATTATTAGTGTTATTATTATTGTTATATTTGCTTACTGCTTACTCTGTTTCAAGCACTGGGGTTGATGGAAGTTAATCAGATCAGAGATATTCCTTGTCCCACGTGGGACTCACAATCTAAATAGGAGGGAAGACAGTTTTTGAGTCCCTCTTTTACAGTTGAGGAAACTGAGGCACAGAAAAGCTAAATGGTGTATCCAAGGTCTCACAGCAAGCCATTGGCAGAGTGGGATAAGAACCCAGGTCCTCTGACTCCCATCCTCTTGGCCAAGGAGATTCATATCTCACAGGCTACCACACACCCCCATCTTCAAAGCCCTGTTCAATCAATCAATTGCCAGAGAAGCAGTGTGGCTCAGTGGAAAGAGCCCAGGCTTTGGAGTCAGAGGTCATGAGTTCAAATCTCAGCTCCGCCAATTGTCAGCTGTGCAAGCCACTTCACTTCTCTGTGCCTCAGTTCCCTCATCTGTAAAATGTGGATTAAGACTGTGCGCCCCACATGGGACAACCTGATTACCTTGTTAACATCCCCAGTGCTTAGAACAGTGCTTTGCACATAGTAAGCGCTTAATAAATGCCATCATTATTATTATTAATCAAGCAATCAATCAATCATACTTACTGAGCATTTATTTTGTGCAGAGCACTGTACTGAATGCTTGGAAGAGTATTTATAGTAGAGTTGGTAGACATGCTCCCTGCCCACAAGGAGCTTAGCTGTGTGACTTTAGGCAAGTCACTTTACTTCTCTGTGCCTCAATTACTCATCTGTAAAATGGGTATTCAGAGTATGAGCCCCACGTGGGACAACCTGATCACCTTGAATCTCCCCAAGTGCTTAGAACAGTGCTTGGCACATAGTAAACACTTAACACATGCCATTATTATTACTATTATTATTAATACAGTTATGTGAAGCAGCATGGAGCAATGGTTAGAGCATGAACCTGAGAGTCAGAAGGACGTGGGTCTTAATCCTGACTCTGCCACTTGTCTGCTGTGTGGGCTTGGGCAACTCACTTCACTTCTCTGGGCCTCAGTTACTTCATCTGTAAAATGGGGATTAAGAGTGTGAGCCCCACGTGAGACAGGGACTGTGTCCAATCCAATTTGCTTGTATTCACCCCAGTGCTTAGTGCCTGGCACTTAGTTAGTGCTTAACAGATACCATAATTATTATTATTATTATTAAATCACATTTCCTCTAAGGGGTCTTCTCTGACTAAGCTATTTCCCCTATTTTCCCTCCCTCCTGCATCACTCGTTTCCTTGTGTCGCTACTCCTTAAGCACTTATTTATTCATTCAATCATATTTATTGAGCACTTACTATGTGCAGAGCACTGTACTAAGCGCTTGGATTTTCACCCCAACCCTACAGTACAGCAGCATGGCGGAGTGGAAAGAGGCCGGGCTTGGGAGTCAGAAGGACCTGGGTTCTCATCCCGGTTCCACCACGTGTCTGCTGTGTGACCTTGGGCAAGTCACTTCACTTCTCTGGGCCTCAGTTCCCTCATCTGAAAAATGGGGATTCAGCATGTAAACCCCTTGTACAACAGGGACTGTGTACAATCTGATTAACTTGTATCTACTCCAGTGTGTACAGTGGTGTTTGGCACACTATAAGCACTTAACAAGTACCATAATAATAGTTATTTTTACTTACATTCCTCTATTTTATTTTACCATCTCCTCCTCTAGACTGCAAGCTTGTTGCAAGCAGAGAACATCTACTAAATCTATTGCATTGTGCTTTCCCAAGCGCTTAGTACAGCACTCTGCACATCGTCAATGTGCTAGAAATCCCCCAGATGATCGATTGACTCAATCGATCGATTGATTGGGTTCTTCCCAGACTGAGCCCCTTCCTTCCTCTCCCTCTCGCCCCCCTCTCCATCCCCCCATCTTACCTCCTTCCCTTCCCCACAGCACCTGTATATATGTATATGTTTGTACATATTTATTTCTCTATTTATTTATTTATTTATTTTACCTGTACATATCTATTCTATTTATTTTATTTTGTTAGTATGTTTGGTTTTGTTCTCTGTCTCCCCCTTTTAGACTGTGAGCCCACTGTTGGGTAGGGACTGTCTCTATATGCTGCCAACTTGTACTTCCCAAGCGCTTAGTACAGTGCTCTGCACACAGTAAGCGCTCAATAAATACGATTGATTGATTGATTGATTGAATGCCTAGAAATGGGTCTCATCAATGACATATATTGACCCAATATTACTGCCACTTCTTCCCATCTCTTTTTAACCATCCCCCAGCACCTGTTCTTGAAACCAGGGACAACTAAAACCAACTCTTCCACTCCCTTCTGCATCGCCCCGACTTATTCCCTTTAATAATAATAATGATGGCATTTATTAAGTGCTTACTATGTGCAAAGTACTGTTCTAAGCTCTGGGGAGGTTACAAGGTGATCAGGTCATCCCACGGGGAGCTCACAGTCTTAATCCCCATTTGACAGATGAGGTAACTGAGGCCCAGAGAAGTGAAGTGACTTGCCCAAAGTCACACAGCTGACAATTGGCAGAGATGGGATTTGAATCCATGACCTCTGACTCCAGAGCCCGGGCTCTTTCCTCTGAGCAACGCTGTTTCTATTCCCTTTCTCCATTCCCCCCATCCCAACTCCACAGCACTTATATCCACATCCCTCATTTATTTATTTCCATTCATGTCTGCCTCCCCATCTAGACTGTAAGCTCATTGTGGGCAGGGAATGTATCTGAAACAAGATTGTCCTCTCCCAAGAGCTCAGTGCAGTGCTCTGCCCGAAGTAAAAGCTTAATAAATACGAATGATGACTAACTGATTAAACAGTCAGTAAATGTATCCTCTCATTCCTGCAAATTAAACACCATGGTTTAAAATATAAACCTTTTCTGCCTCCCACAATTTATGTCATATGCTTTATGAACTGAAGAAAGGAACTGCCACTGACATTATTTAAGGATAATTCTTGGTTTCAACTGCATCGTGGCATTAAATTTACGCATTTGAATGTGCTCAAACAAGAGCAGTAATAGAAAGCAATTTATTTTGGTCAGTACCATTCCTGTTTGAGTATTTCAGCAGGAAGGCAGCTCACAGCTGTCAAGTTTCTGCGTTCAGTTTGTCAATCAATTGGTGGTATATTTGCTGAATGCCCCCAGAATGTGAAACAGGACTAAAAGTTTAGGAAATAATAATAATCACCCTAGTTTTTGTCCTGCACTTTCACTTTTATAATAATAATAAAATAATAATGGTATCTGTTAAGTGCTTACATGTGCCAAGCACTGTTCTAAGTGCTGGGATAGACACAACATAATCAGGTTGTCCCACGTGAGGCTCATAGACTTAATCCCCATTTTCCAGATGAGGTAACCGATGCACAGAGAAGTTAAGTGACTTGCCCAAAATCACACAGCTGACAAGTGGCAGAGCTGGGATTAGAACCCACAATCTCTGACTCCCAATCTTGGGCTCTTGTCACTAAACCACGCTGCTTCTCTACAGAACACTTTACAAAGCACTTTTGCATCAGTTATCCCATATTATTCATATTCCTCCTGACTCGATCACTGGCCTGCTGTGTGACCTTGGACAAGTCAATTAACTTCTCTAGGCCTCAGTTTCCTCATCTGTAAAAGGTGAGGTTGAGGTTAAATACCCGTCCTCCCTCCCCTTTAGCCTGTGAGCCCTGTGTGGAGAGGAACTGTGTCCAACCTAATTATCTCCTATCTACCCCAGTGCTCAGTACAGCGCTTGGCCCATAGTAAACCCTTATCAAATCCTATTATCATCATATTATCTTCCCAATGTCTCTGTGAGGCAGGGAGAAGTCGGATTTAATAGCCTTATTTGACAAAGGCAGCTGAAGCCCAGAGAGATTAAGTGACTTGCCAAAAGTTACACAGCAGGTCAGCATCAGAGCTCCCCCTCCCCTCCCCATCACCCCTACTCTCCCTTTGCTCTACACCCCCCTCCCCACCACACAGCACTCGTGTATATATGTACATATCTATCATTCTATTTATTTATCTTAACGGCTGTTTACTTTTTTATGGCATTTATTATGTGCTTACTATGTGCAAAGCACTGTTCTAAGCACTGGGGAGGTTACAAGGTGATCGGTTGTCCCACCAGGGGCTCACAGTCTAAATCCCCATTTTACAGATGAGGGAACTGAGGCACAGAGCAGTTAAGTGACTTGCCCAAAGTCACACAGCTAACAATGGGTGGAGCGGGATTAGAACCCATGACCTCTGACTCCAAAGCCCGGGCTGTTTCCACTGAGCCACGCTGCTTCGCTTACTTGTTTACTTGTTTTGATGTGTATATATCTATAATTCTATTTATTTATATTGATGCCTGTTTATGTGTTTTCATGTCTGTCTCCCCCTTTCTAGACCGTAAACCTGGTGTGGGCAGGGATTGTCTCTCTTTATTTCTGAATTGTACTTTCCAAACATTTAGTACAGTGCTCTGCACACAGTAAGCGCTCAGTAAACACGATTGAATGATTAGAAGCCAGGTCTCCTGACTCCTAATACCAGGTCCTTAGAGAAGCAGCCTGGCTCAGTGGAAAGAGCCTAGCGTGGGAGCCAGAGGTCATGGGTTCTAATCCCGGCTCCTCCACTTGCCATTCATTCATTCATTCAATCGTATTTATGGAGCACCTGCTGTATGCAGAGCACTGTACTAAGCGCTTGGGAAGTACAAGTCGGCAACATATAGAGACACGGTCCCTACCCAACAATGGGCTCACAGTCTAGAAGGGGGAGACAGACAACAAAACAAAACATGTAGACAGGTGTCAAAACTGTCAGAATAAATAGAATTATACGTATATGCACATCATTAATAAAATAGAGTAGTAAATATGTGCAAGTAAAATAGAGTAATAAAATCTTTACAAATATATACAAGTGCTGTGGGGAGGGGAAGGAGGTAAGGCGGGGGGGCGATGGGGAGGAGGAAAGGAAAAAGGGGGCTCAGTCTGAAAAGGCCTCCTGGAGGAGGTGAGCTCTCAGTAGGGCTTTGAAGGGAAGAAGAGAGCTACTTTGGCAGATGTGGGGAGGGAGGGAATTCCAGGCCGGGGGGGGATGTGGTCCCGGGGGCCGACGGCGGGACAGGCGAGAATGAGGCCCAGTGAGGAGGTTAGCGGTGGCAGAGGAGTGGTGGGTGCGGGCTGGGATGGAGAAGGAGAGAAGGGAGGGGAGGTAAGAAGGGGTGAGGGGATGGACAGCCTTGAAGCCGAGAGTAAGGAGTTTTTGCTTGATTCATAGGTTGACAGACAACCACTGGAAATTTTTGAGGCGGGGAGTGACATGCCCAGAGCGTTTCTGTACAAAGATAATCCGTGCAGCAGAGTGAAGTATAGACTATCAGCTATGTGACTTTGGGCAAGTCACTTAACTTCTCTGTGCCTCAGTTCCCTCATCTGTAAAATGGGGATTAAAACTGTGAGCCCCACGTGGGACATTGTGATCACCTGCTATCCTCCCCAGCACTTAGAACAGTGCTTTGTACATAGTAAGCGCTTAACAAATGCCATCATTATTATTTATTATTATCATTATCATTATTTTTCCTCTTACTTCCCCACATTTTCACCCTGGACCAATCAGATGTAGAACTCCTATTGTATAAGCTCCTTGTGGGCAGGGATCATGTCTACCAACTCTGTTGTATTGTACTCTCCCAAGCGCTTAAAACAGTGTTCAGCACACAGTAAGAATGAGAAGCAGCATGGCCTAATGTATAGAAACCCGAGCCTGGGAGTTAGAAGGACCCAGGTTCTAATCCCAGCTCTGCCACTTTTCATTCATTCATTCATTCAATCATATTTATTGAGCACTTACTGTGTGCAGAGCACTGTACTAAGTACTTGGGAAGTACAAGTTGGCACATATAGAGATGGTCCCTACCCAACAACGGGCTTACAGTCTAGAAGGGGGAGACAGACAACAAAACAAAACATGTGGACACCTGTCTGCTGTGTGAACTTGGGCAAGTCATTTTACTTCTCTTGCCTCAGTAACCTCATCTGTAAAATGGGGATTAAGAGTGTGAGCCCCATGTGGGATAGGGACTGTGTCCAACCCGACTATCTTATATCTACCCCAGCGGTTAGAACGGTGCCTGGCACAAGGTAGGTGCTTAATAATCATTATCCATCAATCAGTTGAATTTATTGAGTGCTTATGTGTGCAGATCGCTGTACTAAGAGCTTGGGAAAGTACAATAGAACAAAAAACAGATACATTCCCTGACCACAAGGAGGTTATAGTCTAGAGGGGGAGACAAACATTAATATAAGTGAATTGTGGAGATGGATATAAGTTCTGTGGGGCTGAGAGGGGGTGAATAAAGGGAGCAAGTCAGGACGACACAGAAGGGAATGGGAGAAGAGGAAAAGAGGGCCTAGTCAGCCAAGGCCTCTTGGAGGAGATGGGACTTCAGTAAGGCTTTGAAGGTGGAGAGGATCATTGTCTGTTGCATATTCACTCATTCAGTCGTATTTATTAAGTGCTTCTGTGTGCAGAGCACTGTACTAAGTGCTTGGGAAAATACAATGCAACAATAAAAAGTGACATTCCCTGCCCACAACAAGCGCACAGGTGGGGAACAATCTCTGCATATCAGTAAAATTACAGATATATTAGTAAGTGCTGGGGGCTGTAGAAGGAGGGGAGAAGAGCAAAGGGAGCAAGTCAGGGTGACGCAGAGGGAGAGGGAGATGAAAAGTGGAGGCTTAGTCAGGGAAGGCCTCTTGGAGGAGATGGGCCTTCAGTAAGTCTTTGCCGGGGGGGAGAGTCATTGTCTGGTGGATGTGATAGGTGGTTTGTGGTGGTGTGTATATATGTATATATGTTTGTACATATTTATTACTCTATTTTACTTGTACCTATCTATCCATTAATTTTATTTTGTTAGTATGTTTGGTTTTGTTCTCTGTCTCCCCCTTCTAGATTGTGAGCCCACTGTTGGGTAGGGACTGTCTCTATATGTTGCCAGCTTGTACTTCCCAAGCGCTTAGTACAGTGCTCTGCACACAGTAAGCACTCAATAAATAGTATTGATTGATTGATTGAGAAGCAGTGTGGCTCAGTGGAAAGAGCATGGGCTTTGGAGTCAGAAGTCATGGGTTCATATCCCGGCTCTGCCAACTGTTAGCTGTGTGACTTTGAGCAAGTCACTTCACTTCTCTATGCCTTAGTTACCTCATCTGTAAAATGGGGATTAAAGCTGTGAGCCCCCCGTGGGACAACCTGATCACCTTGTAACCTCCCGAGTGCTTAGAATAGTGCTTTGCACATAGTAAGCACTTAACAAATACCATCATTATTATTATTATGTGAGGAGGGAGGGCGTTCCAGGCCAGAGGTAGTACGTGAACCAGGGGTGAGCGGTGGGACAGGCGAGAGTGGGGTACAATGAAGAGATTGGCATATCAGGTTTCCCCGAAAACAGCAGCTTGAAGAGGAAAGCAGCATGGCCTTGTGGATAGATAGAGACCAGGTTTGGGAATCAAAGGTGAACAGAGTTTTGATGCTGGGTAACTGAATCTTTTCCGTGACTTGATTGTTACTGAGGATATATAAGCAAGCCTGAGATGTTATTTGGATTGGAGGGTCACTAACTATTTGATTTATCTGTTGAGGGGCCACCTATGGCCTGTGTTTTGCCCGTGTCCGGTTGTATGTACAGTGGAGAGACTGGGGCAAGAATCCAGATAATAATGATAATAAAGATAATAATAATAATGGCATTTTTAATAATAATAATAATGATGATGGTATTTGTTAAGCACTTACTATGGGCCAAGCACTATTATAAGCGCTGGGGGAGATACAAAGTTATCAGGTTGTCCCACGTGGGGCTCACGGTCTTAATGCCCATTTTACAGATGAGGGACCTGAGTCCCAGAGAAGTGAAGTGACTTGCCCAAAGTCACACAGCTGACAAGTGGCAGAGCTGGGATTAGAACCCATGACCTCTGACTCCCAAGCCCGTGCTCTTTCCATTGAGCCACGCTGCTTCTCCTGTTTTTAAGTGCTTAACTATGTGCCAGTCACTGTACTAAGCGCTGGGGTAGATACAGGCAGATGGGGTTGGACACAATCCCTGTCCCCCATGGGACTCACAGTCTCAATCCCCATTTGACAGAGAGGTGAAGTGACTAGTCCAAGGTCACACAGCAGACAAGTGGCGGAGCCAGGATTAAAACCCATGACCGTCTGACTCCCAGATTCGGGCTCTATCCACTAGGCCATACTGCTTCTCTGCAGGCTCCATGTGGTGATGGGGGAGGCCATGGCGGTCACTCCAATAAAGAAGCAGCGTGGCTCAGTGGAAAGAGCACGGGCTTTGGAGTCAGAGGTCATGGGTTCAAATCCCGGCTCCACCACCCGTCAGCTGTGTGATTTTGGGCAAGTCACTTAACTTCTCTGGGCCTCAGTTACCTCATCTGTAAAATGGGGATTAAGACTGTGAGCCCCACATGGGACAACGTGATCACCTTGTAAATTCCCCAGCGCTTAGAACAGTGCTCTGCAAATAGTAAGCACTTAATAAATGCCATTATTATTATTAGTAGTAATAGTAGTAGTACCAGTGTGGCCTAGTGGATAGAGCATGGGCCTTGAAGTCATAAAGTCCTGGGTTCTAATCCTGGTTCCCCCACAGTTTTTTGTTTTGTTTTGTTTTGTTTTATGACATTTGTTAATCACTTACCCTGTGCCAGGCACTGTTCTAAACAGTGGGATGGATACAAGCTAATCTGGTCAACACAATCCACATGGGGCTCACAAGACTTAATCCCTATTTTACAGAGGAGATGAGTACAGCACCCGAGAAGTGAAGTGACTTGCCCAAGGTCACAAAACAGACGGGTGGAGGAGCCGGGATTAGAAACCCAGCTCCTTTTGACTCCCGGGCCTGGGTTTTCTCTGCTAGACCATGCTGCTCTCACTCATTCACTCATTCATTCATGCAATCGTATTTATTGAGCGCTTACTGTGTGCAGAGCACTGTACTAAGTGCTTGGGGAGTACAATTCAGCAAGAGATAGAGAGGGTCCGTACCCAGCAACAGGCTCACAGTCTAGAAGGGGGAGACAGACAGCAAAACAAAGCAAGTAGTCAGGCGTGCAAAGAGAGACCATGGTAGTGTTCCAGATGCAATCTCCGTGTGGTGAGTGGGGAGGGAGTGGTGTTCCCTCCAAGAGAAGCAGTGTGGCCCAGTCGATAGAACCGGGCCTTGGATTCAAAAGGACCTGAGTTCTAATCCCACCTCCGCCACTTGTCTGCCATGTGACCTTGGGCAAGTCACTCCAATTCTCTGGCCCTCAGTTCCCTCATCTGTATAATGGGGATGAAGACAGTGAGCCCCAAGCTGGACAGGGACTGTGTCCAACCTGATTAGCTTGTATCGGCCCCAGCATGGCATTTATTAATAATGATTGCATTTATTAAGCGCTTACTATGTGCAAAGCACTGTTCTAAGCTTTTCTTTTAGACTGTGAGCCCACTGTTGGGTAGGGACTGTTTCTATATGTTGCCAATTTGTACTTTCCAAGCGCTTAGTACAGTGCTCTGCACACAGTAAGCACTCAGTAAATACGATTGATTGATTGATTGATTCTAAGCATAGGGGAGGTTACAAGGTGATCAGGTTGTCCCACGGGAGGCTCACAGTCTTAATCCCCATTTTACAGACGAGGTAACTGAGGCCCAGAGAAGTTAAGTGACTTGCCCAAAGTCACACTGCTGACAATTGGCGGAGCTGGGATTTGAACCCATGACCTCTGACTCCAAAGCCGGTGCTCTTTTCCACTGAGCCACGTGAGCACTTAGAACAGCACCTGGCACATAGTAAGCGCTTCCCAAATACCATTTTAAAAAAAAAAAAAGAATGAGTTTGGCAAGCAGAATCCTAGAGTTCAGAAACAAATGTTGGGATAACCAAAAGATCAGGTTTAGGAGACAGAAGCTGTTTTCAAGAGCAAATCTCTCCTCCTGTTATCTGAACAGACCTCCGAGGGTTGGGGGGAGCAAGAGGATGCTTCTTTTTCTGCCCGCACAGAACTGATTAAGGCTCCATGTCTACAACATGTCCTCAGAACATCCCCTGGTGCAACAATCTTATACACAAAACAAAATGAGGCAGTTTTTTTCCTTGTCGGGGGGATAAAGTCGGGTTTAAGGCTCAGCATGAACATTCAACGATCCAAAGAAGCAGACAAAGCCTAGTCTGGCCAAGAAGACAGAAAAAATCTGCCACCCTCCTTGGAGAGAGGGACAGAGAGGCATTGATCTAGCAGGCTTAGCCAAAATATAATACCGTGCTGTCTCCCTGCTGGGTCCACTAGAGATGTCCTCTGGGGACAAAACACTTATAAAATGAAGGTTGGTGTTGTGGTTCTGTTCCTTCACACACAAACACACATAAGCCAGCCCCTGAGAGGTAAAGGAGGATTAGGTTGGAGTAGAGTCTGTCAGATTTGACAACAAGGAGACTGCTGGTGACTTTTGAGAGGGCTGTTTCTATGGAGTGAAGGGGATGGAAGCCAGGTTGGAGGAGGTCCAGGAGAGAATTGGAGGAGAAGAATTTGAGACAGCAGTTGTATATGACTCACTTAAGTTTGGAGAGGAATGGTAGGAGGGAAATGGGGTGATAACTGTAGGGAGCCGTGGGGGACAAAAGAGGGATTTTTTAGGATAGGGGAGACATGAGTATGTTGGAAAGCCGTGGGGAAGAAGCCACTGGAAAGCGAGCAGTTGAAGGTGACAGGCAGGTAGGGAAGTAGGGAGGGTGTAAGTGCTTCGATAAGGTGCTAAGAGATGGAATCGGAAGCACAGGTGGAGGGGGTGGATTTTGAGAGCAGGTGGGAAATCTCTAGAGATCCTGCTGGGGAAAATGGGAGAGTTGAAGAAGGAGCAGGAGGAGGGAGGGACTGGAGAGGAGCAAGAGAGATTTTAGGAAGATCACGCCTGATAGTTTCAATTTTCTCAGTAACGCAGGTAACGAGGTCACTGGGACAAGAGATGGGGAGTCACAGGGACGAGGGATTTGAGGAGGGAGTTAAAAACCTGAAACAAGGGCTGAGGAAAATGGTAAGAGGTGTCAAGAAGGAGGGAGAAATAATTTGGCCAGGCAGAGGAGAGGGCAGAGTTAAAACAGGTGAGGAGGAACTTGAGGTGGATGAGGTCTGCCTATACCTAGATTTTTGCCAACAGTGCTCTGCGACTCGTTGACAGGAGTGAAAGAAGTGGATCATGGAGAATCCAGGGCTGTGGGTTAGGGAGGAGATTGACAAAGAGATAGGGGAGCCAATAAAGGGAGCAAATCTAAGTGGAAGGGTGACGCAGAAGGGAGTGGGAGAAGAGGAAGTGAGGGCTCAGTTGGGGAAGGTCTCTTGAAGGAAAGGTGCCAACATAATAATAATAATAATAATGACATTTATTAAGCCCTTACTATGCACTGTTCTAAGCACTGGGGAGGTTACAAGGTGATCAGGTTGTCCCACGGGGGGCTCACAGTCTTAATCCCCATTGTACAGATGAGGTAACTGAGGCACAGAGAAGTTAAGTGACTTGCCCAAAGTCACACAGCTGACAATTTGCAAAGTCGGGATTCAAACCCATGACCTATAACTCCAAAGCCCGATCTCCTTCCACTGAGCCACGCTGCTTCTCCGACATGAAGGCTTTGAAGAGGGGAGAGTAATTTTCAGTTGGGTGTGAAGAAGGAGAGTGTCCAAGACAGAGGCTGGACTTAGGCGAGAGGTTGGTGGCAAGATAGACGAGATGGAGGTACAGTAAGTTTGGCATTAGAGAAGTGAAGTGGGTGGGCTGGGTTGGAGTAGGAGAGCAGCAAGGTAAGGTAATAATAATAATAATTTTATTATTTGTTAAGTGCTTACTATGTGCCAGGCACTGTTTTAAGCACTGACGTAGATACAAGGTAATCAGGTTGGACACAGTCCATGTCCCTCATGGGGCTAACACTCTTAATCCCCATTTTACAGATGAGGGAATTGAGGCAGAGAAAACCGAAGTGACTTACCCGAGGTCACACAGCAGATAAGCGGCAGAACCAGGGTTAGAAGCCACGACCTCTGATTCCCAGGCCTGTGCTGTTTTCATTAGGCCACACTGCTAGGTAGGTGACTCGCAAATCTACCTCACTATTCATTCATTCATTCATTCAGTTGCATTTATTGAGCGCTTACTGTGTGCAGGCACTGTACTAAGCGCTTAGTAAGTACAAGTCGGCAACATATAGAGACGGTCCCTACCCAACAATGGGCTCACAGTCTAGAAGGGGGAGACAGATGACAAAACAAAACATGTAGACAGGTGTCAAAATCGTCAGAACAAATAGAATTAAAGCTATATGCACATCATTAACAAAATAAATAGAATAGTAATTATGTACAAGTAAAATAAATAGAGTAATAAATCCATACAAATATATACAAGTGCTGTGGGGAGGGGAAGTCTGTACGGCGGGGGGGGAGGGGGAGGAGAAGAGGAAAAAGGGGGCTCAGTTTGGGAAGGCCTCCTGGAGGAGGTGAGCTCTCAGTAGGGCTTTGAAGGGAGGAAGAGAGCGAGCTTGGCGGATGTGAGGAGGGAGGGCATTCCAGGCCAGGGGTCGACAGCGGGACAGATGAGAACAAGTGAGGAGGTTGGCAGGGGAGCAGAGGGTGCGGGCTGGGCTGCAGAAGGAGAGAAGGGAGGAGAGATAGGAGGGGGCGAGGGGATAGAGAGCCTTGAAGCCGAGAGTGCCAAAACTCTCTTCTTATCTGCAGTCTCACATCTCCTCTTGACTCCCACTTATCTCTTTGTGGATATTCCACCAGCAAGGCATTCTCTAATGCTCTATTAGAGAAGCAGCATGGCTTAGTGACAAGACCTTGGGCTTGGCAGTCAGAGGTCAAGGGTTCTAATCGAGGCTCCGCCACTTATCAACTGTGACCACGGTGCCACGGTGACCTCATCTGTCAAATGGGGATTAAGACTGTGAGCCCCACGTGGGACAACTTCATGACCTTGTATCTCCCCCAGTGCTTAGAGCAGTGCTTGGCGCATAGTAAGCACTTAACAAATACCATAATTATTATTAATATTTCCGAAACAGAACACCTCATCCTCCCTCCCAAATAATAATAACAATAATGATGGCACTTATTAAGCGCTTACTATGAGCAAACCACTGTTCTAAGCGCTGGGTAGGTTACAAGAAGATCGGGTTACCCTGTGGGAGGCTCACAGTCTTATTCTCCATTTTGCAGATGAGGGAACTGAGGCACAGAGAAGTGAAGTGACTCACCCAAAGTCACACAGCTAACAATTGGTGGAGCCAGGATTTGAACCCATGCCCTCTGACTCCAAAGCCCATGCTCTTTCCACTGAGCCACGCTGCTTCTTCTCCTCCACAACCTCACTGTCTCTCAACTTTGTAAACTTGGCATTACCCTGGCCTCCACCCTCTCCATCAGCCCCACATCATGGCCCAATGGAAAGAGCCCTGGCTTTGGAGTCAGAGGTAATGGGTTCAAATCCCAACTCCACCGCTTGTCAGCTGTGTGACTTTGGGCAAGTCACTTAACTTCTCTGGGCCTCAGTTCCCTCATCTGTAAAATGGGAATTAAGACTCTGAGCCCCCCATGGGACAACCTGATCACCTTGTAACCTCCCCAGTGCTTAGAACAGTGCTTTGCACATAGTAAGTGCTTAATAAATGCCATTATTATAATTATTATTCATTCTGTCACCAAATCCCGTTGTTTCTTCCTCCTCAACAATTCCAGAATCTTCCCCTTCCTTTGCATCCAATCGACTATTGTGCTGTTCAAACATTTGGCATATCCCAGCTCAGCTTTTGCATCAACTATTGCATGATCCTACTTATCTATTTTGATTCTACTGATGCCTGTCTTCTAAGAGGTCATGGGTTCAAATCCCGACCCCGCCAGTTGTCAGCTGTGTGACTTTGGGCATTCATTCATTCATTCATTCATTCAATCGTATTTATTGACCGCTTACTGTGTGCAGAGCACTGTACTAAGCTCTTGGAAAGTACAGGTTGGCAACATATAGAGAGGTCCCTACCCAACAACAGGCTCACAGTCTAAGTCACTGAACTTCTTCATGCCTCAGTTCCCTCATCTGTAAAATGGAGATTAAGACTTTGAGCCCCACGTGGGACAACCTGATCACCTTGTGTCCCTCCAGCGCCTAGAACAGTGCTTTGCACATAGTAAGCACTTAACAAATACCATTATTATTACTATTATTATTCTTGTTTTGTTGTCTGTCTCCCCCTGCTATTGACGCCTGCCTACTTGCTTTGTTTTGTTGTCTGTCTTCCCCCTTCTAGACTGTGAGTCTGTTGTTGGGTAGGGATTGTCTCTATCTGTTGCCCAACTGTACTTTCTAAGCACTTAGTACAGTGCTCTGCACACAGTAAGGCTCAATAAATACGATTGAATGAATGAATGAATCAGCCTCCTCACAGACCTTCCACTCGACACTTTATTAAGGAGCATGGTGTAGCAGATAGAGGCCGGGCCTGGGACCCAGAAGGTCATGGGCTCCAATACTGGCTCTGCCACTTCTCTGATATGTGACCTTGGACAAGTCACTTCACTTCTCTGAGCCTCAGTTACCCCATCTGTATAACAGGAATTGAGTCTGCGAGGCCCACATGGGATGGGGACCATATCCAACTCGATTTGCTTGTATCTGCACCCCGGCGCTTAGTACAGAGTCTGGCATACAGTAAGCACTTAACAAATACCATTATTAATATTATTATTACTACTGCACAGACCATTTTTCTAAAGACCATTTTTCTTAGGAGGCCTTCCCAGACTGAGCCCCTTCCTTCCTCTCCCCCTCGTCCCCCTCTCCATCCCCCCCATCTTACCTCCTTCCCTTCCCCACAGCACCTGTATAGATGTATATATGTTTGTACATATTTATTACTCTATTTATTTATTTTACTTGTACATATCTATTCTATTTATTTTATTTTGTTAGTATGTTTGGTTTTGTTCTCTGTCTCCCCCTTTTAGATTGTGAGCCCACTGTTGGGTAGGGACTGTCTCTATGTGTTGCCAACTTGTACTTCCCAAGTGCTTAGTATAGTGCTCTGCACACAGTAAGCGCTCAATAAATATGATTGATTGATTAAAGTGTTGTTCTGCATATGTCATTGTTCTGCATACGTCCCCTCTCAGCGGTCAAAGAGAAACTCCTGACCATTCATTCCTTTATTCATTCAATCGTATTTATTGAGCACTTACTGTGTGCAGAACATTGTACTAAGCGCTTGGAAAGTACAATTCACTGAAGCACTCAGTCAGTTCTCTCTTCCACTCACCCTTCTTCTCCCACAACACCCTAGGTATGCTGTTCTATCTGCTGAAACAGTCAATCAATCAATCAATCAATCGTATTTATTCAACCAAAGTCAACCAAAGGATAGTATTTATTGAGTGCAGAACACTGTCTAAACACTTGGGAGAATACGATTGTTAGCAGATGCAATTCCTGCCCTCAAGAAGCTTGCGTTCTCCTGTGTGCAGAGCTCTGTACCAAGTGCTCTGGAGAGTAAGTGCTCAATAAATACGATCGTTTGATTGAAGATTCCCTGCCCTCAAGAGGCTTAAAATCAAGCAGGGTAGACGGATGCTAAAGTGAGTTAGAGGTAGGATGATGATGATATTTGTTAAGTGCTTACTATGTGCCAAGCACTGTTCTAAGCACTGGGGTAGATACAAGGTAATCAGGTTGTCCCACGGGGGGACTCACAGTCTTAATCCCCATTTTTACAGATGAGGCACAGAGAAGTGAAGTGATTTGCCTAAAGTCACCCAGCTGATAAGTGGTGGAGCCGGAATTGGAACCCATGACATCTGACTCTCAAGCCCACACACTTTCCAATAAGCCATGCTGTTTCTAGGAGGAGGCCAATTTATGTTGCCAACTTGTACTTCCCAAGCGCTTAGTCCAGTGCTCTGCACACAGTAAGCGCTCAATAAATACGATTGAATGAATGAATGAGGAGGCAGCTAGGAGGAAGTTAGAAAACAATAGAATATCAAGATACATATAGAAGTTCATGTGGAGGATGGGGGCTGCTAACCTCAAACTTTACTGCCTTTGCCTTTGCTTACATCTCCCTCTTGCCTCGTTAATTGAATTACAACCAAAATTTCAGTGAGAATGTGCACACTAGTTTGCTAATTACTCTGTGATCCATGTGTGAAGCTGCTTGGAAATCCTCTCAGAAGGAGAGGCATACACAATTATCATTTCCCAATTGGCCCGAGGAGTATTTCACTGTTCTGCCGAGGAACTTCCAGAGTCATTTATCATTTCTGTTGTTCAACAACCAGCCTGAGGAAAGTGGTGAAATGCCGGAATAATATCTTTCTCTTCCTTCCCTCTTGGCCATCCCAAATTACAACCACCGTCTTATCTCCTTGTGCCAGCATCTCTGACTCTGTCTTTGCAAGACTGAAGAGACTGCTGAGATTTCAGAAGACATCTTCCTCCAGTTAATATTTTTTTTGTGGTGGGGGGAGGTGGAGGGGTGGATACTGAAGAGACTGCTGAGATTTCAGAAGACATCTTCCTTCAGTTAATTTTTTTTTGGGGGGGGGCGGAGATTGGGGGGAGGTTTCTGGGGAGTTATCAAGACTCTAGGGAGAGAGGAGAGTGTTAGTTCGTTAATAATAATAATTATGATGGTATTTCTTAAGTGCTTACTGTGTGCAAAGCACTGTTCTAAGCACTGGGGGAATACAAGGTGATCAGGTTGTCCCACGTGGGGCTCATAATCTTAATCCCCATTTTACAGATGAGGTAACTGAGGCACAGAGAAGTTAAGTGACTTGCCCAAAGTCACATAGCTGACAGGTGGCATAGCCAGGATTTGAATTCATAACCTCTGACTCTAAAACCTGTGCTCTTTCCACTGAGCCATGCTGCTTCTCTTACACATCTTTGCCAGCAGACCTGGCTATCCACTGAGTGGAGAGGGAAGCCTAGATAATAATAATAACTATAATAATGGTATTTGTTAAGTGCTCACTATGTGCCAAGCACTGTTTTCCCACTTGAGGCCAAGGTAATGCCATGCTGCTAATGGCAGCATGCAGGAAGCAGCGTGGCTCAGTGGAAAGAGCCTGGGCTTTGGAGTCAGAGGTCATGGGATCGAATCAAGCTCCTCCAACTGTCAGCTGTGTGACTTTGGGCAAGTCACTTAACTTCAACGAGCCTCAGTTCCCTCATTTGTAAAATGGAGATGAAGACTGTGAGCCCCTCATAGGACAACCTGATCACCTTGTTACCTCCCCAGCACTTAGAACAGTACTTTGCACATAGTAGTGCTTAACAAATGCTGGCATTATTGTTACTATTATTATTAATGCCAGGATGCCAGGGATGTGCTTGGGGTGGGCGAGGTCACTTGCATTGGAAGAATGAAATGGTAATTTAATCAATCGGTGGTATTTATTGAGTGCTGACTATTGCAGAGTACTGTACTAAGCACTTGGGAGAGTAATAAGAATAATAATAAAAATTATGGTACTTTTTCCTCATCTCCCCCTCCCCTCCCCATCTCCTCAACTTGCTCCCTTTGCTCTACCCTCCCTTCCCACCCCACAGCACTTGTGTATATATGTACATATCTATAATTCTATTTATTTATATTTATGCCGGTTTACTTGTTTTGACGTGTATATAGCTACAAGAAGCAGTGTGGCCCAGTGGAAAGAGCCCGGGCTTGGGAGTCAGAAGTCATGTGTTCTAATTCCGGCTCTGCCACTTGTCTGCTGTGTGACTTTGGGCAAATCACTTCACTTCTCTGTGCCTCAGTTCCCTCATCTATAAAATAGGGATTAAGACTATTATTATTATTACTATCATTATCATTCATTCATTCAATCATATTTATTGAGCACTTACTGTGTGCATAGCACTGTACTAAGCATTTGGGAAGTACAAGTTGGCAACATATAGAGACAGTCTCTACCCAACAGTGGGCTCACAGTCTAGAAGGGGAAGACAGATAACAAAACAAAACATATTAACAAAATAAAATAAATAGAATAAATATGTACAAGTAAAATAAATAAATAGAGTAATAAATATGTACAAACATATATACATATATACAGGGGCTGTGGAGAGGGGAAGGAGGTAAAGAAGGGGGATGGGGAGGAGGGGGAGAGGAAGGAGGGCCTGGAATGCCCACCCTCTGCCCCTCCGCCAAGCTAGCTCTCTTCCTCCCTTCAAGGCCCTATTGAGAGCTCACCTCCTCCAGGAGGCCTTCCCACACTGAGCCCCTTCCTTCCTCTCCCCCTCGCCCCCCTCCATCCCCCCCTTCTTACCTCCTTCCCTTCCCCACAGCACCTGTATATATGTATATATGTTTGTACATATTTAGTACTCTATTTATTTATTTTACTTGTACATATCTATTCTATTTATTTTATTTTGTTAGTATGTTTGGTTTTGTTCTCTGTCTTCCCCTTTTAGACTGTGAGCCCACTGTTGGGTAGGGACTGTCTCTGTATGTTGCCAATTTGTACTTCCCAAGCGCTTAGTACAGTGCTCTGCACATAGTAAGCGCTCAATAAATACGATTGATGATGATGATGAAGGAGGGGCTCTTATTATTATTCTATTTATATTGATACATGTTTACTTGTTTTAATGTCTATCTCCCCCCTTCTAGACTATAAGCCTGGAGTGGGCAGGGATTGTCTCTCTTTATTGCTGAATTTCACTTTCCAAGTGCTTAGTACAGTGCTCTGCACACAGTAAGCACTCAATAAATACCACTGAATGAAAAAAATTACAATTGAATGAACAAGTAAGCGCTTGGTTGGATATAATCAAATCGAGTTGGACAAAGTCCCTATCCCTTGTGGAGCTTAGAGTCTCAATCCCCATTTTACAGATGAGGTAACTGAGGCCCAGGGAAGTGACGTGACTTGGCCAGGGTCATGGAGCAGAAATGTGGCGGGTCAGCATTAGAACTCAGGTCTTTCTGACCCCGAGCCTTGTGCTCTACCCACTAGGCCAAGGGGCATAGGCCAAGAAAGCACACACAGCTCTGGTTTGGCTGATTTCATTAGCAAAGATCGTGATGCAAGAACAGTCGTTGATGGGGAATCGTCTCGGACTACCAAACTCAGAGTGTTCCTCCCGGATTAGACCATGAATAGCCTTGGGTACCACTGGATTGAAAGCTCCTTGAGGGCACGGATCCTGTCTACTAATCATATTGTACAGTTCCAAGCACTTAATACAGTGTGCTGAACACAGGGGCTCAACGGAGACTAGCCAGCTCTATCACCTGATGTCTTCTGGGGTGGTCAGGGCAGGGACCCATCTCCCCAATCTCACACAACTTCTGTGAGTTCTCCATCAATCAATCAATCACTGGTATTTACTGAGCTCTTAGTCTGTGCAGAGCAGTGTACTAAGCACCGGGGAGAGGGCAATACAACAATGTAACAGACACATTCCTTGCCCATGAAGAGCTTACAGTCTCCATCAATCAATGACGTTTAATAATAATAATAATAGTAATAATAATACTACTTGTTAAGTGCTTACCATGTGCCGAGCACTGTCCTAAGTGCTGGGATAGATACAAGGTGATCAAGTTGTCCCACGTGGGGCTCACAGTCTTCATCCCCATTTTATAGATGAAAACTGAGGCACAGAGAAGTGAAGTAACTTGTGCAAAATCACACAGCTAAGGTGACAATGCCAACTGTCTCCTTCAACACCAACTCTCTCCTTCAATGCCAACTCTCTCCTTCAATGACAACTGTCTCCTCAATGCCAACTCTCTCCTTCAACACCAACTCTCTCCTCAATGCCAACCCTCTCCTTCAATATCAACTCTCTCCTCAACCCCCTCCAGTCTGGCTTCCGTCCCCTACATTCCACGGAAACTGCCCTCTCAAAGGTCACCAATGACCTCCTTCTTGCTAAATCCAACAGCTCCTACTCTATCCTAATCCTCCTCGACCTCTCAGCTGCCTTCGACACTGTGGACCACCCTCTTCTCCTCAACACGCTATCCAACCTTGACTTCACAGACTCCGTCCTCTCCTGGTTCTCCTCTCATCTCTCCGGCTATTCATTCTCAGCCTGTTTTGCAGATTCCTCCTCCCCCTCCCGTCCCCTTACTGTAGGGCTTCTTCAAGGGTCAGTTCTTGGTCCCCTTCTGTTCTCTATCTAAACTCACTCCCTTAGTGAACTCATTCGCTCCCACGGCTTCAACTATCATCTCTTCGCTGATGACACCCAAATCTCCATCTCTGCCCCTGCTCTCTCTCCCTCCCTCCACGCTCGTATCTCCTCCTGCCTTCAGGACATCTCCATCTCGATGTCTACCCACCACGTAAAACTCAGTATGTGCAAGACTGAACTCCTTATCTTCCCTCCCAAACCCTGTCCTCTCCCTGACTTTCCCATCACTGTTGACGGCACTATCAAACTTCCCATCTCACAAGCCTGCAACTTGGTGTCATCCTCAACTCTGCTCTCTCATTCACCCCTCATATCCAATCCGGCACCAAAACCTGCCAGTCTCAGCTCCGCAACATCGCCAAAATCCGCCCTTTCCTCTCCATCCAAACCACTACCCTGCTCATTCAACCTCTCATTCTATCCCGACTGGATTACTGCAAAAGCCTCCTCTCCGATCTCCCATCCTCCTGTCTCTCCCCACTTCAATCTGTACTTCACGCTGCTGCCCGGATTGTCACTGTGCAGAAACACTCTGGACATGTTACTCCCCTCCTCAAAAATCTCCAGTGGCTACCAATCAACCTATGCATAAGGCAAAAACTCCTCACTCTTGGCTTCAAGGCTTTCCTCACCTCCCTTCTTTCCTTCTACAGCCCAGCCCACACCCTCTGCTCCTCTACCACTAACCTGCTCACTGGGCCTCATTCTCACCTGTCCTGCCATCGACTCCTGGCCCACATCCTCCCCCTGGCCTGGAACGCCCTCCCTCCACAAATCTGCCAAGCTAGCTCTCTTCCTCCCTTCAAAGCCCTACTGAGAGCTCACCTCCTCTAGGAGGCCTTCCCACACTGAGCCCCCTTCTTCCTCTCCTCCTCTTCCCCCTCCCCATTCCCCCACCTTACCTCCTTCCCCTCCCCACAGCACCTGTATATATGTAATGTTTGTACATATTTATTACTCCATTTATTTTACTTGTACATATTTATTCTATTTATTTCATTTTGTTAATATGTTTTGTTTTGTTGTCTGTCTCCCCTTCTAGACTGTGAGCCCGCTGTTGGGTAGGGACGGTCTCTATATGTTGCCAACTTGTACTTCCCAAGCGCTTAGTACAGTGCTCTGCACACAGTAAGTGTTCAATAAATACAATTGAATGAATGAATGAATGAAAAGTGGTGGAGCCGGGATTAGAACCCACCACCTCTGACTCCCAAGCCCGGGCTCTTTCCCCTAAACCATGCTGCTTCTCTAGAATGTAAACTCCTCACATGTCTGCCAACTCTCTTATATCATTCTCTCCCATGTGCTTAGTACAGTGCTCTGCACATAGTAAGCGCTTTATAAGTATGATTGATTGAGAAGACACACAGCAAAGACAGATAATGTATCTGCTAATTCTAGTGTATTACACTCTCCCATGCACTTAGTAGAGTGCTCTGAACACAGTAAATGTTCAATAAATATGATTGGTTTTTTGAGGGGGTGACAGGCATTAAAAGAAATTTCAGATAGAGGAAATAGTAGAGTATGAAAATAAGTATGCAACTGTTGATGGCTAAGGTAATAATAATAATAATAATAATGTTGTTATTTGTTAAGTGCTTACTATGAGCCAAGGACTGTTCGAAGCACTGGGGTAGATACAAGGTAATCAGGTTGTTCCACCTGTGGCTCAAAGTCTTCATTCCCATTTTACAGATGAGGCAACTGAGATTTTGTAAGGGATAAGTGAGGTAAGATAAGAAAGGGCAAGCTGTTTTAGTATCTTAAAGCCAAGGGAGAAGTAGCGTGGCTCAGTGGAAAGAACCTGGGCTTTGGAGTCAGAGGTCATGGGTTCAAATTCCGGCTCCACCACTTGTCAGCTGTATGACTTTGGGCAAGTCACTTAACTTCTCTGTGCCTCAGTTACCTCATCTGTAAAATGGGGATGAAGACTGTGAGCCCCCCGTGGGACAAGCTGATCACCTTGTTAACCTCCCCAGTGCTTAGAACAGTGCTTTGCACATAGTAAGCGCTTAATAAATGCTATCATTATAAGGGGTTTGTTTGATCATAATAATTATGATATTTTTTAAATGTTTACTCTGTGCCAAGCACTGTTCTAAGTGCTGGGATAGATACAAAGTAATTAGGTTGGATGCAGTGTCCCACGGGAGGCTCACAGTCTTCATCCCTATTTTACAGATGAGGTAACTGAGGCACAGAAAAGTTAAGTGACTCGCCCAAAGTCACAACTGACAGTGGTGGAGCCGGAATTTGAACCCATGACCTCTGACTCCAAAGCCCGGGCTGTTTCCACTAAACCATGTTTGTTACAATTTAGACTAGTGGAAATTACCTGGCCTGAAATCCAGAGGACCTGGGTTCTATTCCCACGTCCACCATTTGCCTGCCAAGTAACTTAACTTTTCTGTGCCTCTATTTCCTCATCTGTAAAATGGGAATTCTATGTTTGTTCTCCCTCCAACTTAGACAATGAGGCCCATATGGGACAGGGACTGTGTCAGACCTGATTAGCTTGTACCTACCCCAGCACTTAATTCAGTGTTGTACACATAGTATGTGCTCAACAAATATTATCCTTCTATTGTTATCGTTGTGGTTGTTATCTTTATCATTATTATAATGAGGTGTTTGGGCAACAGAAGGAGGTTTGTGAGGAGTGGGGCGATGCAGCCTGAACGTTTTCACGGAAAAATGATCGAGGGAGCAGTGGGGAGAGTCAGGAAGAAGGAAGTTCAAGAAAGAGGCTGATGCAGTAATCAAAGCAGGAAATGAAGAGTACTTGGATCAGTGTAGTAGCAGTCGAGATGTAGGTAAAAGGGCGGATTCTAGAGATGTTATGAAGGTAGAAATGACAGGATTTCATGACAGATCAAATGTGTGGGTTGAATGAGAGAGAAGAGTCAAGGATAATGCCAGGTTTATGGGCTTGAGAGACAGGAAGAATGGCAGTGTTTTGTATAGTGATAGGAAAGTCTGGGGAAGATCAGGATTTGGGAGAGAAGATGAGGAGTTCTATTTCTACCTGTTCAGTTTGAGGGCATCAGTGGGACTTCCGAAAAGAGATACCCCGAAGGCAGGAGGAAATGTGAGACAGACTGCAGAGAAAGAGAGAGATCAGGGGAGGAGATGGAGTTTGGGGTGTCATCTGTATGGTAGTTGGAAGCCATGGGAGTGAATGAGTTCTCCAAGGGAGTGGGTGTAGAGGGAGAATAGAAGGGGACCCAAAACTAAGTCTTGAGGGACCCCCCCACAGTGAGGGGGTGGGAGGCAGAGGAGAAGCCCACCCATGAGAGAGACTGAGAAGGAGTGCCCAGAGAGATAGGAGGAGAACCAGCACTTGTTTGGGACGCTCAGTATAGCCAGGGATAGTCCGGGCCACAGGTTGACATTTTTTCTCGGTAACAAGCAGTAAAAGGACTTCTATGCATTGGACCCTCTGGGTTTTATCCAGAATGGAGGAAGTATAGTCTAGTATAGTCTTGGGGAAGCGGCAAGGCAAATTGGATAGAGCACAGGCCTGGGAGCAGAAGGTCATGAGTTCTAATCCCAGCTCCGCCACTTATCTGCGGTGTGGGCAAGTCACTTCACTTCTCTAGCCTCAGTTACCCCATCTGTAAAATAGGGATTAAGACTGTGACCCTCAAGAGGGACAGACACCATGTCCAAATCCAGTGACGGTGCTGGGCATGTAGTAAGTACTTAGCAAAATACCACAATTATGATTATTATTATGTGGAAAGAGCAAGGACTGGGAGTCAGGGGACCTGAGTTCTCAGCCAGGTTCCATCAGTTCTCGGTTGTGTGATCTTGAGTAAGTCACTTAACTTCTCTGGGCTTTGGTTACTGCATCTGTAAAATGGGGATTAAAATATCTGTTCTCCCTTTTATTTAGTGGTATTTGTTAAGCCTCCTCTCAGGGTGGCACCTGGAGAGTTTCCAGTCCTTTGCCAGTCTCGGCTATGAGAGGGAGAGTGAAGCTGAGGCCTGTTCATGCCATTCTGAACTTGGGCAGTGGCTAGCGAGTGGCAGGACATCGGATGCAAGTCAAAACTCACCCGTGCTGGGCAGCAGCGGCACGGGTGAGAGTCGAGGGCAGAGATTCACGTTTACTGCGCAGAAGGAGGCAATAGTAAACCACTTCTGGATTTTTCCCAAGAAAACTCTAGATCTACCAGAACGATCGCAGATGGAGGGTGGGATGTTCTGGGAGAGATGTGTCCATGGTAATAATAATGATAATAATAATAATAATGGTATCTGTTAAGTGCTTACTATGTGCCAAACACTGTTCTAAGCACTGGGGGGGATACAAGGTAATCAGGTTGTCCCACGTGGGGCTCACAGTCTTCCCATTTTCCAGATGAGGGATCTGAGGCACAGAAAAGTGAAGTGGCTTGCCCAAAGTCTCACAGCTGACAAGTGGCGGAGCCGGGATTAGAACCCATGACCACTGACTCCCAAGCCCGGGCTCTTTCCTCTGAGCCAGTGTCACTATGGGTCGGAAATGACTCAACGGCATAAGACAAGACAAGATTTGTTAAGCGCTTAGGGTGCACCAGGCACTGTACTAAGCACTGGGGTAGATACAAGCTACCTAGGTTGGACACAGTCTATGTCCCAGGGTGGAGCTCATAGTCTTCATCCCCATTTTGCAGATGAGGTAACGGAGGTACAGAAAAGTGAAGTGCCTTGCCCCAGGTCACACAGAAGACAAATGTGAAGCAGCATGGCTCAATGGAAAGATCCCAGGCTTTGGAGTCAGAGGTCATGGTTCAAATCCCGGCTCTGCCAATTGTCAGCTGTGTGACTTCGGGCAAATCACTTAACTTCTCTGTGCCTTAGTTCCCTCATCTGTAAAATGGGGATTAAGACTGTGAGCCCCCTGTGGGATAACCTGATTGCCTTGTAACCTCCCCAGCGCTAGAACAGTGCTTTGCACATAATAAGCGGTTAATAAATGCCATCATCATTAGTATTAAGTGGAAGAGCTGGGATTAGAACCTAACAATTAATAATAATTGTGGTATTTGTTAAGAATTTACTGTGTACCAGGCACTGAACTAAGCACTGGGGGAGTACATTAGAGTAATTGTACTCTTCCAAGGGCTTAATACAGTGCTGTATATGTAGTAAGCATTTCATAAACACCACCAATCGATTGATTGACTGATCGATTGTGTAGAAAAAGGATTGTGTCTAATGTGACACATCACTGTGGGGATTCATTCATTCATTCAGTTGTATCAGTTGTATTTATTGAGTGCTTTACTGTGTGCAGGTCACTGTACTAAAAGCTTGGAAAAGTACAATATAGTAATAAAGAGAGACAATCCCTGCCCACAATGAGCTCATAGTCTAGGGGCGGGGTGACAGACATCAGGACAAGTAAACAGATATCAATATAAATAAATGAAATGACAGATATATATGTAAGTGAAGAAGCAGCGTGGCTCAGTGGAAAGAGCATGGGCTTTGGAATCAGAGGTTGTGGGTTCAAATCCCAGCTCTGCCAATTTTCAGCTGTGTGACTTCGGGCAAGTCACTTAACTTCTCTGGGCCTCAGTTTCCTCATCTGTAAAATGGGGATTAATGTGATCCCCCCTTAGGACAACCTGAGCACCTTGTAACCTCCCCAGTACTTAGAACCTTGCTTGGCACATAGTAAATGCCATCATTATTAAGTGCTGTGGGGTGTGGGGTGGGGGTGAGAGCATAGGGAGCAAGTCAGGATGACCCAGAAGGGAGTGGGAGATGAGGGAAAGTGTGGAGAGACAGGAGGTTGGGAGGTCAAAAAGGAGACTGCTGCAGTAATCCAGTCGGGAAAGGATGAGTGCTTGTACTAACGTGGTAGCGGTTTGGATGGAGAGAAAAGGGCGGATCTTGGCAATGTTGTGAAGCTGAGACTGGCAGACTTTGGTGATGGATTGGATTTGTGTTGTCAATGAGAGAGAGGAGTCAAGGATGATGCCAAGGTTGCAGGCTTGTGAGATGGGAAGGTTGGTAGTGCCATCCACAGTGATCAGAAAGTCTGGGAAAGGACAGGGTTTGGGAGGGAAGATAAGGAGCTCAGTCTTAGACATGTTGAGTTTTAGATGGTGGGCAGACATCCAGATGGAGATGTCCTGAAGGCAGGAGGAAATGAGAGCCTGGAGGGAGGGAGAGAGAATACGGGAGGACATACAGATTTGGGTCTCATGCACATAGAGATGATAGTTGAAGCCATCATCATCAATCGTATTTATTGAGTGCTTACTGTGTGCAGAGCACTGTACTAAGCGCTTGGGAAGTACAAGCCATGGGAGCGAATGAATTTTCCAAGGGAGTAAGTGTAGATGGAGAATAGAAGGGGACCTAGAAGTGAACTCTGAGGGACCCCCACAGTTAGGGGAAGAGACGGGGAGGAGGATCCACGAAGGAGACTGAGGAGTGGCCAGAGAGATGAGGAGAACCAGGAAAGAACGGAGTGAGTCAAGCCAAGGTTGGATAACGTATGGGTTGCGCCCATCTACAGTGATGGGAAAGTTCAGGAGAGGACAGGGTTTGGGAGGGAAGATAAGGATTGAAGTGCTTAGTACAGTGCCCTTTATGCAATGGTCATTGGTGGATTGGTTGATGGGTTGGTTGGCGTGATCAATCAGTTGTATTTATTGGGTGCTTTCTCTGTGCTCAGCCCTATACTAAGCACTTGGGAGAGTGCAATAAAACAGAATTGGTAGATATGTTCCCTGCCCACAAGGAATTTACAGTCTAGACGACTAAAATGAAGCAGCGTGACATGGTGGATAGAGCATGGAACTGGGAGTCATAAGGTCATGGGTTCTAATTCTGACTGGGTCACTTGTTTGCTGCATGACCTTGGGTAAGTCACTTCACTTCTCTGGGTCTCAGTTACCTCATCTGTAAAGTGGGGATTAAGACTGTGGGACAGGGTCTGTGTCCAACCTGATGACCTTGTATCTACCCCAGCACTTAAAACAGTGCCTGGTGCATAGTAAGCACTTAACAAATACCATCATTATTATTAAACCCTACACAAGTGTCTGCATTTGCTCAAGATTTTAATCTCCAATGGGATTTTGACCAATCCAGCCAAGGTAAACCAATCCGAGCTCTAGACTGTAAGCTTGTTGTGGGGAGGGAATGTGTCTGTTATATTGTTCTCTTGTACTCTCCCAAGTGCTCAGTACAGTGTTCTGCACATAGTAAGCACTCAATAAGAAGCAGCATGACGTAGTGGATAGAAGATGAGCCTGGGAGTTAGAAGGTCATCGGCTCTAATTCTGGCTCCTCCACCTGTCTGCTATGTGACCTTGGGCAAGTCATTTCACTTTTCTACACCTTAGTTACCTCATCTGTAAAATGGGGATTGAGACTGTGAGCCCCAAGTGGGACAGGGACTGTGTCCAGCCCAATTTGCTTGTGTCCACCCCAGAGCTTAGTACAGTGCCTGGCCCATAGTAAACGCTTAACAAATACCATTATTATTTTTATTATATAACTGCATTAATACAATTGATTGATGAATAGCTCCTTGGGAATAGCAGATCAGGCTTGGAAGACAGTTATATTCTAGGAATTAGCACGAGGTTGAAGTGAAAGTCCATTTCTCTCCTGGCTCACTGTCCATGGAAATCAATTCCTGCTAGACCTCATCTTCAGAAGGAACTGTGAAACAATTCTGTTTTTGAGTTGGGATAATGAGTCTTTCCTAGGCTAATTGACAATAAAATTGAATAGGTGGTTGTTAATGGATAATTCTGGTAGGTTGCTTCTTCTCAAGGCACATACAGCAACTCCACGGTGCTTAGGTTGTCTGCAGTTTCTGATTCATCCTTCCCAATGTTTTCCTCACATTTGAATATGTTTTACCCCATGAGACGGTCACATGAGGTTTTAGACGGTCACAGGCACTTTTGACAATCATTCAGGATGCCCAAATGGCTTTAGCCATTATATTTCAAATCTTTGACAATTTTCTTAGCTGTTTCTTTCCATTATGGATGAAAAGTTCTGATACTCGAGCACTTCTACCCCAAAGGTCAATGAGACAAGATGTGATGTATCTGTACCCAGGGAGATTGGACAGATAATGGAGATTTGTTTTTATGTGTGGCAAGCAAAGATTTTAAGAAATATTTTTGCTCATAAAAGCAAATAGGTGCAGCATAATTATGCATTTCATCCCAAAATGCCAAGTCATCTATCTCCATGTCCCTAACTCAGAAAATGCAAGTAAGGATTAAGGAAATCATTCGTTCATTCATTCGATCATATTTATTGAGTGCTCACTGTGTGTACAGCACTGTACTAAGCACTTGGGAGACTATGCTAGGACAATGAACTGACACATTCACTGCCCACAGTGAGCTTACAGTCTGCAGGGGGAGACAGACATTAATATAATAATAATAATAATAATAATAATAATAATAATAACGATGGTATTTGTTAAGTGCTTACTTTGTGGCAGGCACTGTACTAAGCCCTGGGGTGGATTTGAGCAAATCCAGCTGGACACAGTCCCTGCCCCATGTGGGGAACACAGTCTCAAACCCCATTTTACAGATGAGGAAACTGAGGCACAGAGAAGTGAAGTGACTTGCCCAAGGTCACACAGCTGACAGGTGGAGGAGCTGGAATAAGAACCCGTGACCGTCTGACTCTCAGGCCTGTGCTCTATCCACTCTGCCATGATGTGGGGCTGGGAGGGGGACGAATAAAGGGAGCAAGTCAGGGTAAAGCAGAAGGGAGTGGGAGAAAATAAAAGGGAGCTTAGCCAGGGAAGGCCTATTGGAGGAGGTATGCCTTCAATAAGGTTTTGAAGGTGTGGAGAGTAATTATCATCATCATCATCATCATCAATCATATTTATTGGGCGCTTACTATGTGCAGAGCACTGTACTAAGCGCTTGGGAAGTACAAATTGGCAACATATAGAGACAGTCCCTACCCAACAGTGGGCTCACAGTCTAAAAGGGGGAGCCCACTGTCAGATTTGAGGAACGAGGATTTCTACTCTTGGCTCGGATAATTAGCTAGTCAGCCTGGGGCCAGGCATAACTTGGAAAGGAATTTTCAGTCGAAATTGTCATTTATGCTTCCAAAGGGCATGGGCAAAGCGAACGTTAAGTAGCATTCATTCAATTAATTCAATCGTATTTACTGAGTGCTTACTGTGTGCAGAGCATTGTCCTAAGTGTTCAGAAAGTACAATTCAGCAATAATAATTGATGACATGTGTTAAACGCTCACTGTTCTTCCTGCAGAGGCTGAGGTGAAGGTTTCTCTACTGGGTAAGAGACCCTATTTATCTTTCAGGAATCGGTCAAGGCACCAGTGTCCCACTGGTGACCTTGAATCAAGTCACCTAATCTCTCTGATTAATCAATCAATATGGCATAGTAGAGAAGTAGCATGGTGTAGGGGAGAGGTCACGGGCCTGGGAATATAAAGGTCATGGGTTCTAATGCTGACTCTGCCACTTTTCTGCTGTGTGACCTTGGGCAAGTCACTTCACTTCTCTGGGCCTCAGTGACCTTATTTGCAAAATGGGGAGTGAGACTGTGAGCCCCATGTGGGACATGGAATGTGTCCAACCCAATTTGCTTTTATCCACCCCAGAGCTTAGTACAGTGACTGGCACATAGTAAGCGCTTAACGAATACCATAATCATTATTATTAATAATAATAATAATAATGATGATGGCATTTATTAAGCGCTTACTATGTGCAAAGCACTGTTCTAAGCGCTGGGGAGGTTACAAGGTGATCAGGTTGTCCCTCGTGGGGCTCACAGATTTAATCCCCATTTTCCAGATGAGAATCCCCATTTTCCAGATGAGAAATAGTAATGATTACTATTATCATTACTATTATTCATTGAACACATACTCCATTCAAAGCACTTGGTCTGGACAAAGTCAAGGAGGATTAGGGTGGAGTAGAGGCCATTGGATTTGGCAAGAAGGAGATCATTTGTGACTTTGAGAGTCAGTCAACCGTACTTATTGAGCACTTATTGTGTGCAGACCACTGTACTAAGCGCTTGGTAGAGTACAATCTAACAATTTACGGATGCATTCCCTACCCACAAATACCTTACAGTCTAGAAGGGTTCGTTTCCAAGGAGTGAAGAGGACAGAAGCCAGATTGGAGGGGATCAAGGAGAGAATCGAAGGAGAGGAACTTGAGACAGTGACTGTTAGTTTGGAGAGGAATGGTAGGTGGGAGAGGGGGTAGTAACGGGAGGGAGCCATGGGGTCAAGGGAGAGTGTACAGATTCTTTTATTAGTAATAAAAGTACTAAGTATCATATTATTATTATGGTATTTGTTAAGAGTGTACTATGTGCCATCGTCATCAATCGTATTTATTGAGTGCTTACTGTATGCAGTGTACTAAGCACTTGGGAAGTACAAATTTACAACATATAGAGACAGTCCCTACCCAACAGTGGGCTCACAGTCTAAAAGGGGGAGACAGAGAACAAAACCAAACATACTAACAAAATAAAATAAATAGAATAGATATGTACAAGTAAAATAAATAAATAAATAAATAGAGTAATGAATATGTACAAACGTATATACATCTATACAGGTGCTGTGGGGAAGGGAAGGAGGTAAGATGGGGGGATGGAGAGGGGGGCGAGGGGGAGAGGAAGGAAGGGGCTCAGTCTGGGAAGGCCTCCTGGAGGAGGTGAGCTCTCAGTAGGGCCAAGCACTGTTCTAGGCACTGGGGTAGATATAAAGTGTCCTACATAATAATGATGGCATTTATTAAGTGCTTACTATGTGCAAAGCACTGTTCTAAGCACTGGGGGCATTACAAGGTGATCAGGTTGTCCCACATGGGGCTCACAGTTTTAATCCCCATTTTACAGATGAGGTCACTGAGGCCCAGAGAAGTGAAGTGACTTGCCCAAAGTCACACAGCTGACAATTGTGCAGTGCTCTGCACACAGTAAGTGCTCAATAAATACGATTGAATTGGCAGAGCTGGTATTCTAACCCATGACTCCTGACTCCAAAGCCCATGCTCTTTCCACTGAGTCACACTGCTTCTCTGTGGCTCACAGTCTCAAACTCCATTATACAGATGAGGACCCTGAAGCACAGGGAAGTGAAATGACTTGACCAAGGTCACACAGCAGCCAAGTCGAAGCTTGGCTTAGAGAAGCAGCGTGGCTCAGTGGAAAGAGCACGGGCTTTGAAGTCAGAGGTCATGGGTTCGAATCCTGGCTCCACCACAAGTCTGCTGTGTGACCTTGGGCAAGTCACTTAACTTCTCTGAGCCTCAGTTACCTCATCTGTAAAAATGGGGATTAAGACTGTGAGCCCCACGTGGGCCAACTTGATCACATTGTATCCCCCCGAGTGCTTAGAACAGTGCTTTGCACATAGTAAGCGCTTAACAAATGCCATCATTATTATTATTATTATTATTATTAAGTCGTGAAGCCAGGATTAGAATCCATGATCCAGGCCCACGCTTTATCCACTGTGCAATGCTGCTTCACCAGAAGCACAGGGACCATTTTTAATTCCCGACTGAATATTTCCTCCCAGCACTTAGGACAGCCCTCTGTATACCTTGTTTTAGGCTGTCAAGTCGTTTCCGACCCATAGCGACTCCAAGGACACATCTCTCCCAGAACGCCCCACTCTCCATCTGCAATCGTTCTGGTAGTGTATCCACAGAGTTTTCTTGGGAATAATATGGAAGTGTTTTACCATCGCCTCCTTCCATGCAGGAAATTTTAGTCTCAATCCTCAAATCTCTCCCATGCCGCTGCTGCCCGGCACGGGTGAGTTTTGACTTGTAGCCAATGGCCTGCCACTTGCTAGCCACTGGCCAAGCTAGGCATGGAATGGACAGGCCTCTGCTTCACTCTCCCTCCCGTAGTCGAAACAGGTAAAGAACTGGAAACTCTCCAGATACAAGCCAGAGAGGTGGTCTCTATATACAATGGATGTTTAATAAATCCTACCGTTACCACAACTAGAGAAACAGCGTGGGTCAGTGGAAAGAACCCGGGCTTGGGAGTCAGAGGTCATGGATTCTAATCCCAGCTCTGCCATCTGTCAGCTGTGTGGCCTTGGGCAAGTCACTTAACTTCTCTGTGCCTCAGTTCCCTCGTCTGTAAAATGGGGATGAAGACTGTGAGCCCCACGTGGGACAACTTGATTTCCTTGTACCGCCCCAGCACTTAGAACAGTGCTTTGCACCTAGTAAGCACTTAACAAATGCCATCATTATTATTATTATAACCATTATTCTGAATTCCCCTTTCCATCTGATCTTCCATTATTTTAATATGTTCATCTTCTTCCTTTATAATTAATTCTAGAACCTAATTCCCAAATCTTAGTTGGTGCAGAGGGCTTGGTACAGTGCTCTGCACACAGTAAGTGTTCAATAAATACAATTGATTGAATGAATGAATGAACTTGTTGAGCACTTACTGTGTGCAGAGTACTGTACTAAGCACTTCAGAGAATACAATACAATAAACAGACACATTACCTGCCCACAATGAGCTTACAGTCTAGATACAGAGAAGAGCATGGCCTAGTGGAAAAAGCTCACTGGAAAAGATGTGGGGGTCTCATCCTGTCTCCACCACTTTGAGAGAAGCAGCGTGGCTCAGTGGAAAGAGTCCGGGCTTTGGAGTCAGGGGTCATGGGTTCGAATTCCTGCTCTGCCAATTGTCAGCTGTGTGATTTTGGGCAAGTCACTTCACTTCTCTGTGCCTCAGTTCCCTCATCTGCAAAATGGGGATGAAGACTGTGAGCCTCACCGTGGGACAACTTGATCTCCTTGTAACCTCCCCAGCGCTTAGAATGGTGTTTTGCACATAGTAAGTGTTTAATAAATGCCATTATTATTATTATTATCATCTTCTGTGTACAAGTCACTTAACTTCTCTGTGCCTCAGGTTCCTCAGCTGTAGAATGGGGATTCAATAGCTGTCTCCTTAGACCCCTCTTACCTCATCTTGCTGCTCTCCTATTACAACCCAGCCAGCACACTTCTTTCTTCTAAAATCAACCTACTCACAGTACCTCGATCTTGTCTATCTTGCCGCCAACCTCTCACCCATGTCCTGACTCTGGCCTGGAAAGCCCTCCCTCTTCATATCTGACAGACATTTACTCTCTCCACCTTCAAAGCCTTATAAAAGGCACATTTCTTACAAGACTAAGCCCTCATTTCTTCTTTTTCCCATTCCCTTCTGCATCACACTGAGTTGCTCCCTTTATTCAACTCTCCCTTATCCCCACAACACTTATGTACGTATCCATAATTTTTTTGTTTATATTAATGACTGTCTCCTCTTCTAGACTGTGAGCTCACTGGGAGCAGGGAATGTGTCTACCAACTTAACATCTCCATCTGGATGTCTGCCTGCCATCTAAAACTCAACATGTCTAAGACCGAGCTCCTTATCTTCCCTCCCTGTCCTCTCCCTGACTTTCTCATCACTGTAGACGGCACTACTATCCTTCCCGCCTCACAAGCCAGCAACCTTGGTGTCATCCTCGACTCCGCTCTCTCCTTCACCCCCCACATCCAATCCGTCACCAAAACCTGCCTGTCTCACCTCCACGACATCGCCAAGATCTGCCCTTTCCTCTCCATCCAAACCGCTACCTTGCTGGTTCAATCTCTCATCCTATCCCGAGATTACTACATCAGCCTCCTTTCTGATCTCCCATCCTCCTGTCTCTCCTCGCTTCAGTCTATACTTCACTCTGTTGCCCAGATTATCTTTGTACAGAAATGCTCTGGGCATGTCACTCTCCTCCTCAAAAATCTCCAGTGGCTGTCTGTCAACCTTTGAATCAGGCAAAAACTCCTCACTCTCGGCTTCAAAGCTGTCCATCCCCTCGTCCCTGCCTGCCTCCCTCCCTTCTGTCCTTCTCCATCCCAGCCTGTACCCTCCGCTCCTCTGCCACCGCTATCCTCCTCACTGGGCCTCATTCTTGCCTGGTCCCATCATCGACCACTGACCCACGTCCTTCCTCTGGCCTGAAATGCCCTCCCTCCACACATCCGCCAAGCTAGCTCTCTTCCTCCCTTCGAAGCCCAACTGAGAGCTCATCTCCTCCAGGAAGCCTTCCCTGACTGAGCCTCCCTTTTTTCCTCTCCTCCTCTTCCCCTCCCCATCACCCCCTCCCTCCCTCTGCCCTACCCTCTTCCCCTCCCCACAGCACTTGCATATATTTTTACATATTTATTACTCTACTTTATTTCTAAATATTTACTATATTTTATTAATGATGTATATGTAGCTATAATTCTACTTATTCTGATGGCATTGACACGTATCTACCTGTTTTGTTTTTTGTCTGTCTTCCCCCTTCTAGACTGTGAGCCCGTTGTTGGGTAAGGACCGTCTCTATATGTTGCCGATTTGTACTTCCCAAACTCTTAGTACGGTGCTCTGCACACAGTAAGCACTCAATAAATACGAGTGAATGAATGAATGCAGAAGAGATCATGGCCCTCTTTGATGGATTTATGTATCATGCAGTGGTGTGTTGGATTGTCAAAATGTCAATCTACAAAGATTGTAGCTCCAGATTAATCAGTCGATCAGTGGTACCTATGGAGCATTACCTGCTGCTCTAATCACCTAATCAGTTGCATATAATTGAGAATTTCCCGTGGCCAGAGCACTGTACTAAGTGCTTGGGAGAGTAGAGTAAAACAGAGTTGGTTGAGACATTCCCTGCCCACAGGGAGTTTACAGAGGAGCAGCGTGGCTTAGCAAATAAAGCACAAGTCTGGGAGTCAGAAGGATATGGGTTCTAATCCCGGCCCCACCACTTCCATTCATTCAGTTGTATTTATTGAGCTCCCACTGTGTGCAGAGCACTGTACTAAGTGCTTGGAAGAGTACAATACAACAATAAACAGATATGTTCCCTACCCACTATAAGCTTGCAATCTAGAGATGAGCCTACAGTCTAGGGTCTACAGTCTACCTTTGTCAGCTGTGTGACCTTGGGCAAGTCACTTCTCTGGGCCTCAGTTACCTCATCCGCAAAATGGGTATTAAGACGGTGAGCCCCATGTGGGACAGAGACTGCATCTAACCCCTTTTGCTTGTAATAATAATAATAATAATAATTCATTCATTCATTCAATCGTATTTATTGAGTGATTCAATCGTATTTATTGAGTGCTTACTGTGTGCAGAGCACTGTACTAGGCTCTTGGGAAGTACAAGTCAGCAACATATAGAAACGGTCCCTACCCAACAATGGGCTCACAGTCTAGAAGGGGGAAACAGACAACAAAATGAAACAAATAGGCATCATTAGCATCAAAATAGACAAATGGAATGATAGATAGATAGATATACATCATTAATAAAAGCAATAGAGTAATAAATGTGCACAAGTATACAAAAGTGCTGTGGGGAGAGGAAGGGGGAAGGGCAGAGGGAGGGAGGGGAGGAGGAGCAGTGGAAAAAAGAGGGGGCTCAGTCTGGGAAGGCCTGCTGGAGGATGGTAATGATGGTATTTGTTAAGCACTTACTATGTGCCAAGCACTGTTCTAAATGCTGGGGGAGATATAAGGTAATCAGGTTGTCCCCTGTGGGGCTCACAGTCTTAATCCCCATTTTCCAGATGAGGTAACTGAGGCACAGAGAAGTGAAGTGACTAGCCCCAAGTCACACTGCTGACAAGTAGTGGTGTAGGGATTAGAACCCACAACCTCTGACTCCCAAGCCCAGGCTCTTTCCCATAAACCAGGGTGCTTCCCTGCTTGTATGGGGGAGTAGAATGAAAATGGGACATTCAAAGAAAAGCATTTACCCTAACTTCTGTGCTCTCCCTGTTAAACTTTTCCAAAGTATGTTATTTGAATTTCATACCTTAATTTTTATATTCTTGAACGGTTAATTCTACTGGGGCTTTAAAAAATTTTGGTATTCTATCCAGTGTTTTTCTTTCCAAGGTACTAAGGGCATATTTGCATGCTTTGTGTTTTATATCTGGCATTACTTGAACTGAATGTAATATGGAGATCCAGGTAATGGCAGTCAAATATTTAATGTTTTTTTGTGGATAACCTATATCACGTATGAAAAAAGGAATATGATTTGTGTCAGTGAATTCAATTTTTCCTGTTTTAGCATAGGCTTCTGTTTTCAATTTTTTACAGAGCATAGACATGCAATTTTTCAAACTCCTTTTTGTCCTCAGAATTCATGATGACAAATCAATATAAGGCCCAATTGCTTTTTTGAGCATACTTTTGCACCACAAAGCCAGTGGGTAAGGTATCAGGAAAGCAGTGTGGCTCAGTGGAAAGGGCATGGGCTTTGGAGTCAGAGGTCATGGGTTCAAATCCCAGCTCCACCAGTTGTCAGCTGTGTGACCCTGGGCAAGTCACTTAACTTCTCTGTGCCTCAGTTCCCTCATCTGTAAAATGGGAATTAAGACTGTGAGCCCCCCGTGGGACAACCTCTGCACATAGTAAGCGCTCAATAAATACGATTGATGACAACCTCCCCAGTGCTTAGAACAGTGCTTTGCACGTAGTAAGCGCTTAATAAATGCCATTATTATTACTATCAGACAACCCTGGTGTCCAACTTACAAGAGTCCGTTATGGCTCATGTTTGGGTTTTGTTGTTCTTTTGAACTCCCCAATGTCCTGGCACAAATGTGACCAGACTAATAGAGGGGTTGGGTTCTCTGCACTGTCAGATGCTATTGATGCCTGTCTACTTGTTTTGTTTTGTTGCCTGTCTCCCCCTTCTACACTGTGAGCCTGTTGTTGGGTAGGGATTTTCTCTATCTGTTGCCGAATTGTACTTCCCAAGCACTTAGTACAGTGCTCTGCACACAGTAAGGGCTCAAATAAATACGATTGAATGAATGAATCAATGAATGAATACTTCACTGCTTGTATCCACCCCGGAGCTTAGTACAGTGACACAATAAGCGCTTGAGTACCACAATTAGTATTACACACATGCACACACACACACACACACACACACACACTCACACAAATGTTGCAATCCTAGTATTTACTTAGCACCCAATAGAAGCAGGGCCCTCTACTTGGGAAAGTACAACAGAAGTATGACAGTCATTCCTTGTCCACATGAAACTTCTACACTAAAGGCAAAGACCGACATGGAATGATTCCCATGCAATCCGGAAGCGCTTAGTACAGTTCTCTGCACACAGTAAGTGCTCAATAAATGAGACTGAATAAATGCGATTGAAAGGCAGAGCCACTAGAGAATCACCTACATAGGCCCTTAGGGCCTTGAGTGGGAAGAGCAGGCATCTAAGAGCTACGGGCTCTGGGTTCTAATCCACTTCGGTGCCTTGCCTGCTGTGTGGCCTTGGGCAAGTCACTTAACATCTCTTTGCCTCAGTTTCCCAGATGCCAAATGGGGATTCAATCCCTTTTCTCCTTTCTATTTACACTAAGAGCCACATGTGGGACAGGGTTTGAACCAACCTGATTATTTTCAATCTATCCCAGGGCTTGGGCCATACTTAAGTACTTAACAAATTCTAGTATCACCATCATCATCATCATTATCATTATTAGTATAATCATCCCATTGCATAATAACTCCTTTAATGATTACTGTCTCAGAGTTTCCCTTCTTCTCGCCTGAGGATTTGAAATAGTTTGATCGGTTCTAATTGACATGAATTTTCTTGATCTTATCTCTTGGCCTTATCCATGTAGTTAATTACCGAGAAATTTGTCAGAAAGAAAGAAGAGTATTTGCACTCTCTCTCTTCTAATTTGTCTGAGAAGGACTTGCCTGTCTCTTTCACGGTTGTTTTCAAGAGAGATGATCGTGAAATGGCAAAAACAAAAAAATTAAGATTTTGCTGGGTTAGCCCGGTGGATAGAAGATGAGGAAAAAAACACCACCCTTCCTTGAGAAGGAAAGGGGGGGAAAGAAATCCATTTTGGGAAATGTCTGCTCAAAAGTATCTCTCCAACTAATAAGCAATAATAATTTCTGCTATTTTTAAGTGCCTTCTTAATGCCAAGCATGGTGCTGAGGGCTGGGGTAGATATACTTCAATCAGAACAGAGAGTATGTGAACCACATGAGCCCCACTGTTAAAGAGTGAGTGAGAATCATCATCAATCATATTTATTGAGCGCTTACTATGTGCAGAGCACTGTATTTAGAGAATGAGTATTTAGTCCCCATTTTACAGTTGAGGAAACTAAGGCAGAGAGGTTAGGTAACTTGCCCAAGGTCACACAGCAGCTAGAAGGTAGAGCCAAGATTAGAACCCAGGGCTCTTGTAGGAGTGTTTGACGAACTCCCTTATCCATCAATCGATCATACTTATTGAACGTTTTCTCTGTGCAGGACAGTCAGTCAGTTGCATTTATTGAACACTTACTGTGTGCAGAGCACTGTAGTAAGCTCTGTGGAGAGTAGAATTAAACAATATAACAAATATTCCCTACCCACAACAAGATTTCAATCTAGAGGGGAAAACTTCAAGTTCCCAGTACTGTGGAGTTTCTTAAACACTTACTACTTTTCATTCAATTGAATTTTTTGAGCACTTTCTGTGTGCAAAGCACTGTACTGAGCACTTACTGTGTACCAAGCCCTTTGCTTGGCCTGAATCTGGGATAGACACCGGATGATCAGCTCAGAAACAAAAACTGTAATGACATATAATTTCTCCTTAACGTGTACAACAAGAATACAGCCCCTGCATTCTAGGAGAACTGGGCCGGTATCTTGGGTGATACGGAGATTTTTAGCAGGAATTGAGTTCGCATTTATTTAGCAGCCACTTGGTGCCATGCACTATACTAAACGCTAACCACAAAACAAGCACAGATTACCCACCCTTAAAGAGGCTAATTTTCAGTGAACTGGAGAGCAAAAAAAGAGATTCCAGAGTGACCAGAAGAGAAAGATGATACAAGGAGCATGGCCTAGTGGAAAGAGCATAGGCCTGAGAGTCAGAGGATCTGGGTTCTAATCCCGGCTCTGCTACTCATCCGCTGGGTGACCTTGGGCAAGTCCCTTAACTTCTCTGTGCCTCAGTTTCCTCAATTATGAAATGGGGATTAAATACTACTCCCTCCTACTTAGATTGTGAGCCCAGGTGGGACAGGAACTGTGTCCAACCTCATAAATTTTTAGCTACCCTAGCACTTACAACAGAGTTTGAGACATAGTAAGCACTGAACAAATACCATTGAAAAATACCAAAAACACAAGTAAATGCTGAGTTTATTTCCTGATCCTAAGCAGTGACCTGTTAGGGACAGAAAGGGTGTATTTTAGAATCAGAGTAGCTTAGTGGAAAGGGCACCTGCCTGGGAGTCTAAAGCAGCATGGCTCAGTGGAAAGAGCCCAGGCTTTGGAGTCAGAGGTCATGGGTTCAAATCCCGGCTCTGCCAATTGTCATCTGTGTGCCTTTGGGCAAGTCACTTCATTTCTCTGCGCCTCAGTGACCTCATCTGTAAAATGGGGATGAAGACTGTGAGCCTCCAGTGGAACAACCTGATCACCTTGTAACCACCCCAGCACTTAGAACAGTGCTTTGCACATAGTAAGTGCTTAATAAATGATATTATTATTATTATTAAAAGGACCTGGGTTATAATCCTGACCCCACCACTTGTCTGCTGTGTGACCCTGGACAAGTCACTCAGCTTGTCGGTGCCTCAGTTCCCTCATCTGTAAAATGGGGATTAAGACCGGGAGCCCCATGTGGGACAGGGACTGTGTCCAACCTGATTACCTTATATCTACCCCATTGCTTAGTACAGTGCCTGGAGCATAATAAGCGCTTAACAAATACCATTAAAAAAGATAGTGTGACTTTTAAAAGTTCTGCCATCATTAGAGGCAGAAACTCTACTAACTGTAATAAAGTAATTTTCTGGTGATATCAGATCAGTGGCGGAAACTCATTAATCTCCAATAAGCACATTTATTTAATTAAAATTGAAATACAGTATATGTCTCACTTTCTCCAGAAGAAAATGTCTAAGGATAAATTTTATCTCACTCCCCTGGCAAGATCACTTGACAAACTCATAAATTAATACCTCTTCCCTGCTCCACTCCCTGTCTGAATTGAACATTTCTTCACTTTGCATCACTCCATCTTCTACACCAAGCAATTCAACTCTCTTTTTTTGTGTTTCAATCCTTTGGACATAGCTACCTGATTGTGCCATCCTAATTTAGTTGTCACAATATAGACAAACTATAAATGCCAGGCTGGCTTCATTCTGGCCTGAAAACGTAGAAGACCCCATCCCGACAGCACTTATGTGGTTATTCTACTCTGCTGCTTGCATCCGATCGGTACTTCCCAAATGTGTACAACAGTGCACTGCACACAGTAAGTGCTCAATAAATACAATTGAATGAATGAATGAATGATATGTAATTTTTTTAATGTCTGTTTTCCCAACTAGGTTGTAAGAGATTTGAGGGCAGGGATTGTCAGTCAGTCAATTGTATGTATTGCACACATACTGTGTGCAGAGCACTGTACTAAGCACTTGGGAAAGCACAATTTAACAATATAACAGACACATTCCCTACCCATGATGAGCTTACAGTCTAAGTGGGGAGACAGACATTAATAGGGATTAATAAATAAAAGTTATGGAAATTAAGTGTTGTGGGGTTGGGAGGGGGGATGAATTAAGGGAGCAAGTCAGGGTGATGCAGAAGGGAATGGGAGAAGAAGAAAGGAGGGCTTAGTCAGGGAAGGCCTCATGGAGGAAATGGGGCTTCAGTAAGGCTTTGAAGGAAGAGAGAGTAATTGTCTTTCAGATACGAAGAGGGAGAGCATTCCAGATCTGAGAGAGAAAGTGGGCGAGAAGTCAGCGGCAAGATAGACAAGATGGGGTAGAGTAAGAAGGTTGCCATAAGAGGAGTGAAATGTGGGGGCTGGGTTGGAATATGTGAGTAGCAAGGTGAGGTAGGAGAGGGCAAGGGGATGAAGAGCTTTAAAGCCAATGGTGAGGAGATTTTATTGATGTGGAGGTGGATGGGCAACCACTGGAGGTTCTTGAAGAGTGGGGAAACATTGCCCAAACATTACTGTAGAAAAATGATCCAGGCAGCAGAGTGAAGTATGGACTGGAGTGAGGAGAGACAGGAGACTGGGGGGTCAGCAAGGAGGCTGATAAAGTAATTCAGAAGGGATAGGATAAGGGATTGTATTAACGTGATAGTATTAATAATAATAACAATAATAATACTATTATTATTATTATGCGCCAAGCACTGTTTTAAGCGCTGGGGTGGATACAGGGGTAATCAAGTTGTCCCACTTGGGGCTCACCATCTTAATTTCCATTTTACAAATGAGGGAACTGAGGCACAGAGAAGCAACATAACTTGACCAAGGTCACACAGCTGACCAGTGGTGGAGCTGGGATTAGAACCCACAACCTCTGACTCCCAAGCCCGTGCTCTTTCCACTAAGCCACACTACTTCTCTGTAGTTTGGATTGTGTCTACATTCATTCATTCATTCATTCAATGGTATTTATTGAGCAATTACTGTGTGCAGAGCACTGTACTAAGCACTTGGGAAGTACCATTCAGCAACAGAGACAATCCCTGCCCACAAGGAGCTCACAATCTAGAAGAGGGGAGACAGACATTAAAACAAGTAAACAGGCCTAAGTAACATCATTGTAAATGAATAGAATTATAGATATATGCATATCATTAATAAAAATAAATAGAATTATAGGCTTCAAGGCTTCAAGGCTGTCCATCACCTCACCCCTCCTACCTCACCTTTCTCTCCTTCTACAGCCCAACCCACATGCTCACCTCTTCACTGGGCCCGCCTTACTTCCTTCCCTTCCCCACAGCACCTATATATATGTATATATGTTTGTACGTATTTATTACTCTATTTATTTATATATTTTGCTAGTACATATGTATTCTATTTATTTTATTTTGTTAATATGTTTTGTTTTGTTCTCTGTCTCCCCCTTTTAGACTGTGAGCCCACTGTTGGGTAGGGACCGTCTCTATATGTTGCCAACTTGTACTTTCCAAGCACTTAGTACAGTGCTCTGCACACAGTAAGTGCTCAATAAATACAATTGAATGAATGAATGAATGGTACTTGTTCATCTATTAATTCATTCAATTGTATTGAGCGCTTACTGTGTGCAAAGCACTGTACTAAGCACTTGGAATGTACAGTTCGGCAACAGATAGAGACAATCCCTACACAACAACGGGCTCACAGTCTAGAAGGGGGAGACAGACAGCAAAACAAAACAATACCATGAATAGCATCAAAATAGATAAATAGAATTACAGATATCTGCCCACTAGAAGCTCATGGTCTTGAGGAGGAGACGGGCATTAATATAAATTACAGATACGCATGTAAGTGCTGTGGGGCTGAGGTTGGGGCTAATATTCACTCAACCTTATGTATTGAGCGCTTACTGTGTGCAAAGCACTGTACTAAGTGCTTGGGAGAGTACTATATAACAATAAACAGACACATTCCCTGTGCATGAGCTTACAGTCTGGATGGGGAGATAGACATTAATATACATAAATTAATTAATTTATCAATCAATCATATGTATAGAGTGCTTACTGTGTGCAAAGCACTTAGTGCTTGGGAAAGTACAATATAAGAGTAATAATAGTAATAATAACTGATAATAACGCTGGTATTTGTTAAGCACTTACTATGTGCCAAGCCCTGTTCTAAGCGCTGGGGTAGATACAAGGTAATCAGGTTGCTCCACGTGGGGCTCACAGTTTTAATCCCCATTTCATAGATTAGGTAACTGAGGCACAGAGACATTAACTGGCTTGCCCAAGGTCATACCGCATACAAGTGGCAGAGCTGGAATTGGAACCCACATCCTCTGACTCTCAAACGCGTGCCCTTTCCACTAAGCCACCCTGCTTCTCATAAACAATAAACAGACACATTCCTTGTCCACAATGAGTTTACAGTCTAGAAGGCGAGACAGACATTAATATAAATAAATAAATTACAGATAAATTACAGAAATATATATGATTACAGAGATGTGCTGTGGGGCTGGGAGAGGGGATGAATAAAGGGAGCAAATCAGGGTGATGCAGAAGGGAATGGAAGGAGAGGAAAGGAGGACTTAGTTGTACTTCCCTAGCACTTAGTACAGTGCTCTGCACATAATAAGTGCTCAATAAATACGATTGAGTGAATATCAAGTGCTCATAGAGAAGCAGTATGGCTCAGTGAAAAGAGCACAGGCTTGGGAGTCAGAGGTCGTAGGTTCTGATAATAATAGTAATGATGGCATTTGTTAAGCACTTACTATGTGCAAAACACTGTTCTAAGCGCTGGGGGGGCGGATACAAGGTGATCAGGTTGTCCCATGTGGGGCTCACAGTCTTCATCCCAATTTTACAGATGAAGTAACCGAGGCACAAATGAGTTAAGTGACTTGCCCACAGTCACACAGCTGACAAGTGGCGGAGCCAGGATTATCCCGCCTCACTGATCAGCTGTGTGGCTTATGGGCAAGTCACTTGACTACTCTGTGCCTCAGTTACCTCATCTGTAAAATTGGTATTAGGACTTTGAACCCTGACATTCATTCATTCATTCATTCAATCGTATTAATTGACTGCTTACTGCGTGCAGAGCACTGTCCTCTCCTCGTCCTCCTCCTAGCTCTCTGCCTGCTCATTCTCCATTTCTAGCTTGTGCTCCTCCTCTGCTTCCCACTCCCTAACTGTGGGGGTTCAATTCTGGGTCCCCTTCTATTCTCCGCCCACACCCCTGCCCTTGGAGAACTCATTCACTCCCACGGCTTCAGCTACCACCTCTAAGACGATTCCCAAATCTACATTTGCAGCCCTGATCTCTCTCCTTCTCTGCAGTCTCGCATTTCCTCTTGCTTCCGAGCCATCCCTACTTGGATGACCTCTTGAGACCTCAAACTTAATATGTTCCAAACGGAACTCCCCATCTTCCTATCCAAACCCTGTCTGTCCTCCCCCTGACTTTCCCGTCACTGTAGACCGCACCACTATCCTTCCTGTCTTACATGACTGTAACCTTGGCATTATCTTTGGCATTATCTCACATTCAGCCCACATATTCAATCTGTCATGAAATCCTGTCATTGCTACTTCCACAACATCTCCAGAATCTACCCTTTCCTTTCCATCCAAACTGTGGCCACATTGATTCAGGCACATATTATACTCTGCCGATTTCCTTCCCTCCCATTTCCAGTCCATACTTCACCTTGCTGTCTGGATCATTTTTCCAAAACAATATTCACTCCTCAAAAACCTTCATTGCTTTCCCTTTCTCCTCCACATCAAAGAGAAGCATCCCACTCTGAGCCCTTTCTCTCCCCTACCTGCCCTAACTTCTACATTTGACTATAATTTTAAACTTGCCCCCTCCTACTTTACCTTTCTGATTTTTTTATGGTATTTGTTAAGTGCTTACTGTGTACCAGGCACTATAATAATAATGATGATGCCAAAGCGCTCAATAAATACTACTGATTGATTTGTTCAATTATTGCCAACTTGTACTTCCCAAGCTCTTAGTACAGTGCTCTGCACACAGTAAGCACTCAATAAAGATGATTGAATGAATTAAATGAATTTGTTAAGTGCTTACTATGTGCCAAGCACTATTCTAAGCGCTGGGGGGCTACAAGGTAATCAGGTTGTCCCACATGGGGCTCACAGTCTTAATCCCCATTTTCCAGATGAGGTAACTGAGGCACAGAGAAGTGAAGTGCCTTGCCCAAAGTCACACAGCGGACAAGTGGCAGAGCCAGGATTAGAACACATGACCTCTGACTCCCAAGCCTGTGCTCTTTCCACTGAGCCACGCTGCTTCACTATATTAAGCACTGCAGTAGATCCGAGTTAATCAGGTTGGACACAGTCCATGTCCCATGGCGTAGTGGATAGAGCAGGAGCCTGGGCATCAGAAGGTCATGGGTTCTAATCCCGATTCCACCACTTATCAGCCATGTGACCTTGGGCAAGTCACTTCACTTCTCTGTACCTCAGTTACCTCATCTGTAAAATGGAGATTGAGACTGTGAGCTCACATGGGGCAGGGACTGTGTCCAACCCGATTTGCTTGTATACACCCCAGCGCTTAGTACAGTGCATGGTGCATAGTAAGTGCTTCATAAATACAGTTAAAAAAAAAGTCAGGTAACTGAGGCCCAGAAAAGTGAAGTGCCTTGCCCAAGGTCATACAGCCAACAAGTGAGGTAGCCAGGATTAGAACCCAGGTCCTCTGACTCCCAAGCCCAGGCTCTATCCATGAGGCCACGCTGCTTCCCATGCTGCTGATTGAGGGCCACACGAGAAAAGTGAATGATTGAGTTGGAGAAGCAATGTGGCTCAGTGGAAAGAGCCCGGACTTTGGAGTCAGAGGTCATGGGTTCAAATCCCGGCTCCTCCAACTGTCAGCTGTGTGATTTTGGGAAAGTCACTTTTAACTTCTCTGTGCCTCAGGTATCTCATCTGTAAAATGGGGATTAAAACTGTGAGCCCCCTGTGGGACAACCTGATCACCTTGTAACCTCCCCAGCGCTTAGAACAGTGCTTTGCACATAGTAAGCGCTTGACAAATGCCATCATTATTATTATTAGTTGGGAGGCTGAGGGGGGATGTGTAAAGGGATGTGTAAATTTAGAGAAGCAGCTTAGCTCAGTGGAAAGAGCCCAGGCTTGGGAGTCAGAAGTCATAGGTTCTAATACCGGCTCTGCCACGTGTCTGCTGTGTGACCTTGGACAAGTCACTTCACTTTTCCATACCTCAGTTCCCTCATCTGTAAAAATGGGGATTAAGACTGTGAGCCCCACATGGGACAACCTGATCACCTTGTATTCCCCACCCCCCCAAGTGCTTAGAACAGTGCTTTACACATAGTAAGCGCTTAACAAATGCCATCATTATTAAAGGGGAGCAGTGGTTTCAGCAATGCCTCCGAGGGAGTGTGGGATGGAAAGAAAGCATTCATTACTTCATTCATTCAATCCTATATGGTGAGCGCTTACTGTGTGCAGAACACTGTACTAAGCACTCGGGAGAATGCACTACAACAATAAACAGACTCATTCCCTGCCCACAACGGGCTTAAAGTCACAGTAAACATTCAAAAAAGATAACATTAACTGCTAAGGGGTGGGTCTCAGTAATGTCTTGGAGGGGGTGTAGATGGGCAAGAAAGAAATCATTTATTCATTCACTCAGTCATATTTATTTCTCCCTTAAAGTGTGCAGAGCAGTGCACTAAGCGCTTGGAAGAGTACAATAAAACAGTAAACAGACACATTCCCTGCCCACAAAGGGCTTACAATCTTCAAGACTGTGAGCCCGCTGTTGGGTAGGGACCGTCTCTTTATGTTGACAACTTGTACATCCCAAGCGCTTAGTACAGTGCTCTGCACACAGTAAGTGCTCAATAAATACAATTGAATGAATAATAGAAAGGTCAGAAGTCATCTATAATTCTATTTATTTTGATAATAATAATAATAATAATGGTATTTGTTAAGCGCTTACTATGTGCAAAGCACTGTTCTAGGTGCTGGGGAGGTTACAAGGTGATCGGGTTGTCCCACAGGGGGCTCACAGTCTTTATCCCCATTTTACAGATGGGGTAACTGAGGCACAGAGAAGTTAAGTGACTTGCCCAAAGTCACACAGCTGACAGAGCCTGGATTTGAACCCATGACCTCTGACTCCAAAGTGCATGCTCTTTCCACTGAGCCACGCTTCTTCTCTATGGTTTTGATAGTATTTATGGTATTGATGGTATTGACACCTATCTACTTGTTGTGTTCTGTTGTCTGTCTCCCCCTTCTAGACTGTGAGCCTGTTGTTGGGTGGGGGCCGTCTCTATCTGTTGCCGAATTGTACTTTCCAAGCGCTTAGTACAGTGCTTTGCACACAGTAAGTGCTCAATAAATACGATTGAATGAATGAATGAAAGGAGTCTGGGGCTCTTGCAAGAAGAGATAGGGGACCCCTGGAGATTTTGGGGGTGCACGAAGTGCTGTGTACTGAACAGCGGTCCAAGAGGTTAGAAAGACTGTACAGAGGAGAGGCTTGGGGACAATTAACAGGCTTTTCATTGCCCAGCAGTTGGCCAGCAATCAATAGATGGTATTTATTGAGCGCTTACTCCCTCAGAGCAGTGCACTAACCTCTTTTTTTAATGGTATTTGTTAAGCACTTTACTATGCCCCAGACAAGCCCAGGCAACTCACTTCACTGCTCTGGGCTTCAGTTACCTCATCTGTAAAATGGGGGTTAAGAAAGTGAGCCTCACATGGAACAGGGACTGTGTCCCACCAGATATGCTTTTATCTAGTCCAGTCCTTAAAAAAGGGCCTGGAACATAGTAAGAATTTTAAAAATACCACTATAATTATTATTATTATTATATGGGTTGATAGATCATGAAGGTTGTTAATAATAATTATTATTATTATATGGGTTGATAGATCAATCAATCAATCAATTGTATTTATTAAGCACTTACTGTGTGCAGAGCATTGTACTAAGTGCTTGGGAAGTACAAGTTGGCAACATATAGAGACGGTCCCTACCCAACAGATCATGAAGGCTGTCCCAAATAATAAGTATTATAATATTATTGCATTATATAATAATAATAATAATAGTTATTATACCATTATTGTACTTGTTAAGCACTTACTGTGTGCCAAGCACTGTTCTAAGTGCTGGGGTAGATACAAGGGAGTCAGGTTGGACACAATCCCTGTCCCACAAAGGGCTCACTCTTAATCCCTATTTTACAGATGAGGCAGCTCAGAGAAGTGAAGTGACTTGGCCAAGATCACCAAGCAGATATGTGGAGGAACCAGCATTAGAACTCACGACCATCTGGCTACCAAGCCCGTGCTCCAGCCACTAAGCCACGCTGCTTCTCCTGAACTGGTGAGATTCCCATCTACTCCCTCCCTGATGCCAGCAGAGGAGAGAGTCTCTGCTAGGGGTGGGGATGGGGTGACTGGGGGAGCCCGGAACTCAGACTACTTTTCCTTTTTGCTGTAGACAAAATAATCCCTTAAATGGTTATCGCCCATTTTCAAAAAGCTCTCATGTCCTTTCTCTCCTTTCCATCCTCAAGTCTTTCCCGTGAGGTGAGGAGGCCCTCCATTTCACAGAGGAGGAAACTCCTTTCCTCGCTTTCTTTTCCCCATTAGGGTGGAAAAGTTAGCATCCTTCTCTTAATACCTTCCGGTACCCTGGGGACAATCGCTACACACTGCCGAAACTACGCTTTTCCAAACTAGAGGTATTTCAGCTCCATTTGCTTTATCTAAAATACACCATTTTCCATCGCTTTAGTACTTTGTGAATGCCTCTCTATTTTCTCCAGGCTCTCCACTATTTTAAAAGTGTAAAGAGAAGCAGTTTGGTCTAATGGAAAGAGCACAGTTCTGGGAGTCTGCCATATAATAATAATAATAATAATAATGATGGCATTTGTTAAGCACTTACTATGTGCAGAGAGAAAAGCAGCGTGGCTCAGTGGAAAGAGCCCGGGCTTTGGAGTCAGAGGTTGTGGGTTCAAATCCCGGCTCTGCCAATTGTCAGCTGTGTGACTTTGGGCAAGTCACTTCACTTCTCTGTGCCTCAGTTCCCTCATCTGTAAAATGGGGATGAAGACTGTGAGCCCCCTGTGGGGCAACCTGATCACTTTGTAATCTCCCCAGCTCTTAGAACAGTGCTTTGCACATAGTAAGCACTTAATAGATCCGTTATTGTTATTATTAGTAATACATTAATAATAATAAATAATAAATTAATAATAATTACAGCTAATTGGTTTGGACAGAGTCCCTGTCCCACATGGGGCTCACAATTTTAATCCCCATTTTACAGGTGAGGTAACTGAGGAGCAGAGAGGTTAAGTGACTTGCCCAAATTCACACAACAGAAAAGTGAGACGCATGGCATTAGTGAAGCAGCGTGGCTCAGTGGAAAAAGCAAACGGGCTTGGGAGTCAGAGGTCATGAGTTCTAATCCCGGCTCTGATGGGGACCCCATGCACCATGGATAGGTTGCAGATCATCATCATCATCATCATCAATCGTATTTATTGAGCGCTTACTATGTGCAGAGCACTATACTAAGCGCTTGGGAAGTACAAATTGGCAACATATAGAGACAGTCCCTACCCAACAGTGGGCTCACAGTCTAAAAGGGGGAGACAGAGAACAAAACCAAACATACCAACAAAATAAAATAAATAGAATAGATATGTACAAGTAAAATAAATAAATAAATAGAGTAATAAATATGTACAAACATATATACATATATACAGGCGCTGTAGGGAAGGGAAGGAGGTAAGATGGGGGGGATGGAGAGGGGGACGAGGGGGAGAGGAAGGAAGGGGCTCAGTCTGGGAAGGCCTCCTGGATATTGTTTGAATGTTCGCGGTCCTGTTGCCATATGTGATATGGGCCTTAGACCCTGCAGCCCACTGGCTGGGTCCGGGAACCAAACCAAATAGGGAGGTAGACTCTGCCCATTTCTGCACCAAATCTGTACCAAATCTGCACCAATCACTGTGATCAGCAACAGCAATATATAAGCTCACTGCATCGGGCACTCGGGGCCTTTTCCCTTAAGGAAATGAGCCCGCCGGGTGCGATACCCCCTATTCGGTCTTCAGCCTTACCAATAAAACTTTATTAAAACTTTCGGCAGTCACATGCTGTCTGACTAATTCTTTAGTCGCCCGGCGACCTTGGTGGCCATCCGGAAAAAACGCCGCCATCAGCTCCGCCACTTAACAGCTGTGTGGCTTTGGGCAAATCACTTAACTTCTCTGTGCCACAGTTCCCTCATCTGGAAAATGGGGATTAAGACTGTGAGCCCCATGTGAGACAACCTGATTATCTTGCATCTCCCGCAGTGCTTAGAACAGTGCTTGGCACATAGTGCTTAACAAATACCAAAATTATTACTATTATTAGTGGATAGAGCATAAGCCTGGGATGCAGAAGGTCATGGGTTCTAATCCCAGCTCTGCTACCTGTCTGCTAGATGACCTTAAGCAAGTCATTTCACTTCTCTGGGCCTCAGTTGCCTCATCTGTTAAACGGGGATTGAGACTGTGAGCCCCATGTGGGAAAAGGACTTTGCCCAACCTGATAACCTTGTATCTACCCCAGAGCTTAGAACACTGCTTGGCACATAGTAAGTGCTTAACAAATAGCACTGTTATTAAGAGGAGTTCTGTTTTGGACATGTTAAGTTTGTCGTATCAGTGGGACATCCAAGTAGAGATGTCCTGAAGGCAGGAGGAAATGTGAGACTGCAGAGAGGGAGAGAGAACAAGGCTGAAGGGGGAGATTTGGGAATCATTTGCATAAAAGTGGTAGTTGAAGCCATGGGAGTGAATGAGGTCTCCAAGGGAGTTGGTGGAGATGGAGAAGAGAAGGGGATCCAGAGCTGAACCTCAAGGGATCCCCACAGTTAGGGGGTGGGAGGCAGAGGAGGAGTCCATGAAGGAAACTGAGAATGAGCGGCCAGAGAGCTAAGAGGAGAACCCGGAGAGGATAGAGCCAGGGAAGCCGAGGTTGGATAATGTTTCCAGGAGTAGGGAATGGTCCACAGTATCGAAGGCAGCTGAGAGGTGGAGGAGGATTAGGATGGAGTAGAGGCCGTTGGCTTTGGCAAGAAGGAGATCATCGGTGACCTCTGAGACGGCAGTTTCCGTGGAGTGAAGGAAGCAAAAGCTAGATTGAAGTCATCCCCAAGGAGAACTAAAATTCTGGGGGAATTTTCCGCAGACATCTACCGGAATTTGGTCACATTGAGACAACACGTAGCATCTAAAACATCCAGGCAAGTGTTAGATGATCCATGCATTGGTTCAAACCTATATGTCAATCTGTGGGTCATGCACACTTTTGAAAAAAGGCTCCGGAGAAAGTATTTCCAGCTCAAACAGTAGGGAGACCTAGAGGGAGGGGGGGGGGGTGAAAGAGAGAAACATTCAGTCATTCATCCATTCAATTGTATTTAATGAGCACTTACTGTGTGCAGAGCACTGTACTAAGCACTTAGAAAGTACAATTTGGCAACAGATAGAGACAATCTCTGCCCACAGTGGGCTCACGGTCTAGAATGGGGGAGACAGGCATCAAAACAAGTAAACAGGCATCGATAGCATTCATTCACTCATTCAATTGTATTTATTGAGTGCTTACTGTGTGCAGAGCACTGTACTAAGTGCTTAGCACTCTATTAAAATGATAAATAGAAGTGCAGATGTATACACATCATTAATGTAAATAAATAGAATTACAAATATGTACATATATACACAAGTGCTGTGGCAGGGCAGAACACATTATTTTGTTAATGTGTTCTGTTTTGTTGTCTGTCTCCCCCTTCTAGACTGTGAGCCCGCTGTTGGGTAGGTACCGTCTCTATATGTTGCCAACTTGTACTTCCCAAGTACTTAGTACAGTGCTCTGCACACTGTAAGTGCTCAATAAATACGATTGAATGAATGAATGATCCTCCTCCTTCCTCTTCCCCTCCTCCCCATCCCCCCATCTTACCTCTTTCCCCTCCCCACAGCACCTGTATGTACATAAACATATGTATATATGTTTGTACTTATTTATTACTCTTTATTTTATTTGTACATATTTATTCTATTCATTTTATTTTGTTAATATGTTTTGTTTTGTTGTCTGTCTTCCCCTTCTAGACTGTGAGCCCGGAGTGGGCAGGGATGGTCTCTCTTTATTGCTGTATTGTACTCTCCAAGTGCTTAGTACAGTGCTCTGCACACAGGAAGCGCTCAATAATTACGATTGAATGAATGAATGAATGAGTGGGGTAGAGCAAAGGGAGTGAGTTGGGGAGATGAGGAGGGGAGGAGGAGCAGAGGAAAACTGGGACCTAGTCTGGGAAGGCCTCCTGGAGTACGTGAGCCTTCAGTAGGGCTTTAAAGGGAGGAAGTGTGATTGCTTGGCAGATTTGAGGAGGGAGGGCATTTCAGGCCAGAGATAAGATGTGGGCCGGGGGTCGACGGCGGGACAGGTGAGAGGTAGGCCCAGTGAGGAGGTTAGTGGCAGCAGAGGAGCGGAGGGTGCGGGCTGGGATGGAGAAGGAGAGAAGGGAGGTGAGGGGGCGAAGGGATGGACAGCTTTGAAGCCAATAGTGAGGATTTTTTGTTTGCTATAGAGGTTGATAGGCAACCGCTGGAGATTTTTGAAGAGGGGGGGTGACATGCCCAGAGCGTTTCTGCGGAAAGATAATCCGGGCAGCAGAGTGAAGTATCGATTGAAGAGGGGAGGAGACAGGAGGATGGGAGGTCAGCGAGGAGGCTGATGCAGTAATCCAGTCAGAATAGGATGAATGATTGTACTAACACGGTAGCGGTTTGGATGGAGAGGAAAAGGTGGATCTTGGCGATGTAGGAAAGAGAGAGAGAAACAGAGAGAGATGGAGAGACAGAGATGGAGGGGGGAGTGGGAGAGGGGGAGTGGGAGAGGGAGGGAGGGACAGAAACAGAAAGAGACAGAAAGACAGAGAAAGACAGAGAGCAGGGGAGGGGGAGTGGAGAAGATGGGAGTAAAAGTTGGATAGCATTAATGATTCCTCCTCTTCAGCTTTATATTATGTAACACATAAGAAGCAGCATGGCTCAGTGGAAAGAGCCCGGGCTTGGGAGTCAGAGGTCATGGGTTCTAATTCCGGCTCCGCCACATGTCAGCTGTGTGACTTTGGGCAAGTCACTTCACTTCTCTGGGCCTCAGTTCCCTCATCTGTAAAATGGGGATTAAGACTGTAAGCCCCATGTGGGACAACCTGATTACCTTGTATCCCCCCAGTGCTTAGAACAGTGCTTGGCACATAGTAAGTGCTTAACAAATGCTATCATCATTATTATTATGTGTACGTATACACGCGTGCTTGTGTACATACATATACACACACATAAAAACTCTTACATATACAACAGTGGTAGCAACTTTTCAATGTGAGTGCAGAAACACAAAGGATCCCTAGAAGAAGCACAGACCAGGGAATCAGAGGACTTGGTTTCTAATCCGGGATCATTCACTCATTCATTCAATCAGATTGATTGAGTTCTTACTGTGTGCAAAGCACTGTACTAAGTGCTCGGGAGGGTACAATACAATAACAAACAGACACATTCCTGCCTACAATGAGTGCACAGTCTAGAGGTGGAGAAAAACATTAATATAAATAAATAGATAAAAGAATAAATATATAAATTATAGATATATACAGATCAATACATATGTGCTGCGGAGTTGGGAGGGAGGATGAATGAAGGAGCAAGTAAGAGCAGCACAGAAGGGAATGGGAGAAGAGGAGAGGAGGGCTTAGTCAGGGAAGGCTTCTTGGAGGAGGTGGGCCTTCAGTAAGGCTTTGAAGCAGCGCTTTGAAGTGGCCCCACCACTTGCCTGCTGTGTGACCTTGTGACCATTTAACTTATTGTTGCCTCAGTTTCCTCGACTGTAAATGAAGATCAAATTCCTCTTCTCTCACTGCTTTAGTTTGTGAGAACTGCGTGAGCCAGGTACTGTGCCCAATCTGGTTATATTATTAATAGCACTAATAATAATAATAATAATAGCATTTGTTAAGCGCTTACTATGTGCCAAGCACTAACAGTAATGATAATAGTATTTGCTAAATGCTTATGGTGTCCAGCACTGTTCTAAGAACTGGAGTATGTATCATTTGATCGGCTTGGATAGATACAATATAATAATAGTGATAATAATAATTACTTGCTTATAAGTAAGCAATAAATAAATATTTATTGCTTATAAGTAAGCAATAAATAATTGCTTACTATGTGCCAAGCACTTCTCTAAGTGTTGGGGAGGTTACAAGGTGATCAGGTTGTCCCACGGGGGGCTCACAGTTTTAATCCACATTTTACAGATGAGGTAACTGAGGCACAGAGCAGTTAAGTGATTTGCCCAAAGTCACACAGCCGACAGTTGGCGGAGGCAGAATTAGAACCCATGACCTCTGATTCCCAAGCCCATGCTCTTTCCACTAAGCCACACTGCTTCTCAATATTACCACATAGTTGGTGCTAAACAAATACCACAAATGTTTATGAACAATAATAATAATGATCATTATTATTATAATCATTATGGTATTTGTTAAGCACTTATTATGTGCTAGGCACTGTACCAAACGCTGGGGTGGATACAAGCAAATTGGGTTGGACACAGTCCCTGTCCCACATGGGGCTCACGGTCTTAATCCCCATTTTACAGATGAGGGAACTGAGGCACAGTGAAAGGTAGTGACTTGCCCAAGATCCCACAGAAGACAGGTGGCATAGCAGTGATTAGAACCCAGGTCCTCCTGACACCCAGGACGATGCTCTATCCACTAAGCCGCACTGCTTCTCTACCAGTTCATCGGGTCGGATAGGTACAATACAGTCACATAGTAAGTGCTTAAAAAATACCACAAATGTTTAATTGTTCTCTTTATTAGGGATCATAGGAGGACTAGGTGCCAGGAAGGGCCAGATTCCAAAGAGTGAACAGGGAAGAGATCCTCCATTACTCTTCAGGGAAGAGAAGCAGCGTGGCTCAGTGGAACTCAATCAATCAATTAATCAATCGTATTTATTGAGCGCTTACTGTGTGCAGAGCACTGTACTAAGCGCTTGGGAAGTACAAGTTGGCAACATATAGAGACAGTCCCTACCCAACAGTGGGCTCACCGTTTAAAAGGGGGAGACAGAGAACAAAACCAAACATACTAACAAAATAAAATAAATAGAATAGATATGTACAAGTAAAATGAATAAATAAATAAATAAATAGAGTAATAAATATGTACAAACATATATACATATATACAGGTGCTATGGGGAAGAGAGGGAGGTAAGATGGGGGGGAGAGCACGGGCTTTGGAGTCAGAGGTTATGGGTTCAAATCCAGACTCCAACAATTGTCAGCTGTGCAACTTTGGGCAAGTCACTTAACTTCTCTGGGCCTCAGTTACCTCAACTGCAAAATGGGGATTAAGACTGTGAGCCCCCCATGGGACAACCTGATCACCTTGTAACCTCCCCAGCACTTAGAACAGTGCTTTGCACATACTAAGTGCTTAATAAATGCCATTTTTTAAAAAAAGCAAATACCAACATCATCATCCATTTGGGATATTTCTGGATCTGACTAGAAACTCTCAGGTTTGGTCAGGGGGCTGAGGAGAGAGGGGCAGGCCTAGTCATCCATTCATTCATTCAACCGTATTTATTGAGCACTTACTGTGTGCAGAGCACTGTACTAAGCGCTTGGGAAGTACAACTTGGCAACATATAGAGATGGTCCCTACCCAACAACGGGCTCACAGTCTGGAAGGGGGAGACAGACAACAAAACAAAACATGTGAACAGGTGTCAAGTCATCAGAATAAATAGAAGTAAAGCTAAATGCACATCATTAACAAAATAAAATAAATAGAATAGTAAATATGTGCAAGTAAAATAAATAGAGTAATGAATCTGTACAAACGTATATACTGGTGCTGTGGGGAGGGGAAGGAGGTAGGGCGGGGGGGGATGGGGAGGAGGAGAGGAAGGAAAGGGCTCAGTCTGGGAAGGCCTCCTGGAGGAGGTGAGCTCTCAGTAGTCACTTCACTTCTCTGGGCCTCAATCCCCTCATCTGGAAAATGGGGATTAAGACTGTGAGCCCAACGTGGGACAGGAACAGGGTCCAACCTGATTACCTTGTATCTATTCCAGCGCTTAGAACCGTGCTTGGAATATAGTAAGAGCTTAACAAATGCCATCATTATTATTATCATTATTATTCATTCAGAGCTTTGGGTACCATCCCTTAGTACAGTGCTCTGCCCACAGTAAGCGCTCAATAAATATGATTGAATGAACTGAATGAATCCCTCTCTCCTCAACCCCCAGCTCATTCCCAACTCATTGAGAAGCAGCGTGGCTCAGTGGTATGAGCCCGGGCTTTGGAGTCAGAGGTCAGGGGTTCAAATCCCAGCTCCGCCAACTGTCAGCTGTGTGACTTTGGGCAAGTCACTTCACTTCTCTGGGCCTCAGTTCCCTCATCTGTAAAATGGGGATTAAGACTGTGAGCCCCCCATGGGACAACCTGATCACTTTGTAACCTCCCCAGCACTTAGAACAGTGCTTTGCACATAGTAAGCGCTTAATAAATGCCATTATTATTATTATTATTACTATTATTCCCCTGTCCCTCAACCCCATAGAGACACCTCTGACATAAACGCTCAGCGCAGGAGACACATTCCACTGAAACAGCAACAGCTTTGGTTTAGGAAAACCTGCCCTTACTACAGTGCCAAGCGCTTAGTACAGTGCTCTGCACACAGTAAGCATTCAATAAATACTAATTAAACACTGTTTTCATAAATAAAACATTACAAATGGGAGAAAATAAGAGCAGGAAAAAGGATCTAGAGGTTTGCCCTGGGTGCCATTGCATGGTCGCGTGAAACTCCCAACACCCCAACAGAGAAGTTATGAAAGCCCAACCCGTCTACTGCACAGAGTCTGCTGCTCTGGGAATTGGAATCGTGAGGTATGAATGGGAATCATTTGTAATAATTTATCCTCTCGGCCTTCAGGAATTCCCAGCTGCCACGGAGGGGGGTGGAAGGTGAAGGAAGTCTTTTAGACTGTAGGGACTGTCTATGTTGCCAACTTGTACTTCCCAAGTGCTTAGTACAGTGCTCTGCACACAGTAAGCGCTCAATAAATACAGTTGATGATGAAGGAAGGTCCTGAGGTGAAAGGATTAGCCTGACTGAACAATTTCATCTGGGAAAAGGTTACACGGTTCGAGGAGGAACTGTCAGGGAATAACTTACTGTTTGCCAGGAGCTGCCTGGGACTCTTGACCTGGTCATGTTACGCTTCTCTAAGGGAAATAATAGGGCGGGAAGTACACAGTCAAAGATTCCAGTCTTGGAATCCCAATCCAGTCCCAATCTCCAGTCCCAATCTCCCAGAAGATTTGGGAGTCCTCGTGTGCTTTCATGAATTCATTCATTCATTCAATTGTATTTATTGAGCGCTGACTGTGTGCAGAGCACTGTACTAAGCGCTTGGGAAGTACAAGTCAGAGAAGCAGTGTGGCTCAGTGGAAAGAGCTCAGGCTTTGGTGTCAGAGGTCATGGGTTCAAATCCCGCTCCACCAACTGTCAGCTGTGTGACTTTGGGCAGGTCACTTAACTTCTCTGGGCCTCAGTTACCTCATCTGTAAAATGGAGATTAAAACTGTGAGCCCCCCCGGGGACAATCTGATCACCTTGTAACCTCCCCAGTGCTTAGAACAGTGCCTTGCATTCATTCATTCATTCATTCAATCATATTTATTGAGTGCTTACTGTGTGCAGAGCACTGTACTAAGCGCTTGGGAAGTACAAGTTGGCAACATATAAAGACAGTCCCTGCCCAACAAAGGGCTCACAGTCTAGAAGGGGGAGACAGACAACAAAACAAAACATGTAGACAGGTGTCAAAATCGTCAAAACAAATAGAATTATAGCTATGAATAGAATTATAGAATATAATTAAATGCCTTCATGGCCTGAAGAGCCCGGGCTTGGAAGTCAGAGGTCATGGGTTCCAATCCCCACTCCACCACTTGTCAGCTTTGTGACTTTGGCCAAGTCACTTCACTTCTCCAGGCCTCAGTCCCCTCATCTGGAAAATGGGGATTAAGACTGTGAGCCCCATGTGGGACAGGAACAGGGTCCAAGATGATTACCTTGTATCTATTCCAGCACTTAGAACAGTGCTTGACATATAATAAGCGCTTAACAAATGCCAATATTATTATTATCATTATTATTTATTTCTTCATTCAGGCAATCAGACGAATTTATTGGAAGCTTACCATGTGCAGGGCACTGTACTAAGCTCTTGGGAGAGGACAATACAACACTGATTCTGGAAGCAGTGTAGCCTAGTGGATAGACCCAGGCATGGAAGTCAGAGGACCTGGATTCTAATCCAGGCTCTTGCAGTTGCCTGCTGTGTGATGTTAGGCAGTTCACTTCACTTCTCTGAACCTCAGTTTTCTCAGCTGAAACCAGGGATTCATGACTTGTCCTCCCTCCTTAGACCATGAGTCCTAAGTGCGACAGGGACTCTGTCCACCCTGATTAATTTATGAAGCAGCATGGTTTAGTGGATAGACCCCAGGAATGGGAGCCAGAAGGTCATGGGTTCTAATCCTGGCTCCGCCACTTGTCTGCTGGGTGACCTTGGGCAAGTCACTTCACTTCTCTGGGCCTCAGTTTCTTCAAATGCAAAATAGATATTTGATACCTGTTCTCCTGCCTACTGTACTTGTGAACCCCATTCATTCATTTATTCAGTGGTATTTATTGAGCACTTAATGTGTGCAGAGCACTGTATTAAGCACCTGGAAAGTACAATTTGGCAACAGAGACAATCCCTACCCAACAACGGGCTCACAGTCTAGAATGTCCCTGTTCCCATGTGGGGCAGGGACTGTGTCTGACCTGATGTGCTTAGAACTGTGCTTGACAGATGGTAAGCACTTACAAACACCATAAAAGATAGAGAGAGAAAGAGAGAAAGGGGGCATAGTTGTCTTTCATACTGTGAAAAGACTTATGAGAAGACAAGAGAAACAGTGTGGCTCAGTGGAAAGAGTGTGGGCTGGGGAATCAGAGGTCATGGGTTCAAATCCCGGCTCTGCCACTTGTCAGCTGTGTGACCTTGGGCAAGCCACTCAACTTCTCTGCACCTCAGTGACCTCATCTGTAAAATGGGGATTAAGACTGTGATCACCACGAGGGACAACTTGATCACCTTGTATCCCCCCAGTACTTAGAACAGTGCTTTGCACATAGTAAGCTCTTAACAAATATCATCATTATTATTTATTATTATGTCTTGTCCTGTCTTATGCCATTGAGTCGTCACCAACCCGGAGCGACACCATGGACACATCTTTCCCAGAATGCCGCACTCTCCATCTGCAATCATTCCGTTAGTGGATCCAAATAGTTTTCTTGGGAAAAATATGGAAGTGGTTGACCATCACCTCTTTCCGCACAGTAAACTTGAGTCTCCACCCTTGGCTCTCCACATGCCACTGCTGCCCGGCACAATTTTACTTGTACATATCTATTCTATTTATTTTATTTTGTTAGTATGTTTGGTTTTGTTCTCTGTCTCCCCCTTTTAGACTGTGAGCCCACTGTTGGGTAGGGACTGTCTCTATGTGTTGCCAACTTGTACTTCCCAAGCGCTTAGTACAGTGCTCTGCACACAGTAAGCGCTCAATAAATACGATTGATGATGAGGATGATGGGCATTTTGACTTGTAGCCAATGGCCTGCCAATCGCTAGCCACTGGCCAAACTAGGAACGGAATGGTCAGGCCTCTGCTTCACTGTTCCTCTCATAGCCGAGACTGCTGAAGGACTGGAAACTCTCCAGGTGCCATCCTGAGAGGGGGAGAAGACATGATTGATGATGAAATGAACCATTAGCACATGTGTGACAGGAAAAAATCAAGAGAGGTTCACAATGTTGGCCACTTTGGGCACACACACAGGTCATCCTATTTTATGTTGTCATGTTTGTTGCCTGCAATGCCTTCTTGTCTTACAATCCTTAAGGAGCTCCGACCAGGGCCTCTCCTTTCCTCGTTCCTAGGCCACATCTTCACCAGGGGAAGCAGAAAAACCACAAAACGTCGCCAAGTTGTAGCGATTGGCTTTAAAGCAGTCAATCTCCTTTCACCCTCCTACCTCACCTCGCTACTCTAATAATAATTATAGTTGTGGCCCTAATAATTCTTAGAGAAGCTGCATGGCTCAATGGAAAGAGTACGGGCTTAGGAGTCAAAGGTCTTGAGTTCTAATCCCATCTCCGCCACTTAGCTGTGTGACTTTGGGCAAGTCACAACTTCTCTGTGCCTCAGTTCCCTCACCTGGAAAATGGAAATTAAGACTGCAAGCCCCACGTGGGACAACCTGCTTACTTTGTATCCCCCCTGTACTTAGAACAGTGCTTGGCACATAGTAAGCTCTTAACAAATATCATCATAATTATTAATTGTGGTATTTGCTAGGTGCTTACTCCCTGCCTGGCACTGTACGAAGTACTGGAGTGGATACAAGAGAATCAGGTTGGACGCAGTCCCTGTCCCATGTGGAGCTCACAGTCTCAATCCCCATTTTAGGGATGAGGTACCTGAGGCCCAGAGAAGTGAAGTGACTTCCCTAAGGTCACACAGCATGGCCAGGAGTAGAACCCAGGTCCTTCTTATTCCTAGGCCTGTGCTCTTTCCACTAGGCCACGCTGCTTCTCCTTTCCAGTTTTCAATGCATCTTTCATTCATTCATTCATTCATTCAATCATATTTATTGAGCGCTTACTGTGTGCAGAGCACTGTACTAAGAGCTTGGGAAGTACAAGCCGGCAACGTACAGAGACGGTCCCTAGCCAACAATGGGCTCACAGTCTAGAAGAGGGAGACAGACAACTAAACAAAACATGTGGACAGGTGTCAAGTCATCAGAATAAATAGAAGTGAAGCTAGATGCACATCATTAACAAAATCAATAGAATAGTAAATATGTACAAGAGTAAATTTGTACATATCTTCACCAGGGGAAGCATACAACTGGAAAATCCAGTGCTTAGAACAGTGCTTGGCACATAGTAAGCGATTACCAAATACCCTAATAATAAAATGGTGTCACGTTGGAGTGATTGGCTTTAAAGCAGTCAATCCCCTTGCCCCCTCCCACCTCTCCTCACTACTCTCTGTGATGAGCCCAGCGTGTCTCAGTGGAAAGAGCCCGGGCTTGGGAGTCAGAGGTCATGGGTTCGAATCCTCGCTCAGCCACTAGTCAGCTGTGTGACTTTGGGCAAGTCACTTCACTTCTCTGAGCCTCAGTTACCTCATCTGTAAAATGGGGATTTAGACTGTGAGCCTCACGTGGGGCAACCTGATCACCTTGTATCCCCCCCAGGGCTTAGAACAGTGCTAGGCACATAGTAAGCGTTTAACAAATGTCATCGTTATTATTAGTAGTACAGTGCTAAGCTCTTAGTACAGTGCTCTGCACACAGTAAGCGCTCAATAAATACGAGTTATTGACTATTATCATCTGCCTCACCAGTGACCATTGGTGATCCCGTGAACAAGAAGAAGGAGGAGACCAGCGAGGGCAGTGATGGGCTCTACCTGGGACAGGTGATTGCGGGACTGGGGGGTGAAGCATGGAGGGAGGCGGGACTTTCTCCACCTGTTCTACCCGGTAACAGGCCTGGACCAATCAATAGCTGCCGCATCGAGCCCCAGCTATCAATCAATCAATCAATCATATTTATTGAGCGCTTACTGTGTGTAGAGCACTGTACTAAGCGCTTGGGAAGTACAAGTTGACAACATATAGAGACGGTCCCTACCCAACAGTGGGCTCACAGTCTAGAAGAGTGTAAGCCCCACGTGGGACAACCTGATTACTTTGTATCCCCCCCCCGTACTTAGAACAGTGCTTGGCACATAGTAAGCTCTTAACAAATATCACCATTATTATTAACTGTGGTATTTGCTATCACACCTAAGCCAGATAAATGCGATCACTCTGAATCATGAAGTGACTTTTCTCTCATACTATGGCAATTCAGCCTTATTCTCCCCCTCGTCCCCCTCTCCACCCCCCCCATCTTACCTCCTTCCCTTCCCCACAGCACCTGTGTATATGTATATATGTTTGTACATATTTATTACTCTATTTATTTATTTATTTATTTTACCTGTACGTATCTATTCTATTTATTTTATTTTGTTAGTATGTTTGATTTTGTTCTCTGTCTCACCCTTTTAGACTGTGAGCCCACTGTTGGGTAGGGACTGTCTCTATATGTTGCCAGTTTGTACTTCCCAAGCGCTTAGTACAGTGCTCTGCACACAGTAAGTGCTCAATAAATACGATTGATTGATTGATTGATTAATAGTAACAATAATAATAATAATAATAATAATAATAATAATAATAATAATAGTGGTGTTTCTTAAGTGCTTGCTATGTGTCCAGCACTGTTCTAAACTCTGGGGTAGGTACAAGATAATTCAGTCCCACTTGGGTCTCAAATTATAAGTAGGAGGGAGTACCCAGACTGAGCCCCCTTTTCCTCAGCTCCCCCTCCCCATCGCCCCGATTCCCTCCCTCTGCTCTCGTGGCTCAGTGGAAAGAGCACGGGCTTTGGAGTCAGAGGTCACGGGTTCAAATCCTGGCTCTGCCAACTGTCAGCTGTGTGACTTTGGGCAAGTCACTTCATTTCTCTGGGCCTCAGTTCCCTCATCTGTAAAATGGGGATTAAAACTGTGAGCCCCCCGTGGGGCAACGTGATCACCTTAAAACCTCCCCAGCACTTAGAACAGTGCTTTGCACATAGTAAGAGCTTAACAAATACCATTATTATTATTATTATTACCCCCATCCCCACCCCATCGTACTTGTGTATACGTACATATTTATTATTCTATTTATTTTATTACTGATGTGGCTATATCTATAATTCTATTTATTTATATTGATACTATTGATGCTAGTCTACTTGCTTTGTTGTCTGTCTCCCCCCCTTCTAGACTGTGAGCCCGCTGTGGGCAGGAATTATCTCTATCTGTTGCTGAATTGTACTTTGCAAGGATTAGTACAGTGCTCTGCACACCATAAGTGCTCAATAAATATAATTGACTGACGGACAGTACGCGGCTCTGTGATGCACCGCAATGCTCAATAGCCAATCAATCAATCAATCAGCTGTATTTGTTGAGCACTTCCTCTGTGCAGAGCAGTGTATTAAAGCACCTTGCTCTAGTGGCTAGAACCCAGGCCCGGGAGTCGGGAGGACCTGGGTTCTAATTCTGGCTCTGCCACATGTCATGTCTGCTGTGTGACCTTAGGCAAGTCACTTCACTTCTCTGGGTCTCAGTTACCTCATCTTTAAAATGGGGATTAGAGTGTGAGTCCCATGTGGGACAGGGACTGTGCCCAACCTGATTAACTCTTATCTACCCCAGAGCTTAGGACAATGTTTGGCACATGGTAAGACCTTAATAAGTCCCATAATTGTTATTATTATTATTATTATTATTGTTATTATTATTATTATTATTATTATTAAAGGCAGGTGGAGATTCAAAGGCATATAACCAGCGTCCCTGGCCTCCAAGCCAGAAATTCA